>NW_027529638.1:3896497-3899174 GCF_008692635.1 Crocuta crocuta | reverse complement strand
TTTCTTTAAGAGTATTTCCCTAATTTTTTTTTTTTTTTTTTTTTTTGTGAGCCAGTACCATTCTTCCACTGCTTAAGAGAGTCCGAGATGCACTTTCTATAACATATAACTTTTTTTAAGAAAAAGTTGAAAAAAAATATTGACCAAAGAACAGAGATTTTATTACTCATTGATCTTTTCTATCACTCAAGTCAATGCCTCTTTCTCACCTCATATACTATTCTTTCTCCTCTCCCTCACTATTCCTTTGTGCTCGACATCAAGAATTTCCATCAATCTGTGTCCATCCCTTTCTTTATGCATCCACTTAAAACTTCCAAGAACCTGTCTTTGGAAGTTAGTCCTGAATCAGCCCACCAAAATTTAAATGAAGTTGCACTGTTTTTGTTCATGCCACTTCTTGACATCTATACACTATGAACCTGAGAACCCTGGGCCACTTCTTCAGTATGAAGAATTAATTGTTATTAAAAAAGTGGTAAAGTGAATAGAGGTACTTGTTCATACATAAAGTTTCATTTTTCTTCCAAAAAAGCTATGCTTGAAAATGCACTGTTAATTTTCCTACACTTTCAAACTTTCAACAAGACACAAATCTTTATCTGCCCTCCTCCTCCTCCTCTTCCTCCTCCTCCTCTTCCTCCTCCTCCTCCTCTTCCTCCTCCTCCTCCTCCTCCCCTTCTTCCTCCTCCTCCTAGTTATGGAGGAAATGTTCTCCTCTCTGCCCATCAAGATCAATCTCTCTATATATACTCCCCCAGATGGTCTGCTACATTTTGAATTATTTTATTCTTCCATATCTTTCTTTAATAGCTTAAAGCATTTTAAGTCCCTTCTTTCACAAGTCAAAAATAAATAAATAAAATCACATCATACTGTGGGTTGCCCCATACATGGGCTGCCCCAAAGCCGATCCAATTTTTCTTTTTTTGTATAAAATAAAATTATCTTCACCTGTGTCTCTTTGTTAACCTTTTGTAATGTTCCACTGAAAGTTTTAAATCCTATACACTGCTCACATTATGCTTCTACTTCACAACATTGTTCCAGAGGTAACCAATTTCAACTCTTAACTGTGTTTTCTCTGCCCTTCGGCCACACTAACCCTCCCCTCAATAGAATCTCAGGCACTTGATGCACAGCTCCTGTGTGTGTCTCCCTATTTGTGTAATGCTGCTTCCTCCTCTTCTTTCAAGATTTAGCACAGGTACTGTTTCATCCAAAAAGCCTTTTCCCACCTGCCTCTATGACTTCCCACACAACTTACTGATTTCTACTGTAGACCCATAAAACTTGCCTACAGCAAATGATACTGTTTTTAAGACAGCAAAAAAAATTTTAAGTGCAAGCATGTAAAAAAGCAGTGTTTTTTTTAACAAGTTTTTTTTTTACACTTAAGACAGAAAACAACTAACTATTGACAAAAGATCTTGGCCTTATCCAAGGGCACCCCGCTGGCTCAGTTGGTTAGGTGTCAAACTTCGACTCAGGTCATGATCTCATGGTTCATGGGTTCGAGCCCACACTGGGCTCTGTGCTGACAGCTCAGAGCCTGATCCTGCTTTGGATTCTGTGTCTCCCTCTCTTTCTCTGCCCCTCCCCTCATTCACACTCTCTCTCTCTTTCTCAAAATAAGCTTATCCAGAAAAAAAAATAATAATAGGGATCTAAGGTATTTAAATAGCCTCTGGCCTTTTGCTCATCTTTCTGAAGTTGGGAACCCCATAAAAACAAGATTCCAGATCTGTGTGTTGCACTCTGCCTTAGAGTCTAACATTTACACCTCACCTAAAATCCAATCCCAGTTAAGTATTCTTATTTTTTTCAGAGAGAAAAAGATAAATCAAAATGTACTATTTGTAAATATCATTTTTCGGAATATCAGTTTCCTTTTTAAGTTTTTATTTCTCTTTTTTAGTAATGCTTATACCCAATATGAGGCTCAAACTCACAAGCCTGAGGTCAAGAATTGCATGCTCTTCTGACCGAGCCAGCCAAGTGCCTCAATATTAGTTTCTTTCATGACTAATATTCCTTTCATCAAATACATAAAATAGGAGTATAAAATGCTTTTCTAACCATAAGAACGATTTTACTCTGCAGTATTAAATCAGTATTTCTACTTGGGAAAAAAATTGTAATTAAAATGGATACCTACTAATTATCAGTGTCCCATTTCAAAAAGAAGAAATCCTGTAAGTTGGAATTTTTTGAAAAATTATCACAAACATTACATTTTCAGCCTTTAAGAAAAACAGATTTTAGCAATATAATAGTTAAGAACGTGGGCCTTGGCTCAGACTACCTAAGCTCAATTTAGCTATGAGATTTTGAGAACTTAACTCCTCATGGTTTTTATTTTAAATTTTTGAGGATTAAATAAATTAATGAGAACAAATTAAAGGGTTTTAAAGAGTGCTTGGCACAGAGTAAATGGTAAAAAAAAGAAAAAAAAAGTAAAAGAAAAAGTTACCTATGTTTATATGTCAAAAGAAAAACCTCACACGTCAAGTTAAAATACAAATTCAGCAAGTATTCCCAAATCCTCACAAGGGGCTATTTTTCTCCTTATATATAAGAAGCTCCTAAAAATAAACAAGAGCAAAGACCAACAACGGGTGAAAACTAGTCACAATCAACACAAATGAAGATCTGACCAAAAAAAAAAAAAAAAAAA
>NW_027529638.1:3894270-3896456 GCF_008692635.1 Crocuta crocuta | reverse complement strand
AGTAGATTTTATATGAAAAGATACCGAGCTCTCAAAAGAAAAATGCAAAATAAAACATCAAAGAGACATAATTTGTTTCTTTACCAGCTTTGCAAAAGTTTAAGAGTTTGCTGACACAGCCGCTGGTGGCATCTATGGAAGTAGACATTCTCACACCCTGTACTGGGCATGGAGATCGGTACAAGCTCTGTCTGTGGTGTACAAGCTCTCGGTGCTCTAGGAAATGTGCCTGCCGTTCTATGCACATGTGTCTGTAAATAAAAAATGACCAGAAAACCCCAACACTTTATATCCATACAGCGCATTTAAAAGAACTACATGCAGCATTTAAAGGAATTACGCAGGGGATCCTAGGTGGCTCAGTCAGTTAAGCGTGTGACTTCAGCTCAGGGGCTCAGGTCATGATTTCGCAGTTCGTGAGTTTCAGCCCCGCATCAGGCTCTGTGCTGACAGATGACAGAGCAGAGCCTGCTGGAGATCTTCTGCCTTCTACTCTCTCTACCCGTCCCCTGCTCATTTTCTCTCTCTCTCTCTCTCTCTCTCTCACTCTCTCTCTCAAAAATAAATCAACATTATAGGGCACCTGGGTGGTTCAGTGGGTTAAGCGTCCGACTTCGGCTCAGGTCATGATTTCACAGTTCGTGGGTTCGAGCCCGCGTCGGGCTGTGTGCTGACAGCTCAGAGCCTGGAGCCGGTTTCAGATTCTGTGTCTCCCTCTCTCTCTACCCCTCCCCTGTTCACGCTGTCTCTCTCTCTCTCTCTCTCTCTCTCTGTGTCTCTCTCTGTCTCTCTCTCTCTCAGAAATGAAACATTAAAAAAAAAATTTAAATAAACATTAAAAAGTAAATAAATAAAGGAATCATGCAGCTTTATATGTATTAATATGGAATACCTGACAACACTTACTGTCAACCGAAAGGAAGATACAGAAAAATGTATGCAGCTACTCTTAATCTGTATTTAAAAGACATGTATGTCATACATGATATGTAGGCTACAGACACTGTTATATAGCATGGATATGTGTATACACACACACATATATAATATACATAAATACACATACAGTCTGGAGGAAGAACAAGAATCTGGTTACAGCAACTGTCTCTGGGAAGGGCATCTGGGTGGATGGGAGACAGGAACAAGGAGAAAACGGAGTTTTACAGCTTTTCAATTTTGTACCCAATACCTAAAAAGCCTCTTCACCCAGTAAATTAAATCATTCTATTTTAAACCAACTTTCTAAACATTTTTTAAACTCTGTTTAAAAAAGAGCATCTATCTGTGTTCAAGGACCACATGTAGGTGATCATTTCTTTTAATTTTTCCAGTTGTCTCCTGTAAGTGACTCATTATGGAAGATTTCCACAAAGATTACAATGTATACCAAAGAACATTACTGAAAATGACTTCATGTACAGTTAGTTCCATCATTACCCAATTAACTACCAACAATAGGAACCATGATAGCTTTCAAGTGGTTGGTAATCTTGCTTTATAAACAATTAGCAGGTATTAGGAGATAAAATCTTTAAATAGTAGTTTTACAAAACTTATACTTGAATATCTTCAATATAAACTGGCATCTAAAAAGAATGTTACTGCATCTTTCTGACTGTAATCACCAGACATTATCACTATGACAATGTAAAACGTTTTGCCAACTGATGTAATTTATTACAATTCTGAAAACGTGTTAATATTACTAGATCATTTCACTTTTAAAAGTCATTTCTTGTAGAAAATAATTTCAGGCAAAGTGTCAACAATTTTGTAGTTGAACATCTTGTGTGCATACTGCTGCCAAAAAAAAAAGTGTCAACAAAGTATGTCTTACATTTTCAAAATTGCTGTAAAGGTAACCCCCACTGTTCTACGGAACATTAAAATGCTCTGCAAAACAATCTTTACAACTGTCCACACAATCAAAGGGGACTCAGACAACCAAGAAAATCCGCATGTCTTCCAAAACAAGCCTAGAAACTGCAAAAGTGAAAGCCTGTCAAATAGATAATGCCTCACCAAGGTGAGAAGCAGCTATTCCCTCTCTTTGTAGGATATTTTCAAAAAACACAACAAACAAACAAACAAAACATCCCTAACACAGGCACAGAGTCCTCTGTTATTTTAATGACAGCCACATTCTTAACAAATGTTGGGTTTAGTGGGGGGGGGGGGGGGGGGGG
>NW_027529638.1:3875735-3880444 GCF_008692635.1 Crocuta crocuta | reverse complement strand
TTTTTTTTTTTTTTTTTTGTGAGCCAGTACCATTCTTCCACTGCTTAAGAGAGTCCGAGATGCACTTTCTATAACATATAACTTTTTTTAAGAAAAAGTTGAAAAAAAATATTGACCAAAGAACAGAGATTTTATTACTCATTGATCTTTTCTATCACTCAAGTCAATGCCTCTTTCTCACCTCATATACTATTCTTTCTCCTCTCCCTCACTATTCCTTTGTGCTCGACATCAAGAATTTCCATCAATCTGTGTCCATCCCTTTCTTTATGCATCCACTTAAAACTTCCAAGAACCTGTCTTTGGAAGTTAGTCCTGAATCAGCCCACCAAAATTTAAATGAAGTTGCACTGTTTTTGTTCATGCCACTTCTTGACATCTATACACTATGAACCTGAGAACCCTGGGCCACTTCTTCAGTATGAAGAATTAATTGTTATTAAAAAAGTGGTAAAGTGAATAGAGGTACTTGTTCATACATAAAGTTTCATTTTTCTTCCAAAAAAGCTATGCTTGAAAATGCACTGTTAATTTTCCTACACTTTCAAACTTTCAACAAGACACAAATCTTTATCTGCCCTCCTCCTCCTCCTCTTCCTCCTCCTCCTCTTCCTCCTCCTCCTCCTCTTCCTCCTCCTCCTCCTCCTCCCCTTCTTCCTCCTCCTCCTAGTTATGGAGGAAATGTTCTCCTCTCTGCCCATCAAGATCAATCTCTCTATATATACTCCCCCAGATGGTCTGCTACATTTTGAATTATTTTATTCTTCCATATCTTTCTTTAATAGCTTAAAGCATTTTAAGTCCCTTCTTTCACAAGTCAAAAATAAATAAATAAAATCACATCATACTGTGGGTTGCCCCATACATGGGCTGCCCCAAAGCCGATCCAATTTTTCTTTTTTTGTATAAAATAAAATTATCTTCACCTGTGTCTCTTTGTTAACCTTTTGTAATGTTCCACTGAAAGTTTTAAATCCTATACACTGCTCACATTATGCTTCTACTTCACAACATTGTTCCAGAGGTAACCAATTTCAACTCTTAACTGTGTTTTCTCTGCCCTTCGGCCACACTAACCCTCCCCTCAATAGAATCTCAGGCACTTGATGCACAGCTCCTGTGTGTGTCTCCCTATTTGTGTAATGCTGCTTCCTCCTCTTCTTTCAAGATTTAGCACAGGTACTGTTTCATCCAAAAAGCCTTTTCCCACCTGCCTCTATGACTTCCCACACAACTTACTGATTTCTACTGTAGACCCATAAAACTTGCCTACAGCAAATGATACTGTTTTTAAGACAGCAAAAAAAATTTTAAGTGCAAGCATGTAAAAAAGCAGTGTTTTTTTTAACAAGTTTTTTTTTTACACTTAAGACAGAAAACAACTAACTATTGACAAAAGATCTTGGCCTTATCCAAGGGCACCCCGCTGGCTCAGTTGGTTAGGTGTCAAACTTCGACTCAGGTCATGATCTCATGGTTCATGGGTTCGAGCCCACACTGGGCTCTGTGCTGACAGCTCAGAGCCTGATCCTGCTTTGGATTCTGTGTCTCCCTCTCTTTCTCTGCCCCTCCCCTCATTCACACTCTCTCTCTCTTTCTCAAAATAAGCTTATCCAGAAAAAAAAATAATAATAGGGATCTAAGGTATTTAAATAGCCTCTGGCCTTTTGCTCATCTTTCTGAAGTTGGGAACCCCATAAAAACAAGATTCCAGATCTGTGTGTTGCACTCTGCCTTAGAGTCTAACATTTACACCTCACCTAAAATCCAATCCCAGTTAAGTATTCTTATTTTTTTCAGAGAGAAAAAGATAAATCAAAATGTACTATTTGTAAATATCATTTTTCGGAATATCAGTTTCCTTTTTAAGTTTTTATTTCTCTTTTTTAGTAATGCTTATACCCAATATGAGGCTCAAACTCACAAGCCTGAGGTCAAGAATTGCATGCTCTTCTGACCGAGCCAGCCAAGTGCCTCAATATTAGTTTCTTTCATGACTAATATTCCTTTCATCAAATACATAAAATAGGAGTATAAAATGCTTTTCTAACCATAAGAACGATTTTACTCTGCAGTATTAAATCAGTATTTCTACTTGGGAAAAAAATTGTAATTAAAATGGATACCTACTAATTATCAGTGTCCCATTTCAAAAAGAAGAAATCCTGTAAGTTGGAATTTTTTGAAAAATTATCACAAACATTACATTTTCAGCCTTTAAGAAAAACAGATTTTAGCAATATAATAGTTAAGAACGTGGGCCTTGGCTCAGACTACCTAAGCTCAATTTAGCTATGAGATTTTGAGAACTTAACTCCTCATGGTTTTTATTTTAAATTTTTGAGGATTAAATAAATTAATGAGAACAAATTAAAGGGTTTTAAAGAGTGCTTGGCACAGAGTAAATGGTAAAAAAAAGAAAAAAAAAGTAAAAGAAAAAGTTACCTATGTTTATATGTCAAAAGAAAAACCTCACACGTCAAGTTAAAATACAAATTCAGCAAGTATTCCCAAATCCTCNAGTAGATTTTATATGAAAAGATACCGAGCTCTCAAAAGAAAAATGCAAAATAAAACATCAAAGAGACATAATTTGTTTCTTTACCAGCTTTGCAAAAGTTTAAGAGTTTGCTGACACAGCCGCTGGTGGCATCTATGGAAGTAGACATTCTCACACCCTGTACTGGGCATGGAGATCGGTACAAGCTCTGTCTGTGGTGTACAAGCTCTCGGTGCTCTAGGAAATGTGCCTGCCGTTCTATGCACATGTGTCTGTAAATAAAAAATGACCAGAAAACCCCAACACTTTATATCCATACAGCGCATTTAAAAGAACTACATGCAGCATTTAAAGGAATTACGCAGGGGATCCTAGGTGGCTCAGTCAGTTAAGCGTCTGACTTCAGCTCAGGGGCTCAGGTCATGATTTCGCAGTTCGTGAGTTTCAGCCCCGCATCAGGCTCTGTGCTGACAGATGACAGAGCAGAGCCTGCTGGAGATCTTCTGCCTTCTACTCTCTCTACCCGTCCCCTGCTCATTTTCTCTCTCTCTCTCTCTCTCTCTCTCACTCTCTCTCTCAAAAATAAATCAACATTATAGGGCACCTGGGTGGTTCAGTGGGTTAAGCGTCCGACTTCGGCTCAGGTCATGATTTCACAGTTCGTGGGTTCGAGCCCGCGTCGGGCTGTGTGCTGACAGCTCAGAGCCTGGAGCCGGTTTCAGATTCTGTGTCTCCCTCTCTCTCTACCCCTCCCCTGTTCACGCTGTCTCTCTCTCTCTCTCTCTCTCTCTCTCTGTGTCTCTCTCTGTCTCTCTCTCTCTCAGAAATGAAACATTAAAAAAAAAATTTAAATAAACATTAAAAAGTAAATAAATAAAGGAATCATGCAGCTTTATATGTATTAATATGGAATACCTGACAACACTTACTGTCAACCGAAAGGAAGATACAGAAAAATGTATGCAGCTACTCTTAATCTGTATTTAAAAGACATGTATGTCATACATGATATGTAGGCTACAGACACTGTTATATAGCATGGATATGTGTATACACACACACATATATAATATACATAAATACACATACAGTCTGGAGGAAGAACAAGAATCTGGTTACAGCAACTGTCTCTGGGAAGGGCATCTGGGTGGATGGGAGACAGGAACAAGGAGAAAACGGAGTTTTACAGCTTTTCAATTTTGTACCCAATACCTAAAAAGCCTCTTCACCCAGTAAATTAAATCATTCTATTTTAAACCAACTTTCTAAACATTTTTTAAACTCTGTTTAAAAAAGAGCATCTATCTGTGTTCAAGGACCACATGTAGGTGATCATTTCTTTTAATTTTTCCAGTTGTCTCCTGTAAGTGACTCATTATGGAAGATTTCCACAAAGATTACAATGTATACCAAAGAACATTACTGAAAATGACTTCATGTACAGTTAGTTCCATCATTACCCAATTAACTACCAACAATAGGAACCATGATAGCTTTCAAGTGGTTGGTAATCTTGCTTTATAAACAATTAGCAGGTATTAGGAGATAAAATCTTTAAATAGTAGTTTTACAAAACTTATACTTGAATATCTTCAATATAAACTGGCATCTAAAAAGAATGTTACTGCATCTTTCTGACTGTAATCACCAGACATTATCACTATGACAATGTAAAACGTTTTGCCAACTGATGTAATTTATTACAATTCTGAAAACGTGTTAATATTACTAGATCATTTCACTTTTAAAAGTCATTTCTTGTAGAAAATAATTTCAGGCAAAGTGTCAACAATTTTGTAGTTGAACATCTTGTGTGCATACTGCTGCCAAAAAAAAAAGTGTCAACAAAGTATGTCTTACATTTTCAAAATTGCTGTAAAGGTAACCCCCACTGTTCTACGGAACATTAAAATGCTCTGCAAAACAATCTTTACAACTGTCCACACAATCAAAGGGGACTCAGACAACCAAGAAAATCCGCATGTCTTCCAAAACAAGCCTAGAAACTGCAAAAGTGAAAGCCTGTCAAATAGATAATGCCTCACCAAGGTGAGAAGCAGCTATTCCCTCTCTTTGTAGGATATTTTCAAAAAACACAACAAACAAACAAACAAAACATCCCTAACACAGGCACAGAGTCCTCTGTTATTTTAATGACAGCCACATTCTTAACAAATGTTGGGTTTAGTGGGGGGGGGGGGGGGGGGGG
>NW_027529638.1:3822004-3875525 GCF_008692635.1 Crocuta crocuta | reverse complement strand
AATGAGCTCCCTTTATCACCACATGATCTAAAGTAGGCACTGCCACTTCCCTTTCTGAGTAAGAGGTGTAAGGCGCACAGTGCTGGTGACACTGAGCGCTCCGTACTGGATAATCAGTGATCCAGAAAGAATAAAACACACCCCTTCTGGTGAGCCATTTTATTGGTTCTGGTTCATAAGGTTCTATGCTATAGAATTTCATGTCCTACACTAAACCTTAAGCTCCAGGTGAAACAGAAGTTTAACGTCTTTAAATGGATTTAATTTTGATCAGGTTTTCACTGCCAATGTCAAACTGTTAGAGGCCTTCAGAGATTCACACAAAAATCTTGGAGTTGCAAAGGGGGGCGGGGAACCTCTTTCAGCTTTTCAAAGAGGAGGTAAAGGAGAGAGAAAAGAAAGGTTTTCGAGTGTGCAGAGCTGCAGGAAGTTGCAGCAAGGCGGGATAAAGGAGAAACATACTAAGAGTAGGGAGAAAGTAGGACAAGTATAAGGAAAAATGGGGACAGGAGGAAAGGAAGATCCACACAGACCATGATTACAACCCAATGGAACTGATCTGTCCCCTGAAACAAATCTGTACTTGCAAGGCTCATGCGGAGCCTTGGGGTCCAACTTGTTCTGATTCTCAATGACTTCCTGCAGGCAGCTGCCTCGGGGTGATCACCTGCAGATGCACACGCAGGGACACAACTGTGCGTCCTGGAACCCCATAAGCCGGTGAGATGCACACCCCAAACCAAACATTATACTCTGTACTGGTAGTTCTCAAATACGCTGGCGTACAGTCAAGCGTTTACTTTCTCAACTTTCAAGAACAATGACAAATGTCTAATCTCATGTATCAGGATGATGTAGTGCCAGTGTTTATAATACCCAAATATGTACAGTTCCCAAGAGTATATAGGGCCACGTATTCATTCATAATTCACTCACACTGACACGCACAGTCCCCAAATATTTTTTTCTGTGCCTATGTGCTAAGAACACTTCTGGGTCCATAATATGCTATGGAGTGGAAAGACAACAAATAACCCAATTATATCATTATAAAGTGTAAAATTCGATATGGAACATAGCTAGTAACAGGGGACAGCTTGTAATTTGGAATGTGGAGGGCTCGTGGGAATATCAGCAAAGGTTAAGCTAAGGATGTGCCTTTTGAACTCAAATCAGAAGCATGAAATAACAACCAGTTGGCCAAGGGAAGATGAAGAAGAAAGTATTTTAGGAGACAGAATAACAAGCAGGTTCAAAATCCCCCAAAGATGGTGAAAGGAGCTTGGGAGATATAAGGTTAAAAAGTGTAGAGAATGAATAGCAGTCAGATAACAGGACTATTTTATGCATCTTGTTAAGTATATTTTCTATGCCCTGAGAAAAGTTACTGATGGTCAAATGAAGCATGATAATTACTAATATTTACTGATCATCTACTGTGTGTTAGGGACTGTTCCAAGGACTTCATATTAATTTACTTTTTTAATCCGGATAAGAAGTCTATGAAGCAGGTACTATTTGTACCTACATTTAAAGATGACAAACCTCTATAACAGAAAGAAAAGTTAAGATGGGCTCAGTGTAAGTGCAGAATAGGATGTGACCCATGCAGTATGACTTTTATACTTCCTTTATTTTTGAGACCAATCTAATCAAATAAAGAAATCCTCTGCTCCATGGTGCCAATAAACCTTCCTCTACTGACCCTGAGGGACTCTAGTTACTTGGAATAATAGTGCCTAGAGTAGATAATCATTTACCTCCAGCAGTAAATCCAAAAACAAAAAGTAATTCACATTTATATTAACATTATTAATATCCACCTCCATTATTTTAGACATTATGGCAATATCTATATAGAGGTAAATTCTCCAAAAGGAAGCCCTAGTAATGACAGCACCTGAAAAAGGTTTTAAAAGGAAAGGAAGGAGGAATCTAAAATTATAAACTACACAGAATCAAATCCTACCTATGATACTGATAATTAATAGGTAATTAATAGTGATCAAAAATTTTTAAACATTAGAATTTTAAAATCATGTCTAGCTTTTTTGACACAGTATGAATTGCTTATTCATCTGAAGAGACATAATTATATTCACAAATACAAAATACACTGAAGTACACAGATGTAAATACATACTTGGGTAGAATTGTACAGTCACACATGGTTTTACACACTAACATTTCTGAAAAAGGTTTGAAGTCATAAATATGTGTAATATTATTTTCTTTAAATTTGGAATTTTCCCTTTTAAATATGTCCAAATTATTATTGGTTTCTAAGTAAATTCACTGTAACTCAAAAATATGCAAGATTTATTTAATAGAAATATTTTCTTATGATACCCTAAACATATTATTTATCAGAACAGGATTGGATAACTTCATCATCACATACTTAATTTAATTTTCACTTCCTATCATTTTAAAATTCAGGATAATTATAGTCTTTGTCTTTTCTACAATTCAACCTACAAAAGATAGATGCCCTGAATTTTATGTTACATGATGAACTGCCTACAGCTTAAAGAGATGCTTCCAAACTGGGTACTATTTTCCCTTTCCAAATTTAGCAATATTTAAAAACAGGAGTGCCTGGATGCTCAGTGAGTTAAGCATCTACTCCTGATCTTGGCTGAGGTCATGATCTCACGTTTTGTGAGTTCCAGCCCCGCACTGGGCACTGTACTAACAGCTCACAGCCCACTTCAGATCCCGCGTCTCCATCTCTCTCTGCCCTCCCACTTGCACTCTCTCAAAAATTAACATTAAAAAAGATATATTCATAGAATATTCCTGCACTATTTTTCAAGTTAATCACCATGCAACATAATAAAGAGCAACTATCACATCACAAATGTTTTATTCTACATTTCCTCTGAAAAACTTTCCATAATTCCCAAGGTCAAGGATGTGTGCCCCTCCTTTTCCTTAGCATCTTAGACTTCCTTACCAGAGCACTTCCCACCTTAGGCAATCCTTATTTCCTTGCCTCTGCCTTCCCATACACTATAAGCTCTGTGATGATCAGCACTATAAGTACCTATGTATGTTCGGCACTTAACACAGTGCCTACCAAGCCCCTACTCTCCAGCAAGTACCTGTTGAAATAACTTCCTAAGAGCAGAATCATAAGGAAATCAAAAAGGACATAATGACCTGCTAGAATAAACTGAAAGAAACAGGATGCTTTATAAAAAAATAAAGGTATAGCACCTTATGAAAATGAAAATCCTCAGGAACTATACTTTCTAATCCATGAGGTACAAGTATGCACTTCTTCAACTTCCACAAGTATAAATCTGAAGCAGTCAGGGCGTGGTATATAAAGTCAGGCACATAATCTAAAGCTAATCCATCTCCACTTTGACTAAATCCTGAATCATTAACTTTCAACACCTTTTACATTCTACCACACCTATTCTACTTGGCAAGAATGCATTTACTTTTTTTTCCTTTGATGAATTCACACACACACACACACACACACACACACACACACACACACACACATCCTTACCCTTGTATGAAAACCTGAGACCTAAACATCACTACTCAGAAAAGAATAGCGACTTTCTTGTAAACGCATGAGTATTTCAAGTTTGTTAGCTTTTACTTCCCTAAGTATGTTCCAAGAACTCAGTTCAGTGGTTCTAACATGCATCAAAATCACCTGGAAGGCTTGCTAAACTACAGACTGCTGGGCCCCACCATCAGTGAACCTGACTTTTTCAAAAGGTTTGGGGTGGGACCCAGGTGATGGTGATGCTGCTGATCTTGAGACTGACCATACACTGTCTAATGCCCTAGTGTGCTGTGAAGAGATGTCCATGAGGGGAAAATATCCATTCTTAAATACTGTTGGAAAATAGAACATAATCTGTATACCTCTTAAGATTTCACTATAACAGGGCACTTGGATGGCTTAGTTGGTTGAGCATCCGACTCTTGATTTTGGCTCAGGTCATGATCCCTGGGTCATGGAATAGAGCCCGGCATCAACATGCAGCCTGCCTGAAATTCTCTCTCTCTTCTCTTCTCTTTCACTCCTCTCTCTCTTCTCTTCCCTTTCTCTCCCCTTCTTTGCCCCTCTTCCCCACTCAGGCTCTCTCTCTCTCTCAAGATTCTCACTTTTCTCTATTCTCTTCTCTCTCTCCTCTCTTCTCTCTCTCCCCCCCACCGCCCCTCTCCCCTACTCACGCGCTCTCTCTCTCAAATTAATACACTTTTAAAAAGACTTCACTATACATATTAGCATATTTAAAGCTCTGAAAAGTTCTGCAGTAAATTAACTGTTTTACTTTACCAAAAAAAATTATTTAACCCTGGAATCTTTTGATCAAAGAGAAATCATTAACATCTCACTACGCTCTGTAGAATACACTCAAAAAAGTCTACATTTGACTCTTTCGAACTGTTTCTCTAAAATGTGTTTTAGCAGAAAATAAGTTTGCCCTTGGAAATAATCCAACTTCTTACTAAGGATCTCTGCCCAAATAAAACAGCCCCTCCCTCTCACGTTACTCCAATCATGTGCACTTACTCCAATCACGTGCACTATTCCTGGGGGTGCTACGTTTGTAGGTCTGGGCGTGAAGTAAATATCAAGATCACACAATGCTTGGACCATGAATCCAATTAACTGCATACAATGCATAATTTAACATCATTCTGAATCTGAATTACAGAAAGCCACAAATCCACCTTATCTGCTCACATATACTAATAAAATGCTGAAAACAATGGAATAAAAGACTTCGAGTATGTTCAGGTCAAACTACTGTCTCACCCACAATCTTATCTGGTGTTTAGAAACACCTTGAGAGGCGCTGATATGGCAGGCACCTCACTCTGTTGCCCTGCTGGCTTTCTCAGAAAAGGAGCAGCAAAGTGAGTCACCAATTCATGGAACTGAGTGATGACATCTCTTTTGACTAACGTTCCAGTCATCACTCATTACTCTGTACTGCCTTGCTTTAGCTTCCATAGTCATCCTGTTCACTTCATCGAGCAACTTTCCTCTGTCTCCTTTGCATCCCCAAAACTGCATGGGAAATACACATTTAAAACCTTTCACATTACAGAACAGATGGACCCATTCAAATACTGCTATATTAAAAGCTAAGCACGGCTGGCTGCCATGAGAAATGAATTACGGGGAAAATAAAAGGAAAGAAGAGAGTCAATTCTAAGTGAAGGTATCAGTGAATGTTTAATAGGATTAAAAGAATTTAAGCTCCATCAGGAAAAGATTTTTGCCAGTTCTGGTACCTAACCGAGTGCCTGGCACCCCGTAGGTGGCCCACATGCACTTACTGAACTTGTAGATCAGTGACTAAGAGTCAGTAATTTGAAAACAGCACAGAAACAAATAGTATGTTTAAAAGGGTTTAATCCCTGGGGTGCCTGGGTGGCTCAGCTGGGACTTTGGCTCAGGTCATGATCTCACAGTTCATGAGTTTGAGCCCCGCATCGGGTTGTGTGCTGACAGCCTGGAACCTGCCTCAGATTCTATGTCCCCTCTCTCTCTCTCTCTGCCCCCCATGCACTCTCTCTCTCAAAAAATAAACATTAAAAAATATTTTTAATAATAAGAGTTTAATCCTTTATACAAACTTTAATTTAAAAGGATCTTTTATATTTCCAAAGGGTAATATAAACCTGATATAACATAATCATAATGTGTAATATCAAGGACAGAGGATCTACCACTTAAAACTTTCCCTACCAAAGGAGATGCTTTTGCTACTCAAGTGTCCATGAACTCAGAGAAACACAGCAGGAGACTGGGGATGGCATAAAGGGCATGCCTATTACACCAAATGCCGTTTAAGGAACAGTACTCATTTAATGAGCCAAGCTAGATCATATTTCATATCAGAAAAAATTACTTCCTAAAAAAAGTCACAAATGTATTTAGAATTTAATATTTTGGGCTTATTTTTATAATTATATCATTTTTCAAAACAGTAATATGCCACATTTTCATCACATAAATTATTTTAAAGAATTTACATCTGTTTGGCAAGTCGTATCAAAGTTACTATATTTTAATTCCTCTATTTTATTGGCAAAATTGTTACTCTTGGAAATGTAACATCTTTCACTGAAATCTCTAAAACTAAATAAAATTGTTCATTTCAGTTTCAAAAATATTATGAGTATATATTTATCTTTCCTTGGGGGTAGGTAGAATAAAATTTTTCCTAAATTACTAATAACAGAGACTTCTGACAGAAGTCAGGGTAGCAATTATGCATCTGTTTCCATTTTTATTATTGTACAGAACTTTCCAGATGTTCCTCCTTCATTGGTAAATCCCCAGAGAGTACATTTACTAGGCTCCCTTTATAATCACCTTACTAATGGTAACAGTAATTGAACAGAAAAAGAAAAAAAACATGTTCACAGGAATCTCCATGATTCCATAATTTTTATGTAACAAGAAAATCTGAAATCCACAACAGCAGCTTTCCCTCCAAAAAAGGTTTGAACGAATGAGAGCAAGGACACGGGCAGAAAAGTGCAGTGGGAAAGAGAACAAAGTAAGCAGGAAGCAAATCTGGAAGCAGTCTGGCCCCTAGTGAGCTTTTATGCATGTTGAAAGAAGAGCCCCGTGTCGCAGGTGTGCAAATGACTGCCCCTGACAGAGGAAGAACATCTGCAATATTCCTGCAACCCTTAGTTAACCTTAACATTCCTCCCAAGCTATAAACTCCACCACCAAGAGACTGCAGCCAAAAGTCCAACGTAAGACTTCTAGTCAGTCCACAAGTACTTAACTAACGTTTCTTTATGCTTCATGGTGTGCCTTCACAAGCCTATATTCTACATACAGTACGCCATCCTGTCAATTCATTTATCAAAGAAAATTAGAAATAAGATATGATTTTTTATGTAATTAATTTTAAAACTCATTTTCACACAACTAAAAATAAACTTTTAAATCTTGTCCCAGTAACTAATTGCATGGGAAAAAATAATATCCTTAATGCAAAGGCCTGAAATAAAGAAGAAATGCTTTCACTGGCTGCAAAGTTTAGAAAACCAGAAAAATCCCTTTGCTGTGGTATTTGTTTTTAATTCTCTACAAATGTAATGTGTCTTTATGACCCTTGTTTTATATTTTCTCATAGAACTATTTTCATTCACGTGCAATGAAACCCATTTTGCTTCCACATTCGGCAAAGCGCTGTGACATCTGTACATAGATTTATCTATTACAGTAGCCGCTCTGATTTCAACACAAATAAGTCTAAACCAGTCATTACCATCCATTTCCCTTGTCAACGGTGGTTTAGGAACAGGCAAGTGGGCTAATTCTTGCCAAGGAGAAGACAGGGCAAGTGTGCTGCAGGGCCTCCGGGAAAGGCTTCTTCCATTCTTAAAAGATGGTATCTCTTCTTCTTCTGGAAATGTGCTCGTATCTGAAGGTGGTGTGTGGTTCTAAGAGTCAGAGAATGAGGCCAACATAGAACTTTAGACACTGTAGATGAACAACAACAACCAAAAAAAAAAAAAAAAAGCAAAAAACAAACACACACACACAAACCACTCGGTGATGACATTACTTCGGTGATGACATTACTGGGCCTCTAGCCTCAATCAGGCAGCCCTCGCACCGCCCTACCTGGACACCCACTTCAGATTATAAACCCAGGACTTGTCTAGGATTTTGTTGTAGCCTGCTTATCCTGCCTTGTAAGTTTCTACAATTCTTGAATAAACTCATTTTTGCTGATGAGAGAGAGAGAGATTATAAACTCCTTTCTTATTCAAGTCAGTTTGAATTCGAATTTTTTGTTTGTATGCAAAATTACTCTGATAAACCAATGAAATAAAATGTCAATTTAAATTAGTTAAGCTGACTCAAGGACTCCTACCTACAACAATCAATGACCAAAATTTTGCAGACACTGGAAACTGGAGAGTAATTCAACACTGCATATCATAAAGTGCTACAACACAGCTGTGTACCAGCACAAAGGAGGGCAGCATCTGAAGGAGGAAAAAGTGACAGTGAGGAAGGTTTCCTTAATTCCTCCTGAACAGAGGCACAGGAAAATGCTGGCAAGGATCAGGTCAAGTACGTGCTAAATTAATGCATCAAAATCCAAACAAAAATGATTTAAACTATGAAACTCTTGAATTTTTAGCTCAATTATACGTTTGATTTTACTTCACTATTATTGTGAAAGAAAATTAAACACCAAAACTAAAAAGACATTAAGAAATACTATCCTTCAATCTATAGGCTGCTCACACACACACATCTAACCTTTTCCCTGTTCCACATCGGAGGCAGAAACCAACTGCAGGAAATAAATGTAGGGCCAATATTTTGCCATAAAGAGAAGTGGGGGTTGTGTGTGCAGCCAAGGGCTCTTGGTATGTAACCTTGGGTCTTTTCATTTTTTTCTTCATAATGTGTGGCCAACACTTCTTTCTCCTCTCCTAGTTGCTCTAAGAATCACTTTCCAGCCACTGGCTACCCAAAGCACAGGTCTACGTAACAGAGCTGCCCCAACTTTGCCCAGATCTCACACACATCCACCCCAGAACCCACAGCCCTTAAGGAGAGAAGGAAGCACAGACGTGAAGGGAACCAAAGCTGATTTTCCATTATGTCAGTTCTCCCATCAGTCCGTCAGCAGGAAGGGACCCCCCCCCCTTTCCCCACTCCACTCTAGTTCCAACCAAATTTTGAAAAGTAGCTTTGTCTCCGAATTCTTTAAGACCTTACGTTGCTCTTCAGTGAGGCAAATTTAGGATGTGAGCTGAGTGAGAAAGGGCACCACAACCTCAGTAACAAATGACTTCAAAATATTTAAACTAAGCATTTCAAACAGTTCCTGGTTAACAGGAAAGCCTGTGGTTTGGCATAAACAGGGGCTGCCTGTGGAAATGTTTGCCAATGTTGACACCAAAAATTAACTTTAAAACATTCCTTTTTTGACACAAATGCTTTTTACTAGGAGGCAAAATTATAATTTTATCTAAAGCACACATCTTAGTAATATCATTTCCCACTCAAATGCAATCATCATCCACAGCTGAGCTGGGCGGGAAGTCGTCACGGCATTGTGGGAAGAACACTGGTCTAAAAAGTATTAGTACCCTTCACACTGGCTCAGTAGCTGATGAAGTCATGCTGCTGTTCAGGAGATTAAGTAAAGGGAAAACAGGTCCTCCAACTGCCTACTTTGGAGTGCATTCCTGAAATGCACCCAAACGAGTCATCTAGGTACAAACCTACAGTAAGTGATGTTTCTGTAAGTCTCAGAAACTCACCTCAGCCCAAAGCAGGCTCTAATGCCACTGCCATCATGCCCTCCCCTCTGCCCCAGGGACAGATGTGTCACTGCCTGTGATGAGCTAGTCTCACCTGAGGAGCACAGGAGAAAGGTGGCCAGCCATCGGTTCTCTCTCACATTCCCTCTTCTCATTCTCTTCTGCCATGTCTTGTCCTCCTTATTCCTTCCTCTCTCTTTTCCCATTTCCCCCTTTTCCTCCCAACTTATTACTTTATCCCTTTATCCAACCACAGTTAAATATGATCGATGTGGTAGGAAGCTCTAAACTGGAAATATAAAAGTGGTCTCAGCTTTCTTAGCACTCACAATCTGGTAAAAATTTAGACAGATAAGCAATCACCACACGGTATAATGGGTGCTACCACAGAGCTCTATACCAGCACGCAGAAAGGAGTATCTCATCAATCACAGAGGGGGAGGGAAGACGGTTGAAGATTCACTTACCTACCACCTAAATAGATGCATGTGACATGAATCTACCAAAAGCAACCCAGCTGTTTTTGTTTTGTTTTGTTTTTAACTACTCGCTGATACACAGTTCCACCTAGGCCACAAGAAGAAAACATTTATTAGCCTTGTTCTTACTACACTGGTAATTAAATCCCTACAATACAGCACATATGTCTCGTTCATTCCTGTATCCATAATGCCTAGCCTAGCGCAACGCCTAGCAAATAGTAACCACTCAAATGTTTTGGGTAACTAACTTCAACAGCTTATGTATACTGCTATTTTATGAAATTCTCATTAATTTTGACTGTTTTAAGATTCTTACAGGGAGCAACCCCTTCTAACACTATCTTAAACCATATCTTAACTCTTCTGCATGATTTCTGTTTAAGATTAGAGCTTACATTTAAGTTAAAAAAATTATTCTGAGAAAACTTCGCTAATAATATTCTTAAATCATTTTCGTATTAAACTTCAAAAATGCTAAATAAGACCTACCTCTTAAGTGCTTACTAATGCTTACTAGTTACAGAATACATGTTTTCAATTAGTAGCTTGTGACACCTTTTGGCTTTATTTTCGCCACAATTTTCTGTGGCAATAAATTTAATTTCAAAAGAAAGTAGCTATAGATTATGGAACCCACTATAGCTGTGTAACACATAAATAAGTCTCAGACAGCTTTAAAGCATATTAAAGAGAGTTGTGAAATATATGTGTAAACATGAAATTCTGAAGTGTTAATCCAGTGACACTTAAGTATTGGTTCCAGTTTATAAACAGATTCTTTTAAAGCTTCTAGGCAAAATCTGAGGAATAGCAACGGCCTGCCCTGTCACAGCTGGTAAGAATTAGAGCACATTGTGAGCTCTAATGATCTCTCTTAGAATCCATTATTCTAATTATTGTGAATACCACATTTTTTAACCCTCCAATTTTAGAAGCATATGTTATCTGATTGAAGTTAATGCTAAAAGTAGAATCAATAAGGTTCCTTTTTCTAGTTTATTCAAATGTAACTCTTTTAATTCATAAAGTTTCTAAGCATACTTAGATTAGGTATCTCTGTGATTTTTGTCAACACCTATGAGAACTGAAAATACATCTACTAGATTTGTGACTCTGTTATTTATATTTTACAACCTGAGTTAAGAATCCTATGTACCATTGCTCCTTAAGAGTAAGTTAGTTTCCTTTTGAAAGGTTTGGATCTCATTTCAAGTACTGAGAGGAAAGGCTTCTGTTGTTGATGCAAATCATTACTTTATAAGAAAAAATGTTTTAATCATAAGGCATTATTGATTTAAAACATCTGTTCATGGAGCACTCTGCATGGTCCTGAGAATGAATGAACAAAGCACTCTCCCTGCCCCTGAGAAGCTTACAGTCCCACTGGAAAGACAGCAATCCAGTTACATCAACTCGTCAATCACTCATAGGTCATGAGCTCTACAGTGTTCCCTGAGAAAACAAAGGGGTTTTGTGGGCGGTATATATTCTACTGGCTTTAAATTCATTTGAAAACTAAGTCTTTGGTGAATAAAGATGTGAGATACACACTGACACATATACACACACGCTGGAATATTACTCGGCCATAAAAAAGAATGAAATATTGCCACTTGCAACAACAGATATGGATCTAGGGGGTATAATGCTAGCTAAGTGAAATAAGTCAGAAAAAGACAAATACCATTATGCTATCACTCATGTGGAATTTAAGAAACAAAACAAAGGAAAAAATGTAGACAAACCAAAAAACAGATTCTTTTTTTTATATAATGTTTATTTACTTATTTTAAGAGAAAGAGAAAGCGTGAGCAGGGGAGGGTTAGAGAGAGAGGGAGACACAGAACCTGAAGTAGGCTCCAGGCTCTGAGCCATCAGCACAGAGCCTGACACGGGGCTCGAACCCACGAACCGTGAGATCATGACCTGAACCAAAGTCGGACGCTTAACCACTGAGCCACCCAGGCGCCCCCAGATTCTTAACTGTAGAGGAAAAATAGATGGTTACCAGAGGGGAGGTTGGCAGGTGAAGGGGGTTAAGAGTACACTTATCACAATGAGCACTGAGTTATGTATAGAATTATTGAATTCTAAACATCTTGATTTTTTGATACAGTTGAACTGTAAACTTTGAATCGAACCACCTGGGTTAAAGTTCCTGTTCCACACAGTCAAGATCTAACACCCCAGGAAAATCCTTTCTTGCTTCTCATCCCCTTCCACAGGTCTATAATGAGGGTCTGGATGGACTCACTGTGGGAGGTACTGGAAAAATACACCAAACAGGACATGCTTCCCTGGTTTCCAGCATCTTACCATTTTGTAGTAAAGACTAATACTAAATCTAGGCAATTTAGATTTATTTAACTGCCCACTAGCCATGAATGAGAACTGGATGGGGCTAAGGAGAACAAGCCAGAGAGAATAAAAGGTCAGAACGCCGGACTGTTTCAGGAACGGTTCCTTTTGGCAGAAAAGCACTCCTCTCACTACAAGTGAATGAAATGTTTTCAAGACAACCTTTCAAAAAACACAATTTTATTGGGTGAATTCTCTTCCACTGTTAGGGTACTACCAACCATGTCCAAAGGAACAGTACTGGGTGAGCTCCCTGTTAAAAGGTTTGTTTCTCACCATGAAGCAGATACTTACATATTCCCATAAAATCTCTGTCAGCATGTACTTGAGAATCTCAAGAGCATCCAGATTAGAGTAAAAGGTCACAACCAATGCTATATTTGTGAAGGACTGAATAAGGGTCTCAAATCAAGGTCCTTGGGGAGGAGGGAGAAGAACTTGTTTACACACACACAGAGTAAGCAGCTGTTTAAGTGGCGTGACTGGAGGGGGTGATGAAAGGGCCCCCGGGCTAAAAATACTCGCAGTGGCTGTGTCACAGGGCCAGGGATTCCCACACTGTTCCTTCTGTGGCGCTCACATGGAAACTCCTGCCAAATGCAGCTGGTATCAAAGCGGGCAGCTCCGTAAACTACTACCGGTCAGCAATATTTTATCTCAAATTAGCTTCATTCTTCAGCCGCTTGTATCACTTCACAGGGCTCGGAGAGAATGAGATGCCACAAGAAGTCGTAAAGGTGAAAGAATGCTAATAACTTTCTGAATACCAGAGATTTTCTAATGAGCAGGGAAAAGGCAAAAATAGATAAGAACCCTTTACTCTGAGAGAACTCAGAAAGCTCAACCTGTAAAACTTTACCCTCTGGCCCAAGGCTAACTCTATTTAAAGAGAAAACTAGAAAAAATTAGACTTAAGGAAGGCTAGAGAATGGGCATGGTATTTTTCTTCCATAAATGTCCACTTATTCATCCCCCCTCCCCAAATCAGTCAAGATTAATAAAACATTTCTTAAGTGAGGATACTATGTATTTTCAATTATGCTATGTATTTCAACTATGTATTTCAATTATTTCAACAACTATACAATTATCAGTAATTATATAAGATGAAGGGAACAGCTTAGTGCTAAAGCATTTCCTAAAACATGACCCTGACGGAAGTCAGGAGCACACTTATGAATTTCCACTGCACTGTATGTTCCACCAAGAACAGGATTTCTATCTGTTCTGTTCACTGCTTTAATCTCAGCACCTAGAACACAGCAAGTCTCTGCTACATAGCAAGTGTTCAACTACAGAGACACAATGGCTTAGGAGCCAAAAGGTTTAGACTCGATCAATGAAATCAAGCTCTTACTCTAACTAGCTTTATGATGCTGGGACAACGATTTAGCATCTCTGTGCCTCCAGTTCCTCATGTGTGAAATGGGGGTGATAACCATGCCTGTCCTAGTAGTTGTCACAGGGATCAAATGAGTGAAATATATTTTTTTTTATTTTTATATTTTTTTTTAAATGTTTTATTTATTTCTAGGAGAGAGAGAGAGAGAGACAGCGTGAGCAGGGGAGGGTCAGAGAGAGAGGGAGTCACAGACTGAAACAGGCTCCAGGCTCTGAGCTGGCAGTCAGCACAGAGCCCGACGCGGGGCTCGAACCCACGAACTGTGAGATCATGACCTAAGCGAAAGTCGGACGCTTAACCGACTAAGCCACCCAGGCGCCCCCAAATGAGTGAAATATATACAGGACTTACAGCAGTGCCTGGCACAGGTTAGCAGTATATAATTATTAAATATTGTCACCTATTGAATAAATGAGAAGACCTAGCAGGCTAACCTAAAAACACCCAACAAAAGTACTACAGCGAAGTAACCACCACAGGGATAGGTATAAACGTCCTTATAGAGAAAAAAGAGTATGAATACAAAGAACAGTATGCTTTTATTACAGGGAAATAATCTAGAGCATTCATCCTCAAACCCAGGTTAACAACAGAATCATCAGCAGAGCTTTTGAAAAAGCTAATGCCTAGGGGGAATGTGGGTGGCTCAGTCAGTGAAGAGTCTGACTCTTGATTTCAGCTCAGGTCATGATCTCACAGTTTGTGAGTTCGAGTCCCATGTCAGGTTCTGTGCTGACCCAGAGCCTGGAATCTGCTTCAGATTCTCTCTCTCTCTCTCTCTCTCTCTCTCTCTCTCTCTCTCTCCCTCCTCCGCTCGCTTGCTCTCTCTCAAAAATAAACATTTAAAAAAATTTTTTAATATTGAAAAAGCTAATACCTGGGACCCACTTCAGTTTCTGATTTAATTTTTAAAGTTTCTCAGGTGATCTTGAAAAGAGTTAAGAACCACCTACCTAGGGGCACCTGGGTGGCTCAGTTGATTAACCCTCCAACTTTGGATCAAGGCATGATATCATGGTTCATGAGTTCAAGTCCCGTATCCAGCTCTGTGCTAACAGCTAGGAGCCCGGAGTCTGCTTCCAATTCTGTCTCCATCGCTCTCTGCCCCTCCCCCGCTCACACACTGTCTCTTGTCTCTCTCTCTCTCTCAAAATAAATAAACAAACAAACAAACATTAAAGAAAAAAATAGGGGCACCTGGGTGGCTCAATCTGACTTTGGCTCAGGTCATGATCTCACGATTCGTGGGTTCGAGCCCCGCGGCGGGCTCTGTGTTGACAGCCAGCTCAGAGCCTGGAGCCTGTTTCGGATTCTGTGTCTCCCTCTATCTCTGACCCTCCCCTGCTCACGCTGCCCTTCTCTCAGAAATAAATAAAACATTTTTTTAAAAAAAGAAAACAAAAACAAAAACAAAAAAGAATCACCTACCTAGAATTATGGCTTTAATCTTTTCCATCTCAATGCATTTGGGGCATATAATACTTTCCGCCAGTATGAGAAGCTCCCCACTGGAAGGGGTGGGAAGAGGGAAAAAGAGTGGATCTGTCAGAGAAGTTTCTCTGTGTGATCCTAATACCTTGTCTTGAGGGGCGTCTGTCTCCCATCACCACCCCCCTGACCTGGGAGCACACAGCAGACACAGTCTCTCATCCTGTCAGTAACTCTAGAAACTGGAGGAATTCTTCAAATACGGGCAACCAAGGAGGCGCTGACTAATCAAAATGAACACTAGCTGAATGTGACAAAACTTTATGGCTAATTAACAGCCTTGCCTACAAGGGAAACATTACAATTCCCATTTTGCAGACCAAGAACAGAAACTGAGGCCTTGAGGCTAATACCTCAAAGGCCACAAACCTAACAAACCATGGAGCCAGAATCTGAACTCCTCAAAAAAGGAAAAGAGGAAATTTCTGAAACTGTGAAAGAAAAGTGACACATGATATTTGAAAAGTTCAGCTCCTGAAAACAAATTTTCTGGGGATTTGTGGTACAGTCTTCTCAGAATTAAAGCGTTTTCTTCCCTATCAGCCAGGCATTCGCAAAAGGCTTTACAGGTGTGAAATTGCTATCTTTACACAGACACACACACGGAGAAAGAAAATTACTTGCACTTTTTTTCTTTTCCAACTAAAGACTTTAGGAACGGAATGAGCCTGGACTACTTTTTTTCCCTGAAAACAGAGCCTTCGAGGCTACGTAACTGTTACTTCTGCAAAATTCACTTTTTAGAAGATGAACTATACAGCAAGCAGTGCGATAGCTAGATTTCTATTATGAGGCATTTCAAATTATCTTTTTTTATTTCCACAGAAAATAGACTGAGCTACTGAAAAACGATGGCAGAGTGAAGAATAATGGTCCAAAATTTAGGAATATTAATTTAGATCCACATTTCACATTTTATACCAAGTTCCAAACACAAGGAAGAGTCCATAAAACAGTTCAAATTATATAAATACTATTATCAACTAGAACTATTTATCAGATATACAAGGAGCTGCCATGACGCATAAACTTTTAAAAAATATATAAGTAAAAGAAAGGAAAGCCAATACACCAAAGAAAACTATACAATGCCAAAAGAACAGATAAAATGTCAACACATATGCTATCCTGTATGAAAAACATACTAATGGTTTAGGATAAAATAGGCTAAGGCACGCGCAAGCGTGCGCGCACGCGCGCGCGCGCGCACACACACACACACACACACACACACACAAACACAAATGTAAATAAACATTAAAACTTTTTAACGTGGGGCACCTGGGTAGCTCAATCAGTTGAATGTCTGACTTCGGCTCAGGTCATTATCTCGCAGTTCATGGGTTCAAGCCCTGCATTGAGCTCCATGCTGACAGCTCAGAGCCTGGAGCCTTCTTGGGATTCTGTGTCTCCCTCTCTCTCTGCCCATCCCTCGCTCATGCTCTCTCTCTCTCTCTCAAAAATAAATATACATTGAAAAAAGCTTTTTAGTTAAAAAATATATTAGCAATATTGACTATGCATCATTAATAAGATATGATGTATAGTCTTGAAAGAAATTTAGCAACATGTTTCTAAACCAGAAAGCATATATTCTTTTTCCTAGTAATTCCCAGTTTTAGGAATATAACCTCAGGAAATATGTAAAATTAACTGATGTTGGGATGAGCACTGGATGTTGTATGGCAGTCAATTTGACAATACATTATATTAAAAAGGAAACAAATAAAAATAAAGTGAAGTAAGTCAAATTACAGAGATTTGCTGGAAAATATGCAAAATACATATTATATAATAGCAATATTTATGATTATAACAGTCCAAATATCCATCAACAGAGGTATAACCAAGTGCTTCTCTTACATCAAAATGTATACTCATTATGATCATATATTATTACAACACAGAAAAATGACAAAAGCATATGGTAAGTATGCCAGGTGACGGATCTGAAAAGAAGTAAAACAGAAACAAAGACATCTCATTAATTTGAGATGGTAGAGTTCGCATGAATTTTTTAAAATTTAGTTTTCTGTTTCTATGCTATTATTTTGTTCAGTAAATATAACCCATGCAGAAAATACAGTTTAAACTTATACAATATACAGAATGCCCAGTATAAATACTGGCTTATAGTAATCACTTAATTAACAGCAGGTAGTAACAGCTAACGTGAATGCACTTACTATATGCCTCGAACTGTTCTAAGGGCTTTATATGTATTAACACCTTTAATCCTCATAATAATCCTTTTCTTGTAGTATCTCTGGCTTTCTAATAAGGAAAACAAGGCAAAGGGATAGGAAGCAATTTGCCTCAGTTCAGCCAGCTAATAAAGTGCAGAGGCAGAATGTGTTCCAGAGCCCACGCTCTTAACAATGAAGCTGTTCTGCTTTTTGGTGCTCACTGTGTGATCCTGTCAAAACCTCTCATTACTAGAAGCAGAATAAGGACGTAGGTAAACAATTTATAAGCATAATGTTTATGTATGGCAGTAACATACTGTGGATTTAGGAAACCTTACTTTCTGAACCCAAATTAAAGGTAAACCATCTCTTAAACCCTCCTTTACAAATTCTGGATTTATAATGTGAAAATCTGTTAAAAAATAATTTTAAGGTAATATGAATAAAATAGAAAAAGGTCACTAAGAAATACATTCTCATAAAAACAATCTATTTTTTCTTGTAAAAACATACTCATTCATTTTTAATGCTATAATCTTTTTAAATATTTATGAACAGATACTTGAGTTATTTGCATTGGCATATTAAATTTTTTAATATTTATTCTTGAGAGAGAGAATGTATGCGTGCATGTGTAAGTGGGGGGAGGGGCAGAGAGAGAGGGAGACACAGAATCCAAAGCAGGTTCCAGGCTCTGAGCTGTCAGCACAGAGTCTGATGCAGGGCTTGAACTCACGGAACATGAGATCATGACCTGAGCCAAAGTCAGATACTACCCAGGTGCCCCTATATGCAACCAGTTTTAAATGAACTCTATTTTTGCTACAGATATAATCACAATATATTCTTCCCTTACTTCTACCCTGACCCTCAGACATCCAAGGTAGTCTATACTTGGCAACTGCCTTCTTGGCATTTCCACCTGCATGTAGTATATACAGACACAGCAACTTACAGGTCTCCCAAACTCAACTCTGAATATTTCCACCCCACATTCTTGCTTTCCTCATCTTGGCATCACCAACTCCATTCTTCCAGATGTAAAGGCCAAAAACTTTGGCGTCCCCCATGACTAGCCTCTCTGATCCCACACATACAATCTGTCAGCATGCATGCTTTGAACGTGGCTTCTCACTTCCTCCGCCTCCACCCCTCATCTAAGCCACAGCTTTCGCCTTTCCTGTACCGTGGAAGTAGCTCCTCACTGCCTCCCACCCTGTCCCACTACAGTCTACTCTCAACAAAACACCCAATGCACCATTCCTTTAAAACTTGAGGCAGATGATGCCACATCCCTACTCCAAATTCTCCATCCTGTTTAATTCTGAGAAAATGCTGAAATCCCAACAAGAGCCTACAAGTTTCCAGGGATCTGGCTTCTGCCCCCCTCTCAGACCTCACCTCCCTCCCCTTGTCAAACTCCTCCAGCCACACAGCCAAGTCCAGTGTTTCCACATGTAGGCCTGGTGAGTTTTTAGCTCAGACTTAGCACTGGCTGCTCCCTCTGCTTGGAAATTCTTCCCCTAGGAATCCAGATAGCTGGTTTCCTCACACTGCCTTCTCTGAGTGGCCTTCCCTGACTACCCTGGGTAAATAAGAGACCCTTCGATTGTTACCACGTCCCTTCTCCTGCTTTATTTCTTCCCCATAGCTGTTATGATCACATGCCATTTTCTTGTTCATTTAACATATTATCTGTCTCCTTTAACAGAATTTAAATCGCATACAGGCAGGAATTTTATAATTTATCTTCACAACCTAGATCATCCCTGAGCACATGTAGGTGCTCCCTAAACATATATGTGTAAGTAACAAATCATTTGATGAAATTAGAACAATCGTTAAAATCCTTATGCGAGGTGAAGCAAGGGAGGAAGCCTTAGAATATATCATCAGATATTGTCCCCATAAGAGGCAATAAAGGTTGTCTTCAACTTTGTGTTCACTTTTGTTTCCCTGGATGTGACACATGATACAAAGGCTATAAACTGCATTTACAATAAATTTATTAAAGTTTGGGTTGAATATGCAACTCAGCTTTACCAATCACTATCTTTTCAATTTCTCATGACCAACCAAAGCACCACTTTAAAAAACTACCTGATGACAAGCTTCTGGCAGTCCTACCTGAGGACCATCTCTCCTTGCTGTGCTGGGCTCTCCACTCCCAACGACTGCCCTCATTCTCTCTCCACTGCCTCTGGCCTTGTTAACGTTAACACACCATTTGCAGAGCCAACAGGGCTATCTTTCTAAAATAGATATCTGATTATATTATTGCCCAAATTAAAAACTTACATACCAACCCAATACCACAGAAAGAAAAGCAGAAGCCTCAGTATTATCTGTAATACCAGTCCAACCTACTGGGAAAGGCACACACCCCACAATCCCTCCACAAACTGCCCAATTTCTAGTATTTTGGAACTAATCCTAGGGTCCTAATCATGGCATGAACCTTCAAAACTTTCATCATTTTGCCCATGCCATTCTTTGTGTTATTCTCTAATTCCTTTCTATTCCAAGCAAATACCAATTGATCACCCAAAGCCAAGATGGTATCTTCTCTATGAAAACTTTATAAACTCAAAAACATTAGTCTTTTCCTCCTTCACCAATTTCTCTATAACAGAATGGATTACATGTTAGAGTTTATGGAGTAAGAGCTTCTCTCCCCTAACTGACTTTAAATTCTTAAGGACTAGTGACTAAGTGTGTGCCCATCACACAGAACACAGTTGGTGCCCATTAAATGTTTAAGGAATGAAAATATAAAACAATATCCTCCAGCAAGCAACTATTGTGATTATGATCACATAACCTGGAAGAAAAGAGCTTTAAATGTCCTCTAGACAATGTTTCTATAATTTGGACAACATAAATTTTTGAACTTCAAAAATTAAATACTTTCAAGATTTCAAACTGTACAAGAACTTTACGAGGACCCTTTACCTCTCAAAACCTATAAATTCTATGAAAAAAATAAATTTCCACATCTCTGAATATGGTAAAATTGTGTTTATACGGAAACACTGGCACCACATTTCAGTCGAAAACTTTTTTTGGCACTCATTCACAGGGAGCAATAAATCACTTCCTTCTGCAAACGAATGTTATTGTGGGTGGGCCCTTTATACAGAAAAAATATTTGGATTCAAAGGTTCTCTCCTTGGCGCTGGAGAAAGTTGTCATGACCAAGGTATCGAAGCTAAGCAGTTCCTGAATTTAGGAATTCTGTACTCCAATATTCAGGAAAAGTTTGATTTTTTAAAAAAGCCATCAACTCTCTTAATAGTCAACCTGGAATAATCAGTACAAAAATTATATTAAAGTCATTTTGTTCACAAATGAAAAGAAGCAGTGATTTACGAAAAGAGACTGTGGGTAAGTCTCTGTGGTCTGGCACAGTCTAGCTGGGGGTCCTCGTCCCTTGCGGGTAGGTGAGGACCTAGGCACGAGTCCCCGCCAATGGGGTGTGAACAACAATACATGCAGCAGCTGCAGGCCAGACCCCTGAGATCCTCCAATGTGCAGTGATTCCCCTGCCCTCTGCCTTCACACAGAAGCACCATGGAAACTATACATGAAAAATGATGGAGCCATGCAACAAGGCTAGCATGGGTTCTTGAAACACTAATTACAGAAGCATCCATTGGTCAGAAAACCTATTTGGGACTTTATGGGAGTAAGAAAAATGTACAGTTCTTCTAATGGCTAAGCACTCCACATCTGGAGATACCCTTATTATGCAAGAGTTAGCATTAGTATCTAAATACCCTCACTGAGCCTGAAAATTAACAATTTGAGAACTTTAATAAGTATTCAATCATTTCTATTATGGTATTTTTTCTCATTTCATAGAGAATCATATAAACACTGGATTTTTCCTTGTAACCATAATCAACCCAATTTTCCTACCACCATATTATGCACTATAAAAGGAGTTCACATATACATTATATACATAAATTATATATTATACATAAGATATTTGATCCCTGCTTTATATATAAATACGTAAAGCATATAAAAATATATAAAACCTATAAAACACAATTTATATACAATTTATAAAAGCAGCAATTAACTACCCTACTATGTGCCTGGCACTGAGGTAGCCACTAACACACAAGGGTGTAAAGGGTGAAAATGCCACCTGGGTAGGATTGCATACTTGGCATATTTCTTCTCTGGCTTTACTTGTAATCAACAGTTGCAAGAAACACAATTTAGGTTTTATCTTTATAGAAGAGATTTAGTTGTGAAATGCATTATATATATTTTGAGAGGCTTTTTTTTTTATTTGGCCCTACATCTCATATGAAATACAAATCAAATTGCATTTGCTTTGTCTCTGTGATGAAAAGTGTGATGTAGGTTTGCATCCAGATCTTGCTATATTCCTGACCTTGGAACAATAACGCAACACACTTTACTGCTAGTTCCCATTCACACATCAAATGTCTACTTTCTCCCTTTACACTGATGTGCTAATCTCAGAACCAGACACCACTCCAAGAGACAGGAACAAAATGACTTATTCAACTACTGGCAGTATTTGGTTATATACCTATACAGTGTTGTAAGTTAACATGTTTTTTAAATTTCCATGTATTGCTTAGCATTCTGAGTATAATCAAGTTAATATGGTCCTAATTCAAGACACTCTGTGCCCAACAACTGTCGAGCAAATTGTAGCAATTCTTTAACCCAAAGCAGTAAAACTACTTTGGCTTGGAATCAAATAAGTGCCAACATGTAGAATGACAAGAGGACATGACTCAAAAAGCTGTTATTTCTTGAGACTCAATAGATAGCAACAGCCTACATAATTCTCTCTCCTTATTCCTTGAGAGTTTTATTTTAAAGGCACAGAGGACAGAAAAGACTGTGCCATTTGGATCTTAGCCCCTTGCCAATCTGTTTCAGGGTCAAAAACTATAAATTCACCTGCTTCTCCGTGTATGAGACAATTGCAGAAGAACTGAGAAATGGCACAGACACACAAACTTAAGAATTCAGGTTCAGTAAAAGACACAACTGCTACCTGAGTCTCCCCCTGTCTCTATGGGGAAACATTCAGCTCTAATTCTGCCTCAAATCTTGGCTGTTGGCAGAGACCAGATGGATATTTAGCATTATGCAAAAGCTCATTTCCACTGGTATTCTTGAGTCCTTCAGATTTGTGGCCAGGTTTCTGAAGAGTAAAACAAATTTGTTTTAGAGAGAGAAGGATAAAATTATTCACACAAAATACTGTTTCCCTTTTCTGCATGTTGGCAGGGAGGAACGGTGCAGCGTGTACACAAGAGGGAGGGGAAATGCACGAATGGTGAAAAGCACCTGAGAATATTTAGTACCAGAGAAGAGAACAGTTGTTCTGGGTATTTGTCGGCGGCACTCTGACTACAGTTAGCACGATCCTTGGAGACTTGAAAGTGAGATCACCTGAAGCTTATACATTATAAAAGAACTGATGGGCTGCACACTTCACAGGGTAATAGTAACCTCACTACAAACAAACTCGTGGGGTTTTTAAAATTATCATGGTGTGAAGAGGAAACCAGAAAGTGTTTAACAAGGACAGTTTCATATAATGTTCTAGCTACATACTCAAGCAACGAGCATCTATTATGCTCTTCTCGTGAGCCTACAGCATTTTGCTACTCTAAAATTTGATTTAAAAAATTGATAGAAAATCAGGGGTCAAGTGCCTTTATAAAGTTTCAACCAGAGTAGTAATCAAAGAAGTGTAAAATTTTAGATTTTTTTTAACTACTGAATAAGCAAAAACTTCTGAAAGTATAATAAACTTAAACCTTAATGGTGGAGAAAAACAGGAACTCTCAGCATCAGTGTCGACAAAAATAAGCACAACCCTTTCAGGCAGTAATTTTGAAGGTATGTGTCTAGAACCTTATAATGTATAATGTATGTATTTTTTTGGATTATTGAAATTCTACCTTCAGTAAAAAGCCTAAAGCAAAATCATGACCATATAAAAAGCCACATGCGAAAACTGCTCATCTCAACATTACTTCTAATTAAAAATTGTAATTAAAGTCAATGTCTAAAAGTACCAGACTGGCTGAGTAAATTGCTGTATACCAGCAGGATAAAACATTAAGTTGTCATTAAAATTATAATTACGTGGGTTGAGCCCCACATTGGGCTCTGTGCTGACAGCTCACAGCCTGGAGCCTGCTTCAGATTCTGTATCTCGCCCTCTCTCTGCCCCTCCCCTGCTCGTTCTCTGTCTCTGTCTCTCAAAAATAAATAAATAATTTTTTAAAAAATTTAACTATAATTATGTAATGTTCATATTAGAAAATAATGTAATAATCATGACTCCTGTAAAATATGTATAGAGAAAAAGGCAAAGACTAAAATACCAAAAAGATACCAATAGTTTTCTTTGGGTAATGGGTCTGTATAATTTTCTGTGAAGTCCAAGTTTTTAATATTGGATATATGATGTTTGTATAAGAAAGAAAATGCAAAAACTTTTAAAGCAGCACTGGGAATGAGTATGATGTTCACTTAAGTTTAGAAATGCTATAAAGCAACAATCACAAATAACCACAAAATAGAAAATAACAAATGTTACTAGTACAAGATTGCAATGAAAACATTTAAGTTTTATTATTTACTACTTAAATGCTGAAATAACATTTTTTAAAAATCCATTAAACATAAGGTTACCTATATACTGAATTTACTTTCTATTCTCCACAGATTATAAAACATCATATGTTATTCTCTCCAGTCACAATGTCCCAGGTATGGCTAACATGTTCCAGGGATTTGCTGTTAACCGCATTTCACTCCTTGAAGTCAAATTAAATTATTCTTAATTACCTAAGTGTGATTTGTTTCATTATTTAATTGATTTATGAACAAAAGTACATTCACAATTTCTACTGTAGTCTCACCTTTCTCTTTCTCTCAATGGTTTTTTAATTCAAGAATTAAGACACAGGCAGTTATAATAAAATATATACCAAATTCTTATATCAAATCTGATTATTTTAATATATATGACTTATATAACATAGTAATACAAAAATAACTAGCAACTCCATATTTACTATTCATTACAAAGTTATTTAATAGAAATGTCTTTAATGTAACAAGGAAAAGGAATATCAATGGCTAATAGAGCAAAATTTAACATGCAGTAATCAAGTTGCCAGATACAGCAAGTAAAAATATAAGATATTCAGTTAAATCTGAATTTCAGGTACATAGAAATAATTTTTGGTGCAAATATGTCCCATGTACTATTTGAGATAACCTATTTATATTAAAAAAATATTCATTATTTATCAGATATGCAAGTTTAACTAGCTGTCCTGTAATGTTACCTGGCAGCTCTAGAAGTAATAAAGGGCATATTATAGCACTGGAAGCACAACTCATTCAATTGTTTCCATTTTGTCCTAGGATGTAGTAACATAATAAAACAGAAGGTAAATGAAGAAGAAATTACTAGTGACTGGTCCAGTAACTTCCTCGTAAACTGTGTTAGGCAGGTAACATATCAAATGATCCATTTCATCCTCATCAAAACCCTGTGAGACAGGTATTACGCTCATTTTACTACTGAGGAAACAGAATCTCTATAAGCTTAAGTAACTAGTGTAAAGTTTAGGGACTAACAGAATGCTACAAACAACAGAGTGCATGGTCAAAGTAAATGACTGAGCCAACTAATTAATTCTGTTCAGCCTCCCAGTTATGATTAAAAAAAAAAGTTAACTCTGGACCTGACTTCTATAAACTCACTGTCAGCACTGACTGAATTCACTGAACACTGCTAAAAAAAAGGGGCCATAACTCAGCATGAGTTTAAGTGTTACATACAGTCAACTTGACAATAAAGAGCATGTTTCATTTATATAATAAGAGATTGGTTTTCTTGAATAAAGCTATATTGAACTGCATTTACAAGCCACCTCAAAAAATGTTATTTCTTGCAAAAATAGAAGAGGAAGGAAAGCTTACAAATTTACTGTGTGAGGCCAGCATTCCCCTGATACCAAAACCAGACAAAGACTCTAAAAAAAAGAGAGAGAGGGGCACCTGGGTGGCTCAGTCAGTTAAGCAGCTGACTTTGGCTCAGGTCATGATCTCACAGTCCATGAGTCTGAGCCACGTCGGGCCCTGTGCTGACAGCTCAAAGCCTGGAGCCTGTTTCAGATTCTGTGTCTCCCTCTCTCTCTGCCCCTCCCCTGCTTGTGCTCTGTTTCTCTCTGTCTCAAAAATAAATAAACATTAAAAAAAATTTTAATAAAAAATAAAAAAGAGAGAGAACTACAGGCCAATACCTCTGATGAATATAGCTGCAAAATCCTCAAAATATACTAGCAAATTGTACCCAACAATACATTTTAAAAAAAATTATTCACCATGATCAAGTAGGATATATTCCCAGGATGCAAGGCCGGTTGAATATGTGCAAAACAATCAACGTGATATAGCACATAAGAGAAAGGATAAAAAATATGTGATTATTTCAACAGATGCAGAAAAAGCTTTCAACAAAGTACAACATCCATTCATGATTAAAAAAAAAAAAAAACCCTCAGCAAAGCAGGTTAAGACGGAACATACCTCAACATAATAAAGGCCATGTATGAAAAACCCACAGCTAACATCATACTCAATAGTGACAAACTGAGAGCTTTTCCCCAAAGATCAGGAATAAGACAAGGATGTCCACTCCCACTACATTTATTCAACACTGTATCAGAAGTCTTAACCACAGAAACCAGTCAAGAAAAGGAAATAAAAGGTATCCAAATTGGTAAGAAAGAAGTAAAACTTCCACTATTTGCAAATGATATGATACTCTATACAGAAAACCCTAAAGACTCCACCAAAAAACTACTAGAACTGATAAACAAATTCAGTAAGGTCACAGAATACAAAATCAACAGAAATCCACTGCATGTCCATACACTAATAATGAAGCAGCAGAAAGACAAATTAAGAAAAAAAATCTCATTTACAACTGCACCAAATATATAAAATACCTAGGAATAAACATAACCAAGAAAGTGAAAGGTCTGTGCTCTACAAACCATTATAATAAAACACTGATGAAAGAAACTGAAAATGACACAAAAAAATGGAAAGATAATTCATGTTCATGGACTGGAAGAAAATATCCATATTACCCAAAGCAATCTACTAATTTAATGCAATCCCTATCAAAATATTGACAGCATTTCTCGCAGAACTAGAACAAGTAATCCTAAAATTTGCATGGAACCACAAAAGACTCAGAATAGCTAAAGCAATCCTGAAAAAGGAAGAATAAAACTGGAGGTATCACAATCACAGTTGTCAAGATATATTACAAAGCTACCATAATCAAAACAGCATGATACTGGCATAAAAACAGACACAGACACATAGATAATCAAATAGACAGAGGGCCCAGATATAAACCCATAAAGAAGGAACCCTCATTTACTGTTGATGGGAATACAAACTAGTGCAGCCACTGTGGAAAATAAAATGGAGGTTCCTCAAAAGAGTGAAACTAGAATTACCATCTGATGCAATAATTCCATTATTGGGTATTTACCCAAGGAATACAGAAACACTAATCTGAAAAGATATACACACCCCTATGTTTATTGCAGCATTATTTATAATAGCCAAAATATGGAAGTAACCCAAGTGCACTCATAGATAAGTGGATAAACAAAATGTACTCTGTGTGTGTGTCTGTGTGTCCATTCAATGGACTATTACTTGGTCATAAAAATGAATGAAATCTTGCCATTTGCAGCAACATGGATGGATCTAGAGAGTATAATGCTAAGAGAAATAAGTCAGACAGAGAAAGACAAATACCCTATGATTTCACTCATACATGCAATTTAAGAAACAAAACAAATGAACAAAGTAAAAAAGACAAAAAAAGGCTCTTTTAACTATAGAGAACAAAATGATGGTTATAAGAGGAGAAACGAGTAGGGAGATGGGTGAAATAGGTGAAGGGCATTAAGAGTTCATTTATCATGATGATCAAGGAGTAATGAACAGAATTGCTGAATCACTATATCACACACCTGAAACTAATGTAACACTGTATGTTAACTATACTGGAAATTAATTATTTTAATATTTTAAATGTTATAAATGTGGAAAAGATGTATTGCTTGGAAAAATATTTGTTGACTTGCAGTGAATTCCAGTATATATTGCCACTATATCTAGACAATGAAAATATTACATAAATGTTACTGTAAGAAACTGAGAGTGTCTTAATTGTATGGAAAGTCTTCTATTACAGTAGTATTGGCTACAATTTTCTAGCTCTATTTTATTCATTTTTTTCATTCATTCTAAATATAACTTCTCAGCTGCTACTATGTATTAGGATATGGAAATTTCAAAATAAAAAATAAATTTTAAGACAAAATATAACAGATTTATTCATTCCCAGGGCATTTTAGGTTAAAAGCCACATTTTTCCAGAATCTCCACCTACCTCATCACTGCTTTCCCACTTTGCGTACTACTCCCCATAGTAATTTTCCTACCCCCATCAGAACAATATAATTATTCTGTAACTTTTCTATTTAAAACTTATTCCTTAGATGCCTGGGTAGCTCAACCAATTAAGCATCTGGACTCTTGATTTCAGCTCAGGTCGTGATCTCACGCTTCATGAGTTTGAGCCCCACATAAGGCTCTATGCTGACAGTGTGGAGCCTGCTTAGGATTCTGTCTCTCACCCACTCTCTCTGCCACTCCCCCGCTCACACTCTAAATAAACATTTAAAAGAGGAGAAGAGAGAAAGAAAAGAATCCCATTTCAACTGTTGGGAACAACAGCATAACTATGATTTATAACTACATTACAATTTTGTGCCATTGCAGCTCCTTACAAACCATTCCAACTGAAGAATAAAAATCTTCTGCAACAAAATTGCAGCTTTCATTTACCATCAACAAAATACTCTCATTTTCAAAATAAATTAAAATTCAAGACCGTTTCTTCACATATTTATAAAGTTTGGCAAATACACTTCCTTGCAGTAAATCAAATATATAAAGACAATGGGAGATTTAGCATCCATAATTAACATAATTAAGGAATCCATAACATTCCTTGAGTTTAAGTGTAATATTTTATCTGAAAATTAAGTTATCTCCTAAATGTTAAATGATTGTTCACCTTACCAGTTAAGGTAGTATTGTATTTCAGTGGCCACTACAGAATCTTAAAAATCATTATTTAACTTCGCAAGGCCTCATTTCTCTACTTCAATATATAGTATAGACAGGACCTGATTTAGTTTCTCGAAGCTCCAAAATTTTGTGTATCTTTAATTCTATAATTATAAGTCAACCTATTCCTTTAATAAGTACATGTTTATTTCATTCTGTAGATTACAGAAAATGCTTAAATAAGAACTATTATGGAATATTACTTCAGGCAAGTATACATCCTGGCTATTTCTGTCTACATGAATTGTAGAACTTTATAAACATAAATATTGTTAATATTATACTCTTCTTCTGCAGAAAGCTGACACAGACAAGGTCCCAAGTGAATCTGTTTGCCTGAAGCCAAGTGAAATGATATTTCAGAGTGTCACACTGAATGGGAAGAAAAAATTAACTGAATCTAACAAAAGACTCCCCACTTGGGCATATTTGTTACAAAATCATTTCCACATCATATAAACTACTTAACCAAAAAAGAGCTCCAAAGAAAATGATTTCTACCTGGAGTTCAGTTCAAAGTAAATATTAGGTGAAAAGGTTTGAACTATATGTTTACCTTGAAAAATGCCTTCATTAGAACGGTCTCTGGCAAAATTTTTAAGTAAATAGATCATTACAAAGGAAGGTACATGAACAGCCATATAGATCTCTGATTTATCTTTGCTTTTAGGCTCTAAATGGCATGGCTATGATCCTGCCCTGTATTTAGGTCAGCCATTGTTACAAACGGTTTTCCACTAAGAATTAGTAGGTATTTAACATTTTTAGGCCTCATGGTCAAAATTTAAGATACTTTTTTCTTTCTTTAATTTGTCTAACTCTAGTATAATTAATATGCAGGGTTATATTAGTTTCAGGTGTACAATACAGTGATTCAACAATCCTACACATTACTCAGTGCTCATCACAATATATGAATATATGTACTCTTAATCCCCTTCACCTTAAGGGTTTTTTTATGCAGGACTTTTCAGAACCTTTAATCAGCTAATATTTCTTATGACTCTCCAAGATGCATTATCCATGCATCTCGTTTGGAAGGAATCCTTTTAAACCTGCTATTAACTAACTCTACAGTACAAAGTTTGGAAAATCTGATTTAAAGAGCCTACGTCAATTTTCTGAGTCACTTGTTATCACTTCCAGCAAACATACGCTGAAGTGTTAATGTCTTTTTTTTACCTTTTGACTTTTGAGCACATGACCTTTTCCTGTATCTGCCCCCAAACTTCCATTTTGGAGAGATTAGGATTTATCACAGAAGAACTACTAATGCAAGGATGATAGAAATATACTAACATTCAGATAATACAACTTTATATCAAGACAAAGAGTTCTGTAAATTAAATTATCTTGAGAAAAGATTTCATAAGGCCCTTATCTTTCCTTTGCCATCTTTGCTGAGCTAAACCACAGAATCCTATATAAAGAAGATGCAGAGGAAAAGGAAGGTGGAATTCTGCCTATTTCTGACACTGGAAGAAATGGGGGGAGGGGGAGTGGGGACGGGAAAGAGGAGAGAGGTAGGAAACGGAGAGGAGTAAATAAATGGCAATTCTGCTTTAACTTCTCATAGGTCCACTCTGTCACAAGCTCCTTATGATACTCTGCCTGGGGTGGAGCCACATCAAAGTAACTAAAGTTTATGGGTCAGCAGGGGAGTCACTGATGTTCAGCAGTCCTGAATGTGCCAGATTACTGTGTGGGGTAGACCAGACCCAGACTAGCCAAGAGTCTGGCCAAAAAACTTCTCAGAGGAAGATCACTGCCACAGACTGAGGTAGCTCTGGAACGAGGTCTGCGGTGCAGACTGCTCAGGACATGACCAGCTGGATGTCACAGCCAGACCTCTGAGGGTTTCATGGTCTGGCAGAAGTCAAGCAGAAGTCTGGAGTTAGCCAGGGAGTACTCAGTAAGAAAAGTGAAAATGAATGGACCATGAGCTCATGAGTCACAAGTATGAGCACTGGAGGTCACGAGGGCATTGAGCAACCAGGGAAGCAGAGACGTGGCCCCAGAGACAATGGCAGTGGACAACAGACACAAGGTCAAGAACTCTGCCCTACAGGCTATCCTGTGCATCTCATACGTCTCATACCATCTTAGAAAAGCATTAAGAAAACGGGTGAGAGATCTGAGAGATGAGCAATGTTTCCTAGAGAAAGTATTACTACCCAAGGAGACTGTTCAAATTATAGATGGACTCAAACTACTTTAATCTAGATTAGCTTAATAGCTTCCCCCCTCTTAAGCAATGAGTAAATCAGCCAAACTAGACAGTACAGATCAATTTTACAAGAAGTACATCTATCTCTATACATCTATATACACACTTTACTGAAATAGAAGTGAATTTTATGACCCATGAACATTTTCCTCTAATCCTATCAAAACTTCCACTAAGACCCTCAATATGGTGCCAGTTCTAGGTCTTTGCTGATTTGCTCTGTGCAGCACAATCTAAGTAAATCCTACCATCCCTCAAAGTGCAGCTCAAATTCCTCATTTACCACAAAGTGTTTTATTTTTACCTCACTCATCTCTCTCTTCACTGACCTCCATGGGCAAAGATAATTTTAGGCTCGATGACTGAACTCCTGGGATGACAAAGACCTCTTTAGAAAACAAAACACAGGGGCACCTGAGTGGCTCACTGGGTTGAGCATTCAACACCCACTGAGGTCATGATCGCACGGTTCGTAAGTTCAAGCCCCACATCGAGCTCTTGGCTTTCTGTGCAGAGCCTGCTGCAGGTCCTCTGTCCCCACCTGACTCCCTGGCTCCTTGCCCCTCCCCCACTCGCATGCTCTTGTGCTCTCTTGCTCTCAAAAATAAATCTAAATAACTAAAAAGCAAAAAACAATACTGAGGAGCTTCCAAAAGTGACACAGCTCACCTGGCTCCCAGAGCCCCTCTGGCCACTCATAAGCTCGGCTACCAAGGGGAACAGTCCTTCTGCCATGGCCCTAGGCCAGACCAACCTCAACACAAATAGGTGGGTTCAGCCAGAACAATGACATGGAAAAGGGAGAAAGTCAAAAAAGCAATGTCTACGGCACCTGCCTCTCAGCACACTTACAGAGGGAGAGTACTATGCTACAACCAAATACAAAACATTACTTGCCCCCAGGGAAGTGTTCCTCCAAGCCAGAAATAAACAAAAACACACTGAAAAATGGGGTGCCTGGATAGCTCAGTCGGTTGAGTGTCCAACTTCAGCTCAGGTCATGATCTCACGGTTCGTGAGTTTGAGCCCTGTGTTGGGTTCTGTGCTGACGGCTCAAAGCCTGAAGCCTCTTTGGATTCTGTGTCTCTTCCCTCTCTGCCCCTTCCCCTGCTTATGCTCTGTCTCCCAAAAATAAAAAAGAATATTTTAAAAATTTATTAAAAAAAGAAAATTTACCTGCCTTGGTATATATTAATTCATTTATAAGTTATATAAAATAATAGAATCCTATAACCAGAATAAAGAATTCTTTGGACTTACACAGTATAAAATTTCACATGGTGAAAAGAGAAAACACTTGAAAACCCAAATCAGTTATAATTAACTTTTAATGATCTCAACGTATCATTTATCTCTATTTATTTAATCATAAATTTCATTTTACCAGCAAAATCTAGGAGGGAAAAAAATCATAGGGAAAGTTTCCAAACTCAATTTTTGTCTTTTTTGCTGTATATGCAAAAACTTCTTAAAATCAAGTACTTAAAAATTATCTTTCAGGGTTCCTGGGTGGTACAGTTGGTTAAGCATCCAACTATTGATTTCGGCTCAGGTCACGATCTCACCATTCATGAGTTCTAGCCCTGCATCAGGCATCTGCACTGACGACCTGGAGCCTGCTTGGGATTCTGTCTCTCCTCCTCTCTGTCCCTCCCCCCACTAGCACACACGTTCTCTCTCAAAATAAATAAATAAACTTAAAAAATTTTAAGAACAATATCATACAATTTTCCATCACTGGGAAGAGGAGGTACATAGGCTTAGTTCAAGGCCCTAGTACTTGTTAACTTGAAGTCCTTGGACAAATTATTTGAATTTCCAGAGACTCAAGGATTTTTATTATTATTTATAAAATGGGGATAATAATAGTACTACCTAACTTACAGAGCTGTTATAATGACAAAATGAAATGATACATTTAAACCACATGGCACCAGGGGCACCTGGGTGGCTCAGTTGTTTAAGCATCCGAATTCAGCTCAGGTCATGATCTTACGGCTTGTGAGTTTGAGCCCTGCATCGGGCTCTGTGCTGACAGCTCAGAGCCTGGAGTCTCCTTCTGATTCTGTGTCTCCCTCTCTCTCTGCCCCTCCCCTGCTTGTGCTCTCTCTCTCCTGTCTCAAAAATAAATAAACATTAAAAAAAAAACTAAACCACATAGCACCATATCTAACACTAGCTAATGCTGGAAGTGTCACACGTAATGGAGTCCTCCAGAAGGCACTAAGGAGGCAGAGGAGGCGAAGCTTAACTATGCAGCAGGGGAACCAGGATGTTGACACTTCATCATCAGGAGATACAGAACACTGGACAGGAGGGTGAAGAAAGAATTCCATGAATGGGAACTATTAAGTTCCAAGTAAGCTGAGTCCCAGATACTATGGGGATCCACTATGTAGAGCTTTGGATGACATAAGAAAGCAGACAATTTCCAATTCCACAGCACCTAATGAAATCAGGTTGACAAGTTTACCTACTTCCTTCCACCAGGATCGCACTCTGACCTATCCACACTTCAACATCCAGATCAAACCCCACTTTCTCCTGTAAACCTCCTCTGACTAATCTACCTACATGCATCTCTGCTTTTCCTGGTCTCCTTATAAAACACAGAACTGCTGAAGAAGAAGTACATTTGGTTATATCCTAGTTTACACTGCCCTATTTTATATCTGTTTTATGCAAATGCTATTCATACAAACTCTAAGTTCTTCAAAGACACAGAATTGAGATAACAAATATATTTTGATTTATCAAAACACAAGACTACTATTACTACCAATTAATTTTAAGTGATTATAGCTTAAAATAAATCCTCAATACAACCCAATTGGGAAGCAAATTGTGTCCACGATATGATAGTTCTATTTTATGGCTGAGGACTGGCCTGAGGTCACAGAAATAGTCTGTGGCAGGGACCAACCCAACCATCCAGGCACGCTGACTTCACTCCTTCAAAGCTGCCTGTACACATTCGAAGTGTCAGACTCCTATTAGGTGCTTAATAGTTCCTGTCTTGTTTTACTACAAGGCCATTTCCTGACCAAAGAAAACAGTAAAACAACTAAAAGACATTAAAATAGTTGTGTTTCCCACTACAAGAAAATGCCTAAATAATCCTTAAAGTTTTATGCTTGGACTATTTCCTAATCCCTGAAATGGCACATAAAAAATCATCTCCCACATAGTCTTCTAATATAAACTCTAAACTACTATAAAATCTCACATCTGGATCCACAAGCTCTTCCTACACAAATAGTATCTGTGAGTATAAATGTGTAAACCTTGGTAAAAGAGCAATTCCTGACTTAACACAGCCACTGAGGTCCTGAAAATAGTCTGGAATTTCTTTCTGTAGACACAGCAATGCAAAAATGCCTTGTGCTGAGGATGACAAAAAGGCAAATGACAAGAGAAATCTGGGACCACCCTCTAGTTGTTCCTAATCAGGAAACACTTATTCCAGTCATAAATATTACACTATTCTCCTGGATTCCACCTAGAAAAAGTGCCACCCATTGAATCAAATGGACTCAAAAACAATAGACACAAAAAAAAAAAATCATAAATCGAAAAACATACAGTCACTTTAAATCACACAAAGGTGAAATTCTTTTTTTTTTTCATTTGGTTTTCATTTCCTCTCTGTCTACAAATTCTGAACGAATACCCAAAGTCATCCCTCTTTGGAAACAAAATGATGGGTCAGAATTACTATCCAGCGCAGTCGGTGTGAATTCTATTCAGCAGGGCGTCTCAAAGATAAGAACCAAGAACAAGTTCTCACCTTGTAAGAATGAGGGGAGGCTGCACTGGAAAAGTACATTCTAGAAATACATTATGATGGCTAGTCATTGTTTCTCTTTTGTTTCAAACTGCATTGGAGAAAAGTTTTATAGGAGTCCTCTGAGAAGCTACACTAAAACACGCCGGGGATACTCAGTGGGAAATTTTATATGAAAACCGCAGTGACTCACATCAGCCAAATATCTTGCTGAGCATACTGCCCAGCTGCTCTCTTCCTGCCCGGATGCAACATGAGTGAAGAGATTCTCATAACTAAGGTGAATCAATCTGCTTTCCTTTTTTTTTTTTTTTAATATAGCTGACACACCAGGTTATATTAGTTTCAGGTATACAGCATAATGATCCCACAAGTTTACACATCATGCTGTTTTCAAACATGGAGAGGGTAGATGGAGTGAAGAGAAACCTTCAGTAGTTATAATCCTAAGGACTCAAACGGTAACCTACACTCTGCAACTCTCGCCCTCCCCCACAGTCAACACCTCAGATTATCAGCACCCTGATTAAACTCTGAAGAACTCTGCAGCTCTGACAGGCAAATGTCACCTAAGTTATCACTTAGGACTGAGGCGCCTAACCTGCCAAAGGTCTGCAGTAAGTTAAACACTTGTGAAGGGTTCTGCTGCCTGGCCTTGAGAAAACGTGTGTGGGAGCCTTGATAGGAGATTCTTTTCGGGGGGGTGATGGCAGTGGGGGGGGGTTACATGCAATTCTAAGCTGTTATTTGGAAACATAAGAATGGGGGATGCTCTAGGACCATGTCAGGCTACTTGCATCTCTCTCTATACTAGACCCTTCCTTGAGAGCTGTGGGACACATCCCATCGGGAATAGCAACAGTCCCTTCACAAAACTCCCAAGAGCCAACACTGATTCTTACCAGAACTGGTTTCTTATTACAGGGATGCTGGGGTTGAGGATCTCAGAACTATAAACTCTTATCAAAGGAAGAGGGAATCGAAGCATACAATACACCTATATTTTGGTTAAGAATACTAACTCTGGGGCGCCTGGGTGGCTCAGTCGGTTAAGTGTCGGACTCTTGATCCCAGCTCAGGTCATGATCTTAGGTTCATAAGACTGAGCCTTGCATCGGGCTCTGCACTGACCATACAGACCCTGCTTGGGATTCTCTGTCTCCCTCTCTCTCTGCCCCTGCCTCTCTCTCTTCCTCTCTCTCTCTCAAAATAAATAAATAAACTTTTAAATAAAAAAGATTACTAACTCTGGCAACAGACTGCCTGGGTTTAAACCATACCACACCCACTCAATTGGACCCTAGTTAAGTCACAACTCTCAGGTTCCTCATTGCTGAAATGACATAAAATTAGAGAGATATATCAAATAATAATCACAAATGCTGTATCTGATAAGGAAGCAATACCTGGCATATCTTACATACAAAGTAAATACTAGATATTATGATGAAGGAACAATGCATTATATGGCTAGAGCTGTTTCTCACCATCAATATTATAAATTTATCCACTTATAAATTGTATATATATAAATTGAGGCAAACAGTCCTCAAACAGCAGAATTACTGCTCTCCATGTGGCAGCTGCAAGTCAACAGACACTACCGACCAGTTTAACTCTTTTAACTCCTGTGAGTATATGCTAAACCTGCTTAATGAGAAAGAACATTCTGGGGTACTTGCTAAAAACACAAACTCACGGACCCCATCCCAACCCTACTCAATCAGAATCTCTTCAGAAAGGACCTGGAAATGTGTCTTAAGGTACACATATCCTCCCTCCACCACTCAGGAAACACTGGTTATGGAGCAAATTTGGGAAATACTACACAGCCCACCCCAGACGGAGGTGAATCCACTTCACTGTTAATCACCACTCCCAAATCGGTCACAATTTTTGCTTCAATCATTTCCAACAACTTTTGAATTCATACTTAATATTGTTGTATCATTCCTTCTGTATAACACATTTGCAATCACACCACTTTACCTTACAAAATAAATACTTTCAGGAGCACTGGGTGGCTCAGTCGGTTAAGCATCCAACTTCAGCTCAGTTCATTGTCCCATGGTTTGTGAGTCTGAGCCCAGCATTGGGCTCTGTGCTAACAGCTCAGAGCCTGGAGCCTGCTTTGGATTCTGTATCTCCCTCTCTCTCTGACCCTCCCCTGCTCACCCTTTCTCTCTCCTAGAAATAAATAAAAATATTCAAAAAAAAAATAAACATTTAAAAAAATTTTTTATTTTTATTAATAATTTTTTAAATTTACATCCAAGTTAGCATATAGTGCAACAATGATTTCAGGAGTAGATTCCTTAATGCTCCTTACCCATTTAGACCATCTACCCTCCCACTACCCCTCCAATAACTCTGTTTGTTCCCCATATTTAAGGGATTCTTATGTCCCCTTCCCTGTTTTTATATTATTTTTGCTTCCCTTCCCTTATGTTCATCTGTTTTGTATCTTAAAGTCCTCATATGAGTGAAGTCGTATGATATTTGTCTTTTTCTGACTAATTTCGCTTAGCATGATACTCTCTAGTTCCATCCACATAGTTGTAAATGGTAAGACTTCATTCTTTTTGATTGCTGAGTAATACTCCATTGTATATATACACCACATCTTATTTATCTATTCATCCATCGATGGACATTTGGGCTCTTTCCATGCTTTGGCTTCTGTCTATAGTGCTACTATAAACATTGGGGTACATGTGTCCCTCTGAAACAGCATACCTGTATGCCTTAGATAAATACCTAGTAGTGTAATTGCTAAGTCATAAGGTAGTTCTATTTTTTTTTTAATTTTTTTTATTTATTTCTGACAGAGAGAGACAGCATGAGCAGGGGAGGGTCAGAGAGAGAGGGACACACAGAATCCGAAATAGGCTCCAGGCTCTGAGCTAGCTGCTAGCACAGAGCCCGACACGGGGCTCGAACCCACAAACCGCGAGATCATGACCTGAGCCTAAGTCGGACGCTTAACCGACTGAGCCACCCAGGTGCCCCAGGGTAGTTCTATTTTCAATTAAAATTTTTTTTTAATTTTTACAAAAACAAAATAAATACTTTCAGAAATATGTATGTTTCTGAAACTTCTCCCTCGGCACTTTTAAAGAAAATATTCTAGAAATAGAGAAAGAATGGTTCCAACTAAATTACATTTATTTCTTACAAAAAACAATATATGTATATACACACACACATACACACACACACACACACGCACACACACACCTTGAACTCTTAGGTACTGCAACAAAAACCAAACTATACTTTATATTACATTTAATATTTAATAAACAGGTAAATCTTATTAAACTGATCATAATTACAAGGTTTAAGTTAAACGAGAAGCAAAAATTACTTTGGAGGCTTTTTGTTATTACTCTTTACAGTACATATCACAATTTCAAGAAGCACTGGAAAATAATTATGTAATCATGTAATCAGTAGAAACTCAAGGAAGCCTAGTAAGGACACATGGACCACATAAGAACTAAAACCACAGAAAGGTACCCTCTTTGGGGAAAATTTCTATTACCTTAAAGCCTGTCTTTAATAAGATTAAAGAGCAATTAAAGGGATGTTAAATTCATTCAGTCCTAATCTCCAGTCAACCTAAAACAAGCATTTTCTATAACCTCTTCTGAAAGGCTTGAATTATTTCCTATTTTTATATAACTTGAGAAAAGTTCAGAACATGGATTTCCTCAATATATATTAATTCTAGTCGTTCAGTATATGCAGAAACATAATGATGCCACAAACATCAGTCACAAGTCTCCAATTTTACCAAACTTACTGTTCTACAGAATTAGGGCCAGACCTACTATTATAAACATGACTTCACATAAGTACTATTAACTACATGGCATGTCTACAGAAGATCACATTTTTAAAAGCTCATATATACTTAGCCTAGCAACTTACTGACCATCTCCAAATATGTGAAGTAACATCACTACCTACACAAATGCAACATCAATCTCGTAAACATAAAATTCAAACAGTACAATTTGAGGCTAAAACATTTTATAGTTCTGCTTATTGTCATCTAATTCCCCAAATGTTTTAGTGTACTCAGATGTGGTATACCTTTTTTTTTTTTTTTTACTTCTTTTAAATGTTAATTGAGGCGCACATTGGGTTTTTTTTTTTTTAGTGTCTCAATAAGGTTTCTATCTTTCCATTAGAAATTAGTTTAGGTAGCACTTGAATTATCATATACTCAAAGCCTAGAAATAATCATCTAGGCTAAAATGACATTAAATCTATTTTGACCATTGTAAAAAAAAAAAAAAAGAAATTAGTTATACTGTATTTTCCTTTTGTGACTCTCTAAACAATGCCATTGCTTTGAAACAGTGATTTTCTACAAGGTAAACGCAAAACGGATTTGTAGACAGTCGTATATTCTTGCATATGCTTCCATAACCAACTTTGCCTCAAAATTCATATGTAACTATCTAAAAGTTATATTTTTACAGTAGGATCTCAATTAGTTATGTTTAATTAGAAAATTCAACTAACAGGGGCACCTGGGTGGCTCAGTTGGGTAAGAATCCAACTTCAGCTCAGGTCATGATCTCAGTGGGTGAGTTCGAGCCCTGCGTCGGGCTTTGTGCGGACAGCTCAGAGCCTGGAGCCTGCTTCGGGTTCTGTGTCTCCCTCTCTCTCTGCCCCTCCCCCAGTCATGCTCTGTCTGTCTCTCTCCCTCTCCGTTTTTCTCCCTCTCTCTCTCTCTCAAAAATAAATAAACATTAAATTTTTTTAAAAAAAAAAGAAAGTTCAGGGGCACCTGGGTGGCTTAGTCGGTTAAGCGTCCGACTTTCGCTTAGGTCATGATCTCACGGTTCGTGGGTTCGAGCCCCGCGTCGGGCTCTGTGCTGACTGCCAGCTCAGAGCCTGGAGCCTGTTTCAGTCTGTGACTCCCTCTCTCTCTGACCCTCCCCTGCTCACGCTCTCTCTCTCTCTCTCTCTCTCTCTCCCCCCTAGAAATAAAAAATAAAAAAAAAATTAAAAAAAAAGTTCAACTAACATAGTCAAGACTAAAAAGCAAATACCACCACTAACCAGTTAACAGAGATACCATGATAAACATAATGAGATTCAGATAATTCACTCATGATAGACTCTCTTGGCTTCAGATTAAAGCCCTATTTCAGTTCCTCAATTACAGGATGCCCTTTCCAATCTTAATAATGGCAGAGAGTCTACTGCCCTCTATTTGGAACAGCAGGTTATCTCTCCTCCCATCTCAGTTACCTGCTGAATTCAGATTCATCCTTCACAACATAGAAAGGCTGATGGGACCACTGCATCTTAAAACCATCCGTTGAAGGAAAGAAGGATGAGCAACTGTCTCCTTCCCATCTCCCAGCTCTTATTAGGAACGTTTGATACCCCAGGGTGTTATCTCCGTCAGGCTTCCAGGATGTGCTTCCTGGCCCCTCTGGGCAGCTTCCCAGGCAGCCACGGCCTCTGCGTGGCCCCTCAGCACTAGACAGCTACTGACACTCTTCCGCCCTTGGGGAGTGATGGAGGTGGGCATAGCCAAGCCCTCATCTCCTCAGAGGAGGCTAAGACAAGAAGTGATAACGATGAGGTAATGGCAGAACAGGCCACCACAGTTACGAAAGGAGGCATCTTGGGGCTGCACCACAGAGAGAGAAGGGCAAGCTGCTGAGACATGGACAGGCGGGACCCAGAAGACCTGCAAGACACATAAAGTGCATTTTATACAGTCCCCCCCCCTTGGACCACCCAGGTGACTTGCACTCTCTTAAGAGACACAGATCTCATATGAAAAGAAGGCTGTCATTACCTCTTCCTCAACAGAAGACATGCAAGTCCAATTCTTCATCTATGGACCTGCCAATCACTGAAAAAGCTTTTTTCATAAACCAAGTTACAGTCTATGTCATCTGCAGACAGTTCTGTACATTTATATTGTATCATCCCTCCTCCACTTCCCATTTCGGTCTTCCCTCACACCTGACCAGTGCTAGGGTAGTCTGGGTTTTTGGTTTATGGGGTGACCCATGCATTTATCCCAAGGGGCTTAAGCCCATAATCGCCTTACCTTTTCAGGCTGTGGTTGTTTAAACTGTCCACTTGCAGCTACCACACAACATGGAAACACCAGAAGATAACTCAGAGCATTCCCTAAGCCTAGACAGAGTTCCCTCCCTGCACCCATGTCCCCATTAGCTAGTAGTGATCTTAATTCCTCCTTGTGTTCAAAACTGACTGGTTTAGCTGATCATTCTTCAATGCCCACTAGTGTACTGTCATAAGCTCAAAGTTAATAGACGGCAGTCGCGGCTTCCAGTCAGTGGAATTCTTACTGTGTCCTCTGTCTAAAGTGTTCCTCATCCCCCCCTCCAGGAACTAGAGCCTATTACGCAGCAGCAGACTGCAGGTACAGAAGGCACTAGGTCTGCATGTAGGTCATTGCGACTGAGAGTAAAAGGAACATCTAACTTCCACTCCTTCACTTGCAGATAATCTTCACCTGTTACCAACTCGGCACTATCAAATCAGCACCATATACACAGTGCATCCAACCCCAGAGCTGTCCATGACCTGCTGCCATCACTGAACCTTCCCTCCATTTCACAGGCTACTCCATCCTTCTATCCAGATGCTTTGGGGTGTTGGAAAACTTGCTAAGACCAATGAATCCTATGAACATGGGCTTAAGTATAAATTCGGTCCCTTAGTCCAAGGAAATGCAGCAAGAGGTACCATGTTGATATAACAGACATTCAGCCAGTGGATTCAACACTCAGATGGTAACACTGGCCAGGTCTCTGCAGGCAGAGGTACTAAAAAAAAAATAAAACCCTCTATGTGCTGTGTGTGTGTGTGTGTGTGTGTGTGTGTGTGTGTGTGTAAATAAATTCTGTGAAGAACAGTTTGCTACCTTTTCCAATTTCAAAGATGTCCATGATAATCCATCTGCCACCAATGGTTGCCTGGACAGTGCCATTTCAAGAGCCCAGTGCCTAACTCTACTTAGAACTAGATGGGCATGCAGGAGAAACTTCAACAATGCATTCCTTGCTGCCCCGGTAAAAGGCATGTCCCAGAGACTATCAATGGTGAGTTCTTAAGTCTTACAGAGCAAATCTCTTCTAATATTCCTGCCCACTAAGACTTTCAACCCATTCCTCAATCACATGCCAGGAAATTCTGACGTGTACACATGTCCTGGTCAGAACACCTCCTCCCAGGTCACAGTTAAGTGCCTATAAAAAAATGAATTTTCACTCAATAGTGCTTTATATTCCACGTCCTACCATTTTGTAACATCCTCAAAATCTATTCCCACAAGTGCTCACATAACCCCCAAAAGTACATGCTATCTTGCAATTTTTTTGACAAAACATATATTTCTTCCTGGAGTAGGGATCATAATCCCCCTGTTAGCTTGTACTCAGATCCTACTCAAACTATTCAACCTGGAAGTAATAAGGGCTAGTCTAGAGAGATCTTGAGGAGTATAAGCAACAACATAACCAAGCATTAACTTCTGGTAAGAACTGCACAGACTCCAACAAAGGGAGGGCTATTTTCCCCTAAGAAATCCAGGGAAATTTGAGGGTTCAATACTGTCAGGCACAACCACCTAACATCTTCATTTCTGGTCTGTCACAGAGTCCTACTATGCCTCTACCAAAGTTCTGAATTTGACACAGGTAGTCAGTCAAAATGTACATTTAATCTACTTAGTAGCCCTACTACCCTTATAATTATATCATGAGCCTGGTTTTCAACACAATATATCCTGTGCATATAGAAATGAGTCTTTTTTTAAATTTATTTTTTAAGTGTATTTATTTATTTTGAGAGAGAAACAGAGAGAATGGGGAAGGGACAGAGAGGAAGAGAGGGAGAGAGAGAATCCCAAGGAGGCTCCACACTGTCAGTACAAAGCCCAATGTTGGACTTGAACTCAGATCATGACCTGAGCTGAAACCAAGAGTCAGAGATGCTTAACTGCATTAAACAAATGTATCAGCATCATTTTTTCCAACAGTATTTGCTTACTTCGTATCTATGTCACATTTTGGTAATTCTCACAATATTTCAAATTTTCTCATTATTACTATATATGTTACAGGGATCTGTGATCAATATTATGACTCTGAAAGCTCAGACAGTAGTTAGCACTTTTTAGCAATAACATTTTAATTAAGATGTATGCACGGATTTTTTAGACTTAATGCTGTTATACACTTAATAGACTACTATATCAAGTACAATATAACTTTTATATGCAACAGGGAACCAAAATTTTCATCTGACTTGCTTACTGCCGTGGTCTGAAAAAGAATGTACAATATCTCCAAGGTATGCCTGTACAAAGTTTATGCCAATATACATTAAAATTTAGACAAAAGAGCAAATTCCTAAATAAAAATCTAAGTTAGAAAAACTAACTCAAGACAAAATAGAAGGCCTGAAAACTCCTACCACAAATATAATCAGTAGTTTGAAACTAATCCCACAGGTTCAGGTGATTCGTACAGTTCTATAAAACTCTCAAGGAACATAAGATTCTAATCTCATACAAGTGTCTCAATTCAGGCTAGTGTAACAAAGTACCATAGACTGGGTGGCTTAGAAGCAACTAAAATCCATCTCCCCGTCCTGGAGGCTGAATTTCCAGCACTACTGAGTTCTGGTAAGAGCCCTCCTTGAGGCTGCTATTAACTTCATTAGAGTCTCACCTGGCAGAGAAAGGAAGCAAGCTCTCTTGTGTGGTTTATAAGGGCACCAATCCCATTCACAAGGGCTCTTCCCTCATGACCTCATCTAATCCTGATCACAAAAGATCACATATTACAAAACTGCATTTACATAGATTGCCTAAAAGAGAAAACCAGAGACAGAAATTAGATTAGTGGCTGCTTGGGAATAAAAAAGATGACAGGAGAAAAAAAAAAACTAATCTTATTAATGAACTCATAGCAAAAATCCTAAATGGAACATTAGCAAAGCAAATTTAGCAGTTTATTAAGAAGGTAATTATATATCATAATGAAATTAGTCTATCCTAAGAACACAAGAGCAGTTTAACATTATAAAGTACATGAATGTAGTTCATCATATAAAGAGATTAAAGGAAGGGAGGAAAACTATCACAATCTCAAGGATGTAGAAAAGTAATGTGATAAAATTTAATACTGATTTATAATGAATACACAAAAATAAAATACTCAGCATATCAGAAATGTAAGAGAAATTAACATGATAAGTATACACATAAAACCTATATCAATTAGTCTTAACGGTGACAAACTTAGGTCCTGTAAGAAAACGAAAAGTACAATCACTATCACTACTATTTTATATTATGTCCTAGTTCCCAGGCAGTACACTAAGAAAAAGAAATCAAATATCCAAGACTGAAAAGCAGGAATCAAAACTATAATAATCCATAAGGAATATAATTTTCTAAACAGAAAATGCCTCAAAATCTAAAAAAAATACTATAATTAATAGTAAGTTTCACTAGGTGGCTGGATATAGGATCACACACCAGAAAGAAAATGAATTTTTATTTAACAAAAAATTAGAAAACATAATTAAAAATTAATACTATTTATAGTAGCAAAAAAAAAATAAGGTACCTAGGAACAAACCTAACAAAATNGGCTCAGGTCATGATCTCACAGTTTGTGTGTTCGAGCCCCACATCGGGCTCTGCCTGCTTCGGATTCTGTGTTTCCCCCTCTCTCCGTCCCTTCGCTGCTCATGCTCTGTCTCTCTCTATCTCTCAATAATAAATAAACATTAAAAAAAAATTTTAACTATCTAAAAAATAATGAAATATGTCATATCCCTTAGTAAAAAGACTATCATAAAGATGACAAGTCTCCCCAAATTCATATTTAAATTAACTCCAATTTCAATGAAAAACTTGTGAAATTATAAAATTTATACATAGGAGCAAAGTATAGGGCCAAGATTCTCATAAAGGGCCAAGATTCTCATAAAGAAGAAAAAGAGGAAGGCACACAACCAGACAGGTATCAAGACACAACAATGAACTTTCATAACTAAGGCAGTATAGTACTACCACAGGAAAAACAGCAATGGAACAAAATTTTAAAGTTCAGAAATGAATATATATATGTATATATATACACACACACACATTTGTGTACACGTATCCATACATACTTGTATGTGTATACATAACAGAGCTGACATAAATGGACAATCACTCTGAAATGAATAACAGTTTGAGCATATGGAAATAAAATTATACTGGACCTTAACTCACACCTCACAAACAAAATTCAAGTACAGACAGATTAAGGGTAGAATGACCTTGGGATGGGCAAGGGTGATGTAAACAAAAGACTAAAAAATATAAACCATAAAGGAAAATATGGATCACATTAAAATTGACAATTCAGTCATTAAAAGCTACCATACAAAGATAAAACTACAAGTCAGGAGATGTTTGCAATTCATTTAACTGATTAAGTAATTAATATTCACAATAAACAATAACAACAAAGTCGGTACAAACCACTAAGAAAAGAGCAAGTAATGTAACATAATCAGCAAAAAACATCAACCAGCATTTCCCACTGCTGGCAGTAGGATGGGGGGAAGAGAATGAATGGAGGAAGAAAACGCATGAAAATATGTTCTTCGTTATCAATTAAGGAAATGTCAATTACGATCTCAATAAGATATCATGTTAAGTATGGATATTAGTATATACTTAATAAGCTGACAACTTCAAGTATAGGTTAGGAGGTACCACAACAGGAAATAGCATACGCTGCTGGGGGGGGTATGAAAACAATATGGCAGGATCTCATAAATGTGCAATGCGCCTTTTGTGTGGCCAAGCAATCACCAAGTACCTTATGGCTGTGCACCACAACACAAGATTAATTCCTATCATTCCTTATAATAGCAAACCTCCAGAAACAACCCATCGAAAAGCAAAAGAGAAACTAAGCTGTGGTCTATTCACCACAAAATAATACAACATATTAAAAGTACATGAAATGCAGCTTCAGGCAACATGGATATGTCTTAGAACCATCTATTTGTGGGGGGAGGGAGAAGTAAACACATAGGACACTAATTATAGAATGATACTCTTACAAACCTCAAAAATACACTGTTTAGGAATACACATGCATATGGTAAAGTTATTTCGAAAAGTAAGTGAATAGGGCGCTTGGGTGACTCAGTGGATAAGTGTCCAACTCTTAATTTCAGCACAGGTCATGATCTCGTGATTGGTGAGATGGAGCCCTACATTGGGCTCTGTGCTGACAGCACAGAACCTGCTTAGTATTCTTTCTCTCTCTCCCTACCCCTTCCCAGTTCCCACTTCCTCTCTCTCAAAAAATAAAGAAGCTTTAAAAAAATGAATAATAAAGATAAGGCTCAGGTTAGTGTTTACTCAAATGGGAAGGAAAGGAGCAAATTGTGACTGAGGAGTACATAGAAAGCTTAGAAGGATTACTTTCAAAAGGTGACTAGCAGACGTAAAGGCATTCATTCTTATTCCTTAAAGTGTGCATATAGGCTTGTGCCCTTTAATATGGAAGAAATGTTTCATTTAAAAACATACATTTTGGGGGCACCTGGGTGGCCCGGTTAAACATCTGACTTCAACTCAGGTCATGATTCTGTGGTTGGTGACTTTGAGCCCCACACTGAGCTCTGTACTGTTAGCACAGAGCCTGCTTTCAGATCCTCCGTCCCACTGTCTCTCTATACCTCCCCACTTGTGTTCTTTCTCTCTCAAAAATTAATCATTAAAAAATATAAGCAAATAAAAATATACATTTTTATTTATTTTTTTTACAAATAGTTTACTGTCAAGTTGGTTTCCACATAACACCCAGTGCTCATCCCCACAAGTGCCCTCCTCCATGCTCATCCCCTCCCCCTCATCAGTCCTCAGTTTGTTCTCAGCATTCAAGAGTCTCTCATGGTTTGCCTCCTTCCCTCTCCCCCTATTTTTCCCCTTCTTCTCCTCCACGGTCCTCCGTTAAGTTCCTCTGAATCCTCCTATATGTGCAAACATATGGTATTTGTCCTTCTCTGCCTGACTTATTTCACTCAGCATAACACCCTCAAGGTCCATCCATGTTGCTACACAAAAACATACATTTTTTGGGGCGCCTGGGTGGCTTAGTTGGTTAAGCATCCGACTTTCACTTAGGTCATGATCTCACGGTTCGTGGGTTCGAGCCCCGCGTCGGGCTCTGTGCTGACTGCTAGCTCAGAGCCTGGAGCCTATTTCAGAGTCTGTGTCTCCCTCTCTCTGACCCTCCCCTGCTCACGCTGTCTCTCTCTCTCTCCTAGAAATAAATAAAAATATTAAGAAAAAAAAAAACAAAAAAAAACAAAAAAAAAAAAACATACATTTTTTTTCAAGCAAGAAAAGAGCAGGACTCAGGTAACTTAGTTTCTGTAGCTCTGCTATATCATAAAAAGCACTTCCACAAAGCACAGAACCATCTTTATGTTGAAAATCAATTGAGAATTTGGCTTAAATTTTTTTCCTGAGGTAACTGCTACCTTTAACTTTAAGGATTTGTGTCCAAATTAATAGATTTTTCCTTAAATCACTCCTAGGGGTACAAATTAATGTTCAAACATAATAAAAATAATTAGAGTTAATTTATATTTAATAAATTTTATGAAATTATGTATCAAAAGTAATGGTCAGTATTGGCATATAGTAAAAATTCACGCTTTTCCTTTTTTTAATAAAAATAAGAAAAAGCATGTTCCCACATATCCAAAACTACCTGTTTGGGTCTTTCACATTTTGTTTTCACTTTTCCTGAGCGTTACAAAGATTTCACAGATGCAGGTCAAATATTTATTAACACATCTAAAACTATGGGTAAAATTAAATACCCTGCTGCTAAGATTATAAATTAGAATGACTTCATTGGAAAGCAATTTGGTGTTACACATAACATTCATAATATTCATATAAATACTTAAATATCTATTCACAAAGATGTTCATTGCAGCATTCTTTATGATGAGGAATAAAAAAGTAAACAAATGAATTATTTTCTAGCCATTAAAATGCTTGGAAGCATATTTAATAACATGAGAAAACATCCATAGCATAATTTTAAGCAATAATAAAATACAAAATTAAGATGGTGATTTCCAATTTTTTTAAATCTAAAAATACATAAGAACAAAGAAAATATATTAAAAAGGTAACAAATGGACTCCAAGTAATACAATTTCCTTTTTGACCTCTTCCTATGTTTTATAAAGTTTCCATCAAATGTGTTCATATTATAATCAGTTCTTGCTATATTGCAAGATATAGCAATACAGTAAATGGATGGATTCTGAACTTTGGGATATCACAAGCTTTGTTTGCCACCATTTTGGTGAGCATGGTCTAATAGGAAATTAAATTCTGCTGTTCTTTCTCTAAATAGCATTAAGTGATACCTAAGTGAAATAGCATTTCAAGATTTCTTTCCAGAACTGAGGGTAAAACACATATACAATTAGCTGAAGATATACAATTGCTGAAGAATGTTCTACTGTCATTGATGCAAAGAAAGGAAAAGAGAAAATGATGGCTCTTTACACTGAGCAAAGCGACACCAAAATTTACCGAGAATTAGCTTTCATTTCATAAAGAACAAATGCAAGAGAGGGAGTGGAGCAGAGGTCCTCAATCAAGAAAGCCCTCGTAAGTGCTTCTGATCCAACACTATAGAAACTTTCTTTTAACATAAAACAAAGAGGAGTCTTGTTTTATTGTTCTTAGATGAAATGCTTCCAAACACTTTCCTGCTTTTCCTTAGAACAGATATTATGAAGACTATGAATATAATTTTTTAAATAACCTTAACATCTCAAAAATATGTTAACTTAGGGGGAATACTGAGACAGAAACAAGTTTCAAAAGGGAAACATTCAGACTTTCAGAGAAAAAAGCTATTAATTTCTAACTGTAGTAATAATATTTGAAACAGATGTCTATCTACTTTCAAATCCAAACTGGATCATGGTTTACGCAGTTTAATAAAACTTTAATTAACGTTCTGGATCAGTGTAAACTGATCATGTCATGCAACTAAACACTTGCCTAATATTAACATCTCTTCAAGCTCCACTAATACTAAACTTAACCAGACTTTTCATAATTCATCCAAGGGAAAACATCATTCAAATTAATAAAAACACACAATTCATCCTCTTATTTCATTATATGAAGTTCTTTTTAGAAGCAAGCATTTGAAATAGAAATGGAAGAATCCCAAATTGAATAAAAAGGGAAGGAAATAACTGTTTCTGAGAGCTTCTTGTTTCTAACTAGACACTTATATTTTAATATGAATATCTGTGACCTAAAATTTTTGCATTTGAAAACAATTTGTAAGGAAGCTTTCTTTTAAATATTGATCAACTGACTTTGTAAATTTTCCTCATCTATTTCAGTGGAACAATTTTATATAAAGTAAGCCACTGTGCCAATGCCACTTTAAGACCTCTAGTTTAAAAAAATTTTTTTTTAAGTTTATTTATTTATGAGAGAGAGAGGCAGCATGAGTGGGGAACGGGCAGAGAGAGAGGGAGCCATAGAATCTGAAACAGGCTACAGGCTCCGAGCTGTCAGCACAGAGCCCGATGCGGGGCTTGAACCCACAGACCGTGAGATCATGACCTGAGCCAAAGTCGGCTGCCCAACCGACTGAGCCACCCAGGTGCCCCTTAAAGACCTCTAAAATAAAGGAGAAGAATGAACAACTTACTGAACAACTATTATATGTCAGGCTGAGTTCTAGGTACTCCCTTTACTTCCCACAACATCCTTACTTAGTAGGTATTCTTACTATCCCCATTTTACAGAGGAGGACACTGAGTGGGAGAGCCAGGCTACAAAGGCTACAAACCCAAGGTATCTACTTCCAAAATTCAGCACAGAACATCCACACTGGCTTTAACTAAACTAGAGATTTTTTTTTCCTATTTCATGTCCCAGAATGTATTTTTTTTTTTTTTTTTATTTTTATTTATTTCTAGGAGAGAGAGAGAGACAGCGTGAGCAGGGGAGGGTCAGAGAGAGGGAGACACAGACTCTGAAATAGGCTCCAGGCTCTGAGCTAGCAGTCAGCACAGAGCCCGACGCGGGGCTCGAACCCACGAACCGTGAGATCATGACCTAAGTGAAAGTCGGATGCTTAACCAACTAAGCCACCCAGGCGCCCCTCCCAGAATGTATTTTTAAAACAAATATAACAAATGGCATTTTTTTAAATCCCAAGCTTCTCACAGATTCTCAAAGTGAAATTTTCCACAATTACAAAGAAATAAAGATTAGAACCATACAAAAACAGAGAAATCAATCAGTCACTCAACACTAAACGAGCAACTTTTAGGTGTTATATTCCATGTTGAGAAACATGGGGAAAAGAGAGGAACAGAACAGTTTTTGGCAGTCAGTACAGTAAAAATGGTGAGGATGCTAATTACACTAACAATTCAGGGAATTAGTAATTAGCAACATACAGTGCAAAATGCATACGAATGGAAGAAGGTACAAGCAGAGAGAAGGAAGAAAATGAGTCCAGCTGAATGGGATGAATACAGTATTCTCTAAAAACTATGAATTAGGTTTCAAAAGAAGGGGACAGCACAAGAATAGTGTCTGTATAAGAAACTGATAAGCGATCCATGTAAGATGTAAAGGTAATTAGATTTTTTTTCAATCCAACTTCCAAGAAAAGAATCCCATACAAAGGAGATTTGCCTTACTCTGTTTCATATTTATTCTCATTTCTGATTTAAGAGTTTTAGGATCATGAGCCCTAACTCATTTCACGATGTTCAAGCACTATGAACATTTTCAGCACTTCTTAAGAATTCAATTTTTTCTTTATCTTGTTTCACTCCTAAGAACCAATAATTCATGTAAAACAATCAACTCTATAGTTTTCAGTGGAGGCTTCCTGCTTTACAGTAACAGCAAATACTGCAAGATGAATTCCCAGTGTCTCTATTTGTTTTCTCAATTTTATTTTACTTAGCTTGAGAAGTGTAATGAACCTGTTACTATGGAGTCTTTCAATACATACTGACATACGACAGGAAAAGGTTGCAGACAGGCATGCCGGGATTAAAAATTTGCTATGGATAATCTAGAAAATACCACTGAAACCTTAACACATATAAAAATAAAAGAGTTGATTGCTGATGAAAATATAGCTCTTAAAATGAAATTACTAATCAACTTGAAAATAACGCTATATCAAGTTGCCTGAATGTTCTAAAGGAAGCTAAACATTAAATCAATCCTAGAACAATATGAAACAGAGTATTTTAGGAATAGAATGGGCACTAACTTCTCATACAACCCGCATAAACTGTACAACACCTCAACCCAGTTTAGTCTCTATGTTTATATTAAAAATCATTTTAAAAGACAATACTTAGCACAGGGAGTCACAGAAACTAAAGTACTCAATAAAGGACACAAATCATCTCATTGATTAGTGAAGTTATAGTCACAAAAATGAACTTAGATTGCTGGCATGCTTTGCATATTTTATCTCCAGTAAAATGAGCCATTATAATCCAATACAGTCAAACATGAAACTGAATCTGACTTCGGAACAAAACCTTTTCAACAAATGCCTTAAAGTTCTTAGAAAATAATTTTTAAAAAGGAGTATGATATTGATTGTAGAATTACTTCCGACTCCCCAAAATTATCTGGAACCCCTGAGGAAAGGAATTATAGAAGCATGTAAAATGGTGCACAGTATAATCATATGGTTTTTAAATATCAGTCTCTCATGCAAAAACTATAAAATCTCACACACGGTAATACTTGGAAAGGACAATCTGTGAACATTCTCTTCTGTCCCCGAAATTCCAAATAGCACCTTAGTGGGGAAAAAAAATACAAACATGCCACAGTTATGCTGCCTTGCTCTGAAGAAACTAATGCCATACTACCATTATTAACTATGATAAGATTTGCCATTTCGGTTACAGAAATCACAGCATTTCAGAGTCAGAAAGGCCATACGGAGCTTGACCAATCTTTTATTTAAGTGATCAGTCTAAGGTTCCAAAACTAATTATGGCCTTTCCTGCCTCCCAGTCGCGTGCTCTTTTCAACATACTACTTGCTTTCCTCCCCTAGAGGAGAGAACAGATGTAAAATGTTAAAATGAGAACAATAAATGTACTGAAACATATTAGTCTATCCCATCCATTACTCTGATGGGAAATTGTGAAACAAGAATTATTTGACCTGAGAAATGAGAACACAAAGAAGACTGGAATTATATGAGATTATGAAAGTTAAAGTAAAAAATAATCAACTGGTCCTTCCTTATTATATGGCTTCATAATAAAATTATGAAGAGTCATTCAATAATTTAAATGGCAGGTAAAATTAAAACAAATAAAAGGAAATACCCTTGACATGTACAACAAGCCTCCAGAAATACACAAGGTCACAGAACTGAGGTCGCGTCGTTAAATCCAGTAACATGATTTTAAAATAATCTGGATCATTAGGGAAGCAAATATCTGATTATTTATGTTCAACATAAATATAATTTTCCATAATGGGAAAATTGTATTTTGGAATATAAGGAGTCACTAAGAAAGCTTTCTATTTGTTACAAATCATACTATATCTTAGTATGTTTTATGATATTTATACTCCATACTCCTTTGAAAAATCAACTGGTGATTACTGACTAGCAAAAATGTATTCACTAAGCACGTATTTATAATAAATTTTTTAATTTAATTTTACTTATAATCACTTATAATGCCTAAATCAATTTTAAATTTTGCTTTCCTCATAGCACTGTCTTCATGCAAAACACATGTCCAGTCTGGTTTATTTTGGAAACTTAAAGATATCTTTTTTACTTTAAAAACTATCTTAGCTAATCTCAATGGACATAGCTAAGAGACCTCATTGTATTTTCCTGCAAAACACACAGTTGTATGATTCTTTCTAGGGAAGGTGTATGTGAAGATACAAAGCAAACATGCCTGACTGGCGGACAATGTCCATTCTGGCAGGCTGCAAACCAGCCTGGAGAACCCCTGTAGGAATTTCATTTCACTCTAGCACATTCTGACAGATCAAAATAGAAGTGATAAAATATAGGTGATATCTCTTTACAGATGATGATCTGGAGTCCTTTTCAATATTTTAAAAAATTTACATGAGTTTCAATACCAAACACTCCTTCAAGGTTCTTGATTTTGAGTGGGGGCGGGTTTGGGGGGAGAAGAAAGAGAATCTTAACCGGGCTTCATACCCAGTGCAGAGTCCATGTGGGGCTCAATCCCATGACCCTGGGATCATGACCTGAGCTGAAATCAAGAGTCAGATGCTTAACCGACTAAGCCACCCAGGCACCCCAACACCCCCCGAAGGTTTTTATTGTGTTTTTAGTATATACCTTCTGCTTCCTCGCAACAACTGAACTTTTGCCAAACCTTCCAGTCCACCTATTAGGTGGTAATGCCTCTTTCAAAATCAGGTTTTGAATTTAACCAATCATTTCAGACAAACTGATCGTTTTTAAATGATTTTTCATCATTTGCATCTCTATATTCTCAGCAAATTATCTGAGGTATTTGATTTCCCAAATTCACTATGTCACTGTATTTAACCCATGTTGAATGCCCCTCTTCTCTCTCTCTCTCTCTCTCACACACACACACACACACAAATATGTGGATAAATCAGAGTCAATTTTACTAAAGAGGAGGTAACTTTGCTCTAAAAAACAGTGCCCCTACTCTCTGTATAGAAATGTTCCATAATTTAAAGGAGAAAAAAGGAGATTATACCATTTAATGTTCAAAATATTTTCCCAAAGATTTTCAAAATTTTCTCTTTATCAATTTCTCTTCTCAAAACGTGATCAAGAACCCAAGTCTCTACTTGAAAACTTCTTAACAATCAGCCTTTCTTTTATGCTCTCACAGCACCTTCCACAATTACCTTCTCACAATTACCTTCTCAAAGAGTTGTTCTGT
>NW_027529638.1:3818111-3820976 GCF_008692635.1 Crocuta crocuta | reverse complement strand
TAAGACCACCAGGGCTGAGTGATGGTAATTTTGTATTTTCAATAACCAACACAGCATATGGATCTAAGAGGCTTTCAACACCTAAGCAAGGATTTAGAATCAGATGGTCCTATGCAAGGTATAGATTAGGATCTAGATTAATTCCTACGCCTGCTGAGCTTCACTGTGCCTTAAATTCCTTCACCTGTAACATGGAGATGACAATCACTACTATCTTAAACAGGATGGACTTATTTAGGACATGGTCTAGAACTTACGAAAGACAGAGTAAACCCCACCTCCTTTTTTTAAGTTTATTCATTTATTTTTGAGACAGAGACAATGCAATCAGGGGAGGGGCAGAGAGAGAAAGAGGGAGAGAAAGAAGTCCAAGCAGGATCCCCACTGCCAGCACAGAGCCCGACTGAAGGCTCAATCCCACCAGCCATGAGATCATGACCTGAGCCGAAACCAAGAGCTGGATGCTCAACCGACTGAGCCACCCAGGCACGCTAGTAACCCCCTTTTTTGCTTGCTTATATATAATTGCATTTCAACAATCCCTACTAATGCTAAGTTTTATCTCTTTTACCCACTGTCTTTCAAATTTCTTTAAATCAGTGTTATAATTATTTCTTGGTAATTTGGCAATGTTGTGAGGTCTACAGATGCTAAAGCATAATATCACTGAAGAATGTAACAAACAATAGGGGGGTGCTAGCTCTGAATTTTTTCAAGGGTTATTATATCTTAGCAAATTAAAAGATGTATGGAGCCTCAAGGGAAAAGCCAGTGGCTATGATCCATGTATTTTTTTTAAAGCCCCTTGACAAGGTACTACCAGAAAAGTTATTAAAAAGAAAAGTGTCACCAGAAGATTTCATGAACTTTTGCTGGAGAAACAAAGAAAGTGGAAAAAAAAAAAAAAAGGCATTGCTTTGGCTGGAAAGCTATAAATAGGGAAGGTGCTGGAAGTGGTCTTATTTAACATCTTTATAAATGATGTAGAGGAGGAAATGTAGATTAAATTTTCCAGGTCTGCAAAAGACACTAACTTTTTCCAGTACATGAAATGCCAAGTCAGTGGGCTAACCTACAAGATTTCCAAAACTTTATGAGTTACTAGGGGGAAAACATCAAATACAAGTCAAAGTGGAAAACTATAGGGTTAGGCATGTAGGGGAAGAAGTAACAGACTGTACTTCCCAGGGTAATGGGCCTTAGTTACCATAAAAAGGAGGTTAAAAGCCTCTGCATGAACGCGTTTCCATGGCCAACAAAGCTAACAATGGCACCAACATCACTCAAGAACAAAAACATGGTCCTCAACCTATTTAAAACTACAGTCCGTCTTTACTTGAAATACTACAAGCGGTTCTAGTCTACTACAGCCGGGCACTCCAAAAATATCGGTTGCTGAATGAAGAAATTATAACTCTAATTTCACCAAAAAGAGAAGGGAAAAAACATTTAGAAACTAAGGAAAATCCAAGCAAATAAAAAGAAATGGTCAAGGTGACCACAGGAGAGTCTTGGGAAAAAAAGAAAGGTCAGCATTCTTGTCAGCCTACAAAGGTGAAGACTACAAGGGAACGTTACAGATGTCAAGACTCCCTGTGGTGTCAAGGCGCTCGACAATGTCAAAGCTCTCAACAATGACGGGAAGTATGAAGGCAAACACAGAGCTGAGGAACTGCTGCTATACTTCAGCGAGAATTCATAATCTGGTTGAGAAATGAAATAAAAATATAAATCCAGGAAGTTAAACAAACTAAAAAATTCTAAGCAGTTTCAAAAAGAGAGTAGTTTAAATTGAGAAAAACTAAGGTATCTGAAGGACAGAAGTCTGAATTTGAAATCTGAAATCATGGAACACCAGCCCAGCCTTTCCCTGGTGGCGTCGTCTAAAGACAGAATAACAGACTGAGTCAACCTGGCACTTCATATATGTTCTCATCAACTTCTCATTTTGTCTTTCCCTACCCCGCCTATCTGTGCTCGGCATTTACTTTGTGGTAATGTATCAGCTGTAATTTTAAACATCTTTCCCCTGAGAGCAAGACTCCATTGTCTCTTTGACACATACAGCATCAAGTTCATTCACATTGCATAAACATTTAATAATTCCATCTGAAAGAAAGACATTATTCACAAACCTAAGATATAAAATATTATTGTTAAACTGCATTATACCTTCCAGGTTTAGGAGAGATGAGCCAAAAAAGGAATTTACAGTCTCATGGTAAGTCAAGCTGCATACTAGTTGAGTTGTAAGAAAAATGTTTAATATATAACAATAACTTTCAAATCACAATTATAAATACATGAAATTTCAAATAAAATAGAAGCTAGAGAGTATTTGGAGAAAGCCTATATAATGCAGTTACAGATCTTTGTATATCAAAGAGATTGTATATAGGAATAAAAATTGTCTAAATACAAGAATACCTATATTGTATATACTATGTCCATGCCATGTTTTAGTCTTAGCTGTAGGAATACACTTTTTTAAATGTTTAAAACATGGATATTTCATAAAAACACTGAGTGGAATTATAGTTAAATAAGTGATTTCATAACAAAATAGAAATTTATCTTGCTGCTATTGTCACTCTATGATATTAAAGGATTTTTACATTAGGTCTCAAGAATATCAAGTCATCATTTCAATTCTGCTAACTTAGTCAAAACTCCAATCAGTCAGGATGTGAAGCTAGTAAGGGTCTTGGGAGTTCTCTACACGTTCAGAATCCTAGAAATGAGCAAGTTTTAGCCCCTCTGGCTCAGAAAAAGTAGTCTGAAGAAAGGATGCTTTCAAATCAAGTGCAAAAGAGAGAGAAAAACGGGGGGGGAGGGGGGGAAGGAAAAGGGGGAGGGAAGGGACAG
>NW_027529638.1:3456450-3817997 GCF_008692635.1 Crocuta crocuta | reverse complement strand
GGGGGGGGGGAGGGAAGGAAAAGGAGGATGGCATGGACAGTATAAAGAACACCAGTGAGCATTCGCGTACTTACAAAATAGCTGCAATCCACACATCCAGATTGTGGCAGATTCAGAAAAGCTAAATATGTGTTTAATATCCTTAAAGTGCTAAATATGAAGTACCGAGAAATAAAGGCATTAAGTTAAAGTCTTTGTACCAAAACATATAAAGCATGTCCCATGCTGCTGATCATAAACGATAAATTTTACAACTAAAGCACTTGCAAACTGAGATTTTCTAAGGAGTTTTCAGTTTCTACATGGCTTTGGAAAACAACAGATTACAACGTAAGAGAAAGGAAACAGTGTGTGTACAAAATCTTTGATGTGCCTGCAATACAGAAAGTTTCAAGGAAATAGAATTTTAAGAACTTTTGGATTATCTGCCATTTACACAAAACATCAGCACCTGCTTTTATTAGTAAAGGGGTCAAAACTTACATTCTACGAAACATTTTTCAGGAGGAGATAATTTACATATGACTTATCTTAGCCTTAACATATTCTATAGAATGCTAAAATGATAAAACTTAAGTTTAAGTTATAAAATTAACAATTTCTACACCATCTGTATTTAAAGAAGCAGTGTACATTATTCCATAAATATGCATAATTATGGGGTAGGAAATGCCTAATTTGCCTACAAAAATCACAAGGGTTTGATGACTGAAGCAAGGAGTGAATCAGGTCCATTGAGAATTACTAAGAAAAACATAATCAGACATAAATGCCACAGAAGACAAAGATCATTTTCCAAATTGGTTCCAGAAACAGCTCCTAGGTAAATTTCCATGAAAAGCTAATTTAATTCAATTAAACAGGGTAGCATGGTTTTCCTCTTTAAAAAAGAGTTTAAATATTTTCATTTGCTAAAGATATTAAAGATAAGTGTTTTAATGAGTGACTGATTTAATCTTGAGTCAGATGAGGATTCAAAATTGTGGAAGGACTTCTGAATGAAAAAGGACTACGTGAGCAGATACACTTTAATCACTACAGCATAAATCCATCATTTACGAAGCACACAGAGTAAAACTGAACAACAGTCAGAACTGTTCACGTCTTGACTGCCATACAAATATAATATTATTTCCCCACTCAAAATTCTAAGACAAGATAAAATACTTAGAGACACTGTCCTCCACCTCGGTATATGATGAGAGCCCTACCTCCAACATGCAATGAAAGAAACAGATTTACCATTTTAAAATTAAATAAATGTATTCTGGCTAACTCAGGTTTCCCTGGATAACATTTCCTGGTTAATCTCCAGACTATATAAGTAAGTTCACTCACAGTCACTCAGGATGAGTTAGCAGTGCCTCCAGAGCAGCCTGGTCATGGGCTCCTCTGCGTCCATCTGGCTGCTGGCTGGAACACTGGAATGACTCATAAAAATGAAGCAACCTGAGGTCACCTACTCCAGGTCTTTTAAAAAGAATTGCCAACTGCTTACCAGGTGGTTCCAATTTCCAAACGAGCGAGAAACTCATTCTAGATACACCATTTTATTTTCATATTGTCTCTGGCCACAGAATTTGGGGAGTAAGGAAGGAAGCTCTTTTGAAATGTAGATTACCAATCATCTGAAAGCCAGAAATCACTGCATTTCTTGGATTAAAAATATTACATAAATAAAGGCAAGTGAAAAAGAAAGGCAAGACACAAAACCATATTATATTATGCTCCAAATTTTATAGAGAAAAAAAAAAAAGACCCAAAATGTTAATAGTGGCTATTTCTGTGTAGTAGAAGACTGAGTGATTTTTATTTTGTTAACGACCTGTAGTCCCCCAAGTTCACATCAACGAATACATATTCTCTCCTAGTAGAAAAAAATAACAGTTAAGTAGCTTTCTAGAAAATATTATACATTATAAACTTTGGGCTCTATAAGCCCCAGAGGTCCAGAGTATACTCACATCTATACTGGCAAAATAATCTTTCTCTGGGTAAGAAATATATCCATTTTACTTTTAAAAAGGAAAAGGAAAAGAAAAACCCACAGGAACAATACGTGTGACAGGTAGAGAGAAAAATCTCTGTAACAAGAATGGTCCCTTTCTTTCAGGAGACAATAGACTGGTGAAATGTTTAGGAAATTATTGATATCAATTTTTCCCAAAATATGTTCTGAGGACTACCAGTTCAATACTAGTCTTGAATATATGCAGGGACAAATACAAGTCCCGTGTTCAAGTACCCCCTGGGGGACTTCCACAGTGCACAGGAGCATAATACAGGTTCACATGGAAAATAGTGATTCCCTCATTTCTTGGATCATTTGTTGGTTTATCAAATGTTTCTGTGGTGTTTACTAACTGCCTGGCATTGTTCTAAACCCTTTACAAATATTCTCTATTCTAATCCTCAAACACACCTATGAAGTAATCACTGTTATTGTCATCCCCATTTTACAGATGACACAGAGACAAACAAGGTTCAGTAATTTGCCCAAAGTCAGACAGCTAAGAAGCAACAGAGCCAAGATTCAAAGCCAGCCAAACCCCAGAGTCCCCATGGTTAGCCATGGGATGCTGCTGCCCATGGGATCCTTCTTGAGTAAAACACTTGACATTCAAAAAACCACTGTTCCATGGGACACACTGAAGAAAGAAATGAAATCAAGTAAAACACAGTTACATGTAAATGGCTTTCCTGAATTAGTCATATAGCTCACACTACTTCATACTCATTTTTCATTTACTATCTGATGAGACAGAGCTAACTAGCAATGGTGGTAGGCCTAAAAATTTCTGGAATATAATTACTAAACAAAATGGGTTTGATTAAATGGTCTTCCCTCTCTGTTGTCATTTGGTTTTATCAGATGTAATTCAAAGGAATTTTGCTGAAATAAAAATCTACATGACCTAAGCCATTTCTTCTTTTAAACTTTTTTATTTACTTTGAGAGAGAGAGAGAGAGAGAGAGAGAGAGAGAATGACTTGGGGAGGGGCAGAGAGAGAGGGAAAGAGGGAGAATCCCAAGCAGGCTCCACACTGTCAGCATGGAGCCCAATGTGGGGTTCAAACCCACAAACCATGAGATCATGACCTGAGATGAAGGTGGATGCTTAACCCACTAAGCCACCCAGGCACTCCTGACTTAAGCCATTTCTATACTCTTAAGTTCCAAGAGACTCCTAATTTCCAGAGGGTATTTCTGTGGTAGGATTATTAGTCATTTTCATTTTCTTCATGCCTATCCAACTTTTTAAAAATCCTAATAAATATAACCAACAGTGATCATTAACTATCAGGTTATACATTAAATGTTATATTTTAAAATGAATAGACTCATGTACCATGGTGTTGTCAATGTCTGGTTTAGTGAAAATTGCAAGTAACAAGATAATCTATATGACCTCGGTTTTATTTAACAATACACAATAATGCACAAAAAAAATTTTAAAGGGAATATAGATGTATATCAAAATATGAAGTTTAGGCAATACTATAAAGCAACTGTAGGTTTACCTAAAATTTCTACTTCTCCTACCAAGATTTATTATTTGTGTCATTAGGAAAAGCTTCTAAAACTCACACATAAAGAACCTGAATAAGAGAGGCAGGTCAGCAAAAGCCGGTGAGAAACGCCCCTTTCCATTGCTTGATCTCAAGCAAATGAGAGTCCTTCCTATTATTCTCTCCCACTACACGCTATTTATTTCCTTCACTGCCCTAATCACAAACATCATTTGTAAATATTGTTTAGGGTTTTTTTATTTCCTGCCCCCTCCGATCCTCATCCCAAATAACGGTAAACATCTGCTTTTGGTATCCACAATGCCTTGCATAGTGCCTGGCCCTAAATATTGACTCTGTAACTATGCACTGTATTAACGAATGAATAAAAGAGTGAATGCAACAATCAAATTACATATGGAGGAGGTATACAGATGACTGTCAATTAAAGTGTTTAAATCAATAAACTGGTTGACAGAATTATTTTTATAACAACAACTTAGGTCTTCTATGCCACTGTTGCAAGCAAAAGCAGCATAAAAATCAGGGTGAAAAGTGGATGTCCAATACAGGTAAGGGTGGCCAACCATTCCTATCAATCCAAGAAGCCTCCAAAAAGGAGGCTTTCAGAAGCTGAAATCAAGGGAAAATGATACCTTAACCGTTACAACTTCTGATAAGTCAAAGAGGATTTATCTGAGGTACAGACAGGGGTTTAGAAGAATCCTGAAGGGTAGTGCAGTAAAGCAGGGTAGGAAAGGCCGAGATTCTGAGATTCTGAATTACTGGAAGGATGGAACGACGGAAGGGAGCCTACCTCATGAGAAGCAGTGCCTGTCAGTGCAGGGACCCAGGCAGCCCAGGGTGATCTAGTAGAGAAGGAGCCAAGAGAATGAAGAGGCTCTTCTCCACTCTCCCCTTAATCTCCTGTTTGGACGCCCCAATGACCTAAGCCGTCTGGAAGTCAGAAAAGTTCACCCAGATATTGTCCTAGGCAGAGAGCGGAAGGGAGAAGGGTGAAGAGTGGTTCTGGAGAGGCAAACAGAACACTCCTGACACAGAAGGCAACGGGAAACTGCAGGAGGTTTTATTAACAAAATGGAGTTAGACAGGAAAAGAAGGCGTAGACTCTTGACTAACTGAAAAGGATTAAAACAGTGAAAGAATTACTAGATACGTTAAAACTAAGGTGATTCCGAGTTGTCTGCAACCCCATTTGAATAGAGCATTACATTCAGTAATAAGGGGAAGGATTTGGGGATAATCCCTCATTGTGTGTACTACTATGACTCCACGTCTATTGGACAACAGAACAGTAGCTTCCTCCCAGAAAAAGAACTGGTAATTTTGTATCTTTTACAGATGGTTGTAAAATATATTAGTTAGATAAAACTCGCTGATTTCTATCGATATTAATTTAGACAAAGGTACCATCATTACAGACTTCCTTGGAAACATTTTAGGTTCATAAATCAACAAATTAACTAGTGACAGATGTGTCTGTACTTGTTTAAGTTCATGTCTATGCAACTGCTATAAAAATGACTAAAATGTTTATCTCAAGACAGCCAGGCAAGAAAGGTTATGAGGAGATACCCTGGATTGTATCTTTCTTCCATTAGCCAATAAGGAAACACAACATTCAGAAAAATCATCTCCAAACTTGCCACTTAGTACCTTCTAAAGCTGCAGGCACAGGCAGCCATGTACTTGCTGAAAGACAGGAGAAATGAAGTCAGCTGAATGAAAACTACAGGTCCTCTAGAAGACTGCATCCAGCAGCATTCCACAAATATGTACTGAAAGCCTACCACATACTAGCTCTTAGCAAAGGGCTAGGATACAAGGATGGGTCAGACCCACAGCTAACAACGCCAACTTCACGGTGAAGTTCTTACAGAAGCATGTCGTTTCCAAAGCTGCGAGCTAGAGAAAAATGTCACTGACACCGGATTAAAGGAATTCTGACTTGCTTCCTTTCCTTTGTAACCAGAACACAAACTATGTGAAATGAAGGGATGTTCGCTCAGTCTAGCATCCCTGCATAGTCCAGAGTCCACCCTGAGCCCTGAAGAACCCTGCCAGGATAAACTGCACCCTCTGAGTCAAGATGCTCATAGCCCAGGAGATATTTGAAGGGAGGTAAGGAGGTGACATCTGGGAAATGAAGCATGGATGTAAAAGTAAAAGCAACGATTGAGCCAGGGGACTGTTGCAATGTTGATCAATATGGGTAAATGATTCAACTCGGTGACTCTTATTCAGTAATAAGAACAACATCTAATCAGTTTCTCCAGGTTCCACCCTTGACCAAAGCACGGAACTATCAGCTAAATCCTTCTCATGGTCTCCCTCGTCATCTTACTTCAGATTCAGACACTCTTGCTCAGACTACAGACATGCGAAGTCACACTTCTTGACTTCTCCGTATAAAATCTTTCCAGGGTGATTCAATAAAATACTCGGAATAAAATGCATACTCTATAACATGGGCCTCTCTCTCTGACCTCATTCTTACCATTTCCTTTAACTGCCTGAGTCCAACCACATTGACAGGCGTGTGCCCAACTTGCTGCTGCTTTAGAGACAGCTTTGATGTTCTCTCTTCCAGGAAGTTCTCCTGGATTTTCACTGGGCTGGCTTTCTTGGTATTCAGGGACACCCGCAGACAGGACATCCTTGGCTACCCCAAATAAGGAATAGCCCCAGTCACTTACTGTCATACCACCATGTCTTACTTTCTGAATGTCAATCTTTACTACTGGAAATGATCTTACTCATGTGCTTGCTCCTGGTTGTTTTCACTTTCTAGAAAGCAAGTTCAATGACAGCAGAATTCCAGTGTCTCCTATGGCTACAGTATCCCTGAGGTGTATAACACCACCAGGCAGAGAGGAGGCAATCAAACATTTAAGTAAAATGAATATAATTAAGATCACTAGGATGTAAACTAGATGCTCTAAAAATCATGAAAACAGATTATTGCCTGATGTACATATATATTACCCTACTTTTGTCTTAATACTATAGAAGACCTTAATAAATACTCAGAAGTAACAAAATGCCCCCCTGTCCACTCCCAAATCTTCATTTATCTTTCCAGACTCAAATAAGTTTTAGTTTTCTTCAACTTTAATGATTAGTTCAGCATAAATGCATATTTCTAGTCCTATCCCTCCTTCCTCCAAATTCTGGGCGCCTCTATGTATTCCAACACTTCTACTTCAACTTCTGCCGTCACATCACAAATTCAGCATATGAGAAGTTAAAATTACTAACTCTCAGGCAAAATCAGCATGTCCTGAGGCACCTGGGTGACTCAGTCAGTTGAGCATCTGACTTTGGCTCAGGTCATTATGTCACGGTTCATGGAGTTCAAGCCCTGTGTCAGTCTCTCTGCTGCCTGCATAGAGCCTGCTTTGGATCCTCTGTCCCCTCTCTCTCTGCCCCATCCCCATTCATGCTCCCTCTCTCTCTCTTTCTCAAAAGTAAACATTTTTTTTAAAAATCAGTTTCTCCTTCTATCCCAATAACTTTATCAACCACCCTCCAAATATCCAGATTTAAGAGCTAGGAATTATGGTGATTATGAAATTCTAGAACTACAACGGAGACTGGCGAAGTAAGTGGTCTTGAAGCTTAAACTGTGTTAGCCTTTTTTCAAACAAAAGCTCACAAGGAAGACTGATATGTAAAACAGATGAACATGCAGTTGTTCTGGGAGTTAAACTGGTGGTCTCTGAAGAAAAACTTCAAAAAGTGCCCCTAATCTGGTCCAAACTTCCTTTCTTTTTTCCCCTACCTCCATTCAACACATGCACAGAAATTTACAGAGGAGAAAATTTCATCCAGAGAATCTGAATCTTCCTTTCAGGTAGAAATAAGTAGTCTGCCCAAGATGACACAGCACAACGCTCAGACAGAAACGCACATAGAAGTCAGTGTTCCGAAAGACAAGTATCACCTCCATGATTATGTAGAACCAATGATTTATCAGTTACTGCAAAATGGTAAGTTTCATGCGCGACTTCCATAGGTCAGCATGAGGAGAAATCTTCAGAGCTGAGATAGTAAACGTTAGCTCCTGGTAATGGATTTACTTGTAGTGAAAGAAGGCAAGCGGAGTCCAGGGGAAAGGACTGTGGCTTCATTGTGTATTGTTGAACAAGGTTTTCAGATTGTTGAGGCCTCGTCCTCTCCATCTTTAATACTGATGTGTGGGAGGAGATGCTTCCTAAGACTCTCTCGTCCCTCTGCTCTGTGATCTATCATACCACAGGACAGCATTTCCTTTGAGCTACTGCGTCTACAGAGAATTAGCATCACAAGTTGAAGACAAATCACCCTTCAAGGATTTTGTGACTATCATATGACAGACTGGGCATCTGAAATTCAGAAAAGGAAAGAAAAGGGGACACTGTTTTATTTCAACGAAAAGACAGTCCAGCGAGGAAAAACCCAGCAAGGAACCAGACAGCGGAGAGGGACACAATGAGAGGTGTGCCCAAAAACGGAGCAGCAGAGATGAGGAGGCTTAGGAAAATCAGGAAAGGCTTTGCCAGGAGCGGGTGAGGACTGACTTTAGATCGGGACGATAAACAGCAGTTGACTGCTGGAGGGCACTATATATCCTGAAAGATATCACATTTTAAATTACCTTACACTGTTAAATAATAAAATCAGCATTTACTCTAAGGAAAATATTTTATCAGGCCATCTCATACCGTTTTCGAAGTTTATGAGGAAAAAATTAAGTCAATTTCCTCTTAAATATTATTTAACAACTGAAACATTCTGAGGGACGTATGTGAACACACCACAAGTAGAAGCAACACATCACTGAGGGACAAGAATCTAATGGGGAATCCGGACAACCCTGCCTGGGCTGAACCCCACACAGCACCTGGTAGACAAGGTGGCAAAGCCCCTATAAACAGCACTGATTCACTAACGTGACACGAATCAGGATCTGAACTCACCAAAAGCTAACATTTTGATTTAAAATCCCAAGTCGGTGCCATGAAAATTTATCAGGAGGCCCTGGCACATGAGTAATGAGATCATGTCAACGTCTATCTTGTGAGCAAAAGGAAAAGGTGGTTTTCTAAATGGTAACTCAGATTGGACAAATACTACACTGTATCACGTTTTGTAGCCCTCGGCCATATTTGGCAAAAAACAAAGGTACATTATGCGTGACTAAAGAAAACAGTGGAAATCAGAGCAATTAATTTCCCAGCTATGTTTCCCATAAAAAAAAAATCTCTACTATGATTTGCTTACAGCACACAACATTTCTTTGCATCACACAATGATCTAAGTGTGCAATAACCTGCATATTTCACTAAGATGCAACATCCTTCAAAACGTCCTTAGAGTGAGACTTTTCCAAAGAAACTATTGATCTCTGGAAGGTCTCATGTTTTAAAATTACTGACAAATCCTTTCCTATTTTCTTTGCAGTCAAAAATAATTCTTCTTGATCGCCGGAGTGTAAAGAGGTGTAAGAGTACAAAGACGGAATATTTTCTTAAAAACAAATGTCCCAGCTGACACAGGGCACTTCTCATAATTTTCCCAAAACAATAATTAGGAGAGTTGTCACTAGGATCCTAAAAATAGATGCAAGAAACACAGATAATTCGTTGGCATTAGTTTAGGATAGCAAGCATTTCCATAAATAATTTTCAAATACTTTTTAGCTGACTCCTCTCATTATTGGAGGCTTTGTGTTTCTTTCCCCAATTCAGAAAGGTTTCTCAGGTGGTTCTGCTTCACTGCAGATTACGTTTGGTACATTCTCTTTATATGTTGGAGGCAATTAAGCAGCTCTCTTCTTCTGTTTTCTTTCACTGGCACCTCTGTGGCTGCTCACTCACTGACCTCACCTTGGTGGAAAGGTGGCTAAGAAAAGAGCAATTCCTAATAACTCATGGAAGCCACAGAATTCCCATCCTGTGCAGAACAAATAGGAAGGACCCAGGATCCAGCTGAAGTGGTGCCGCTCAAAAAAGAAATAAGGCACTGGACAACTTCCGGAGGATCCTCTCTCATGTCTGAAATCCTAACACCGCAAGGGACACACAGACACATGGAGCCCTGACAGACACAGTCGCGAGTGGATCGATGGGCGCTGCGAGCGAGAGACAGCAGTAGAGACAGTGAGACAACAGCAGAAAGTCGGCCTGCAAATGAGAGAAACTGAAAAGAGTGTGGGAGACCGAGAGGGAAGAAGATAAGGANGGGGGGGGGGGGGAGGCAGGTGCACACACACGCACACACACGCACGCACGCCAAGGGAGAGACAGAGAGAGGAGGTGGGGAGAAGGCGAGAGAAAGAGAGAATGGGAGGAAAACGAGGGAGAGAGAGAAACATCTGAGAACGCAAACGAGACAGTGAGACAGAGGGAAAGGAACACGCAACAGCGGCAGCAACGCAGAGCCGAGTCCGAGACACGGGACCAGCCCGCTGCGCACTTAGTCCCGCTGCAAAGCTTAGTCCCTGCAGGCTTCCGAGGCAGGTGGCTCGGCCGAGCCGGGTGCCTGCGGGTCCTGCCTCCCGGGCTGCCGGGCTCGCTCCCATTTCCCCCATTGCCGGGCTGCCCTCCGCTCGCCCTCCCGCCCCACCCCCANNTTTTTTTTTTTCACTTCCCCTCTCCAGCTCCCACTAGTGATTGGAGACTGAGAGCCAAGTACTTAGCGGAGGGATTACACTTCCCGACGCGCTTGGAGCTGCCCCAGCTCCGCCGCCCGTGTGAGGAGTGGTGAGCGGACTCGGGGCTGCGCGGCTCACGCCCTTCCCCAGCCCTGGGTCCAGGGGGAGCGTCCGAAGCTTAGCCCGCTTCGCAGAGCATCGCTTCGGTGGCGGTCCGAGGTGTGTGCAAGAAGGAGTTTCAGAACGGGCTAGGTGTAAAGAACAAAGGTTCGTGGGATTGCGGTACATTGAGAGCTGAAAGGGACTCCCCGAGAGAACCTAGTGCATGAATTTGAACTTCTCAGGGCCATTGACACTTTTGAGAAGTTGATAAAGTGCTGACGCACCTCGTAAAAAATACGCATACACGTCAAGTTATGTCCGCTCTTCTGGGCCGGGGTGTAAGAACTCTGAAACATACAGTTGGACCTCCTAGGGAAATGAAAGATTTCCTTTCCTCAAATATTTTGAAACTGTTTTTTTTCTTAAAAAAAAAAAAGGAAAGAAAAGAAAGAAAAAAGAAAAGAAAACGCCCTCTTTTTACATTTGATGAAATTTTATAATTAGTAGTGTTTATTTTGGTTTACTTTGTGGTCTCCTTGCGAAAACTTTCAGTGTTGAAACATTTCTACGGAAGTAAATATAAATTAAGCTAGTCCGCAGTCTTTCAGGAGACTTGGGGAGAAGAGTTAACTTTTTTAAATCAGCGGTTTTGCCAGTTCTGTCTCCCAGGGAGATATCTTGTGACTTCTGATTTTTTTTTTAACTCCAGCTGCCTGTCCTCAGAATTAATTACCTTTTTTGAAAAACTTTCCTACCTTGCAAAAAGACTGATAACTCCTCCCTCATCACCAAATGTGTGATATAAATGACTTGATGCAATTTCACTATGACCTACCTTTTTTCCAATTTTTTTTCACCTGTCTCTATTGCCTATTTATTGCCCTGTCTTGGCCAACTTTTTCTTTCAAGTCCTCCCTTTTCTAAAATTATTCACTTTAGCTTTTTTTATGTTAGATATTAAATATAATCATTTGAACTCATCAAGAATTCATTTGTGTGAATTTATTTTATACAGCTCCCTACTTAGGAACAGGTGGTATTCCAGGCATTTATTGATGAGTGTGAAATGTGCACACATTTCCCCCAAAGAAATTTTAGGATCCCCACGGGAGTATATTTGCCCCATAACATACCTGAACCAAACATAATGTTGTCAGGACTAAACTGAATTCTGGTGCCTGGTGCCAGACTGGAAGAAGAAAGTTCTGTTTAGCATAACACTAGAAACTTTTCAGAGCAGGTAGCATTTGCCATTAATATCATCTTGCATTCCTTACTGAACCTTCATAATCTAGTCTTTGGTACCCAAGAATCCTAAGATAGAAACCATTCAAGTCGCCCTCACCTTGAGTCCTCTCTGCTCCTAAATTACTTTAGGCCTGGTCCTCAGTCGAATTTCCCATCATTTCCATCCTGATATTAACAAGGTTTAAAGAGAAAAGAAATCTGACTGAATCTCTCCCCTGTACTGTGTGAATTAACTGATAACTTTGATTTGGCAAACGTATTTTTTTCTCTTAGAATTTCTGTCCTCACAAATGGCAATGAAGTAAATCAGACCTTATGGGAGCAAACAGTGTTCGGGTCATGCATGTCTTTGCAGAAGCTGTGCTAAGGATTGGCTTTTCTTGGGTTAACTCTATTCAGCAAATATCCTAAGCACCTACTGGACATAAGACACTGATCCAGGGAATACAGGCATCTCTGGACACAATTCTATTTCAGCTAACTTATAAACAAGTAGATATTTTTTAATTATGAAATAAAACTCCAACAGGAATAAAGAAATTTCTATAGTTTTCCATAAAAGAAGAAAAAAAGCACTCTTCGTGGGAGAGAATCAGAGCACCATCAAGGAAACTGTGCTTGAAGTGGGCCTTCGAAGGTAGCATTTAAATTAGCAGGGATGGGCAATCTGTGGTATAAGCCATTCAACAATCAACATTTATTGAGTACCTATGGCATGCCACACACTGGTGTTTGAGATTCAAACCCTATCCATTCCTTCTTGAAACTCATAGAAGACATAGATAGATAGATAGATAGATGATAGATGGCGTGTGTATTTATTTATATATTTATATTAGAACATTCTGTGGCAAGCACAGTGATCAATACATGCACTCACAGCTACTAGAGCACAGAAAAAGCAGCTATTCTGCAATGTCAGGAAAAACTGCCCATAGTGGTCATGTCAGGGGCATGAATGGTCCTTAGAGATGAAAGGGCAGTTGGAAACAGAATAAGCATTTTAAACAGAGGGGAACAGTATGGAAAACAGCATCGTGTATCTTGGAAACAGCTGGTAGCTCAGTGCTGCTGCCCAAATTATGAGGAGAAGGCGCAGCAGATTGAATCTCAGGCTAAGCAGGGTTCAGGAATGACCTTGTCAGATGCGGTAATGAAATGGATACTTGCTTGTTAGGTGGCAGGGAAGCAGTAGAGATTTTTAAACCAGAAAGTTAAGTGCTGGAATGGAGTTTTCAGAAGATCATTCAGAGGTACCTAGAGAGGGAGAAATGGAAGCACAGAACCAGTTAGGAGTCTATCATGTAAAGAGTGAAGATCTGAACCAAGATAGTGACATGGCTACCAAGGTCAACAGCCGACTTGAAAGACACTGCAGTTAGCGTTGTAGATGCTGCTTCCCTGCTTTGCAGCCTGGGATGGTGGTGGTTTTAAAGGCAGGAGGGACCATGGGGTAGGGGAAGCTGTTGAAGAGGAGAGAGGGTTTCAGTTTGGTGGAATGACAAAATTTGAACAAAAACACAATGTCTTTTTTCATCTAATTGTAAAAATAAATCTTATAAAAGCTCCAGATATCTCAGGAGAGAATACCAGGGCAGCAAAGGTGAGGACTCTCAAAGAATTCACAGGCTTATTTCCTATTAAGGGAGACATTTGCCCGGCTCTGCTAGACTCAAACTACTTGGGGAATTTACATGCTGCTAAATAGGACAGTCCTGAGAAACAAAATAATGCAGTGAGCGTACTTCTGGGCTTTCTACTCCCCTTGTTCAACTGTTTCCTCTTCATATGTATCCTTACTCCCACATCTCTCCCTTTTCCACCGCCCCTCTCTCAAAAACATAAAGGACTGACAACCATTAATATATTATCGTAAATTAATGCATACTATGTTTAAGTAACATTCTAGAGCATGTGATTTTAAATTGCTTCTCTCTAAATGTGGAGTAAAATACTGTCTCTTTTTTAGAGGTATTTTGGGAACCAGATTAAAGAAATATTTCAGCAGAAGCAAGAAATCTTTCTTTCCCAACAATTCACACAGCTGTGGCTGTCTTTTAACCCATTGCTAATGCGTTGACTCTGCATACACAAAATAAGAGATTAAATCTCTCAACAAGTGGAATATTTAAATCCTTACTTGTTCATATAAGAGTATATAAGTATTGGTGAAATATGTAGCTTCTATAATAAAAGCCATATTGAGTGAGCACCATGTGCTAGGCACACTACTAAGCACTTCACACATATTAAAGTACTGAGGTGTCATAATAAAGAAGGTACTATTTCATTCCCACTTTACAGATGAGGAAACCAAAGAACAGAGAAGTTAGATAACATGTTCAAAGCCATACTATGAAGTAAAAGAGGCAGGATATGAACTTGAAACTCATAGAAGAGACATATATACGTGTGCGTGTGTCTTATTCAGTGTACTTAACTACTCTATACCAGTGAGAACATTTTTAAGTGCCCTATGAACAGACACTAGACAAAAATACCTAAAGATTTTTAATCTAAGATAATATATGAGCCTAATCCTAGAAAGTGTGAAAAGACAAAATACTTGAGTCCTTTCTATTATTTTACATGGTTTCCTGAGCTCCTTGGAAAGGTAGCCACTGGGGGATGATCTGGCTATGTCAGGAACATGGGAAGCAATAGGGTTTGTGGCTTTTAAAATTTCCCTCTCTGGGGCACCTGGGTGGCTCAGTTGGTTAAGTGTCTGACTTCAGCTCAGGTCATGATCTCACGGTTTGTGGGTTTGAGCCCCGCGTGGGGATCTGTGCTGACAGCTCAGAGCCTGGAGCCTGTTTCAGATTCTGTGACTCACTCTCTCTCTGACCCTCCCCTGCTCACATTGTCTCTCTCTCTCTCTCTCTCTCTCTCTCTCAGGAATAAAGAAACATTTAAAAAAAATTTTTTTTAAATAATAAAATAAAATTTGCCTCTCTGGTCAGTATTTAATGCCCTTGGCTAGGCCCTCTGCCAAGTTGTGAACTTCCTGAGGATCCTTCCCTGTCTTTTACTACTCCCCCAGCCACTTTTTTTTTTAATTTTTTAAATAGTTTTATTTATTTCTAGGAGAGAGAGAGAGAGAGAGACAGCATGAGCAGGGGAGGGTCAGAGAGAGAGGGAGACACAGACTCTGAAACAGGCTCCAGGCTCTGAGCTGGCAGTCAGCACAGAGCCCGACGCGGGGCTCGAACCCACGAACCGCGAGATCATGACCTAAGCGAAAGTCGGACGCTTAACCGACTAATCCACCCAGGCGCCCCGCCACTTTTTTTTTTTTTTAAACACAACCACTTTTTCTAGATTGGGATGGGTGCGTTTACTTCAAAAATCAGATATTTTTCACACGTAAAATGGATTGCATCATAAAGTAGTGAGATTCTCATCACAAGTAGCCAAGCAGAGGTAAAGGTTGACCATTACAGGTGTTGCTATAGTGGTGAGCGGACACACTAAAAATCTCTAAGACCCCTTTCTACTCTCCAAATCTATCTATATTCAACATAGGTAATGTGAATAATTCAAAATACTAACACAAATATCAACATTAATAGAACTCATGTAAATATAGATGCTAATATGTATAATTAAATGAATTCAACAGATAAATGTGAATGTATTGTTAGCAATTCACTCTGGTACATAATGTGTCAGGCATAATCTCACAATTAAAATACACACCAAATTACTCCCAAACTCATAGCTTAAACCTTCTACTCTATTTTCCGGTGTCCTCTATTTGATTTTATACAAAACAACTGTGATTATATACAGGAAAAAACAACACAGATTCTAACTCAATAACAAATTAATTTTGTTCACTGTGTAAGCTCCAGAAAAACAGAATTCCTCAACTGAAATGAGAACAGCCATGAAAAAAACCTGAAGTAAAAGTGCTGAAATGATTTTACTTTCTTTTTTTGTCAACGTTGTTCCAGTTTTTCTTAATAAAACAGATATTAAGTAAATATTAATATCCACCTGTTTATATGCTGCCAAATTATCCAGGGCCTGATATAAATTAATCCCTTTGAAACCAGATTTGAAGGCAATGTCATTTCAATATGTAAATTTTTTTTTCTAAATTTCTAAAGTCCAAGCAACTTTTTTCTTGAACCATCCTGATTCATACACCTACATATTTTCTAAAACTGGGAGATTAGGAAAAAATTCGGCAACACAACTTATAAAAAGTAATTTTTACATCTGTTTCTTTGGAGTCTCATGTTTCTGATGACTTTTTCCTTCTAAAATGATTTGCCAATCTTGGAACTTTTCTGTGTTTTCCTGACTCACAGTATATTTACAGTGTGTGCCTCAGGAAAGAATATACAGCAACTATTTCCTTCTGTACTAGAAAAAAGACCAGAAAAGTTAAAGAGCAAAAACACATGAAGAGCAAGTCTCCCATTAAACTACCTGAAAAAAAAAAAATTGAGTTTTGACTCTTACTAGTAGCCTATTCTTTCCATCATATGTTCTTAAATTATAGAATTGTTTCATGGTAGTGGAGAAAAGTATTTAACTTCTGTTTCATGAACTTGGAGAATGTGCCTTTTATAAACCATAGCGATTTAACACTGTTCATTTTAGAAATAATATTGACTATAATGACATTAACTAAAAGAAGACATTTTAGAATTCCCTGTTGATATTTCTAATTATAAAAATATCATATGTATTGAAACAATATATTGTGAAAATATTCATACTAGAACTAGAATGAAAACCATATAGATTTCCGTACTACAAAAATAGCTTAATTGATGATCTCTGAGGCATTCGGCAGGATAAAGCCACAGCCTTCCTTAGCACTACTGAACAAATCCTGCAAATTTCACGCTACTATTAGTGAAAAGGAAAGAACGGAATTGAAATCTAAAGAGGAAAGAACCAAAAGAGAAAACGAGTCCTCCAAGTAACAAAAAATAGCAGGAATGAGGAAGCAAAAGATCAAGGAGGAAATTTAAGGAAATTACATTCTAAAATGTATTTTTTTTTCCCTCTCTGGTAGCAGAATTGTTTAACACAGATCCGATTTGTGGCTTTGTTAAGTAACACTTGTCATTAAATTGAGCTGGATATTTATATAGTAAGTCAAAATACATGAAATGTCGAAGATCTAATTATAACTCATCTGCTTAAAAAAACTGTAGGCTTCTGGTTTGCCTACAGAATAAATCCATCCATCCCAGTGGGACCTTAGGGGCCCATGATAATCTGGCCTCAACGTCCCTTTCCAGCTAATCTGCCAAACACTCCAGACTGACACACTGTTTGCCAAACATCTTGACAATTTCTCCTGGCTAGTGTACCATCTGGCCCCCTCACCAATATCGCTTCATCATCTGACATTCACCTTCTAGACCCTAGTCAAAGGTCTTTCCTTTCATAAAATATTTCATTTCTCCAGGCATATTAGTCACTCCTTCCCACACTTCTGCTTTACCACTCTCCTATTTTATAATTTTTAATATTCTTAACACATCACACAATGCCCAGCACATAAGAGGTGCTCTATATATCTTTCCTGTTAGAATCATGAGGCCAATTTTAGAACCATCTTTATTTAAATTCCCAACTGAAACTGAAATGACCACTGGAAAAAAAAGTCTTTTGAAACAATTAACACCCTACAAATAAAATGTACAGGCAGCAGGAGACATGGGGTTTTGTTTTAAAATTTACCAAAAAAATTAAAAACAGGAAAAAAAATTAAACGAAGGAAAAAGCCACACATGTTTATTTACTATAATAAGGTCAGGGCAAGCAAGAGCCTAGCACAAAATGGCCAGGCCAACCTGAGTAGAAATTTGGGTTGGGTGTGGGATGGGGAGGGCCCAGATGATAGAATTGCGGTCAGGTACTTACTGGGAGTTACTGTCTCGGGGGTAAAATTGCTTTGTAACAAGCTCAGAAATTCCAAAGGCTATTGTCATAGTCCACATGGGCTGCTCTAACACAAATACCATAGGCTGGGTGGCTTAAACAATACATTTATTTCTCACACTTCTAGAGGCTGGGAGTCAGGGATCAGGATGCCAGCATGATCCAGTTCCGGTGAGGACCTCCTTCTAGGTTGCAGATGACTGACTTCTTGTATCCTCATATGGCAGAAAAAGCAAGCTCTGACTTTCATCCCCTTATGAGGGCACTGATCCCACTCATGACCTAATTATCTCCCAAAGGCCCAACCGTTTAACACTATCCTGTGAGGGGGTAAGATTTCAATGTCCGAATTTGAGAGGTGAGGTGTTGGACACAAGCATCCAGTCCGTAACAACTATCACCTCTAAATGGTAGAACACGATCATCAGTTATATACTGCTAAGATTACTGGTCAGATTTTCGGGGTTTCCATAACTGAATGCAGAGTATTTCAAGATGTTTTCTGATGCAAATGAAAGCTTCTTGAGAACAAAAACACAGAATTAATGACTGGCACCTGGCATTTACTAAGGATTTGATAAATCTATGAGGATTTATCATAGATCATAAACATTAATATAATGTTTAACATGACTCTGTGTCAATTTCATAACATTGCTCTTTCACCCACCAAGTGCTCTTAAAGCAGAATAAGGACAGACTGATTTTTCTCTCACACACACTCCTGTTATAGATCAGATTAAACAAAATTTAGGGTGAAATGAAATAACAAGAACAATAATATGCTAGAAATCATGGCTGTTAATTGCTCATTGCTTATTATATACCAGGTACTATAGCATTTACTTTGTTATCTAATTTAATCATGGATACTATTAATACCATCATTTTACAGATTAAAAAAAATGAGGCTTTGAGATATCAAGTAACTTGCTAAGTAAGGTACAGGGCTAGTACATGATGGAGTGGATATTTAAACCCAGGATATTAGCTCACATTCTTAACCAGAACATCTCCCTAGATCTTCTGAATACTACCATATGTTTATCTATAGTTAAAAGTGCAATCTAATGCATGAATTCACTTACATACTTCTACCTGAATTTTATATTTTGCTCTTTTCACTGTTAATGACAGATCTTTATAGAGCCATGAGCTTACCTTAGAAGGTTGTTCTTTTGTGAAACAAACAAAATAACGATAGTTAGCGGTTAAAAATACTTTACGTTTGTTTCACTGCCTTAAAGTTACTTCGTTGCCCCTACCTATGCATGTAATGCCACAGACTGAAATGTTAACGACAAAGCCATCACTCAGATACCACAGAGGACTTTCCATATCATTTGATGTTAAAGATAAAATTTGGGTGCCTGACTGAAATTGCAACATTAATAGGGAGTGAGGAAGTATTTTAAATGAGCACCCTCCTTTCCTTCTGTTGAAGGCTTTAAAGCATTGAAATTATATTGAATTTTAAGTTTTCATTTAATCTTTCTCCTCTAATTGTTGCTAAACTTCTTTAGGTTGAAACTACATATTTGCATTTTTGTTTCCCCAGTATTTAGCACACTCTGTAGCATATTAATTGACATTAATACATGTTTAACAGATAGATAGATTATGTGATTCGAATCCCATTTTAGTTCATACTACGTTTTTCTGACCTATATGTATTAGAGATAGATAGATGCCAGAATTAAGGAATAAGTGAAATTAAACCATGCTGATACTCTAACATGATTCCTGAAATAGGGGCAGATCATCTTTCAGATTCCAAGTTATCAGCCCTATTAAGAGAGAGAGGTCTCCAAGCTGACAAGAAGCCTGGTACATTGGTGACTATAGTCTACTGTGTATGTTATACAGAAACCAGAAGCAGTATTTCAAATGGTGCTAACAAGCCACAAGACACTGATCAAGCATGAAGCATATTCTCTGGGGGCACCTGGGTGGCTCAGCCAATTAAGCATCCAAACCTTGATTTCGGTTCAGGTCATGATCTCAGTTTGTGATTTTGAGTCCTACAACCGGCTCTGTGCTGAAAGTGAGCAGTCTGCTTGCGATTGTCTCTCTCCCTCTCTCTCTGCCCCTCCTTGCTCACACTCTCTATCTCTCAAAATAAGTAAATAAACTTAGGTGCGCCTGGATGGCTCAGTTGGCTAAGCGTCTGACTTCGGCTCAAGTCATGATCTCCCGGTTCATGGGTTCCAAGCCTGTGTTGGGCTCTGTGCTGACAGCTCAGAGCCTGGAGCCTGTTTCAGATTCTATGTCTCCCTTTCTCTCTCTCTGCCCTTCTCCCACTTGTGCCCTCCCCCCTCAAAAATGAATAAATAAACAAGCTTTTTAAAAAAGCCATGAAGACTATTCTCAGGGCGGTGAGAAATCACTTGGAGAAAGGCAACTTTTGTGTTTGAACACTCATTGATGAAGTTGCTGCCTTCTGCTGTGCATGTCACTCTACTCTTTTAAGGGGAAAGCAATTGAGACAACTGACCAAAAAGTTAATGACTGTGAGGGCTTTTAGTGACTTTCAAATCATTCACTAGAACATTTCACATGAGTTATCACTGTATCTGCAACTCAATTTCAAAGTTACTGTTAATTGTATTTTTACATTTAGCAACCTAACAGTGTTGCATTTAGAACCAGTACTTGTAAAAACAGAGAAGTGTGTAATGTATCTCATATTAACATAGAGGTGTCCAAGGTATTAACCAAGATACCATTTTTGTGGCTGCTGCTATCGCTTTAACAACCTTCAGGCTTCAGGATGACATCCACTAGCAGTAGGATAGGAGGGTGTGTCTGAGGCTCCCAGGGAGCTGGCGAGGTGAGTGATCCAAGGACCTACAAGCTTTGCTCTCAACTACACCAGGACAACATTAACATTAACATTAACAACATTAACCTCAGAATTCCTTGCCATTCTATTACCACTTTGCTTCCAATTAATGAAGAGCAGTTCGAAGGCTTTATCTCAGTATGCTCATGAGTCGATAGAGCTCTGAATTGAAGATTCTTAAGTTTTGCTATGTCATTAAAAAGCAGTATTCACTTCATGACCAGGTTCTTTTCAGCTACGTTCCACACATATAATCTAGGTCATGATACAGTAGGAGCTGGAAAGGCCTGATACCAGATTTCCATGTCTTTAAAATTAACTCCGATATTATTTAGGTCCTTTGACTAATTTATGTAATCTAGAAGTAGACTATGTCAATATAAATATAACAGTCTCAGAAGTGAAAGAAGATTCACACAGCAGACATATACCCATAGCAAAGCAATGTAGCTCCGTAAGTATAGGAAACTCATGAAGCAGCAATTCACAGGACTTCCATACTGTCAGATCTGTTTTTGTTTTCTTGTAAAGCATGGTCTTACCAAATCCTTTAGTCGTGGTCTATTTTGTTTCAGTCATATGGGTGTTACTGTGAAGGTGTAACACTAATGGCTGCACCAGGAAAAAGAACTGATGTGTCATGAATTATGGCCCTGTTTACACTTCTACTCTAGCCATAATCATTTGTTTAAACAAAAAGTCCTGCATTTGAACTTCCACAATTGTGTGCTTATTATAAACATCTTTCATCCAGGCTCAGCCAACACTTGAATGTGTTGACACTCGTGGAGAAATAAAGTCTTCTACTAACAAATAGTAATTATCATAAAAGAATGTAAACAGAACCTTTATTCATTAATTTGCCAATTACCACATTTGGTTGCACTTGGTAACCAACATTTTTGTTAAAATAAGTAAAACTTCCGTGATGTGCTAATCATTTAAAACTTTCTCCTTTATCTCTCTAAGGATTATCTTTTCATGTTTAGCTTCAGTGGCTGAAACTGATGACATTATCTTTAAAAAAAATGTTCATATCCCTCACCTGTGGCATGCCAATAGAGCCGTTCGTATCCATTACCTATCTTTTCCTAGATGATATGCTAGTTCATGTCATTTTCTCCTCCACCTTTTCTTCCTCAAAGGGATTTGTAAGATTTAGGATTCACTTGAATGTACAGCATATTCTTTCACTTTGGTTTTCCTATTGAAACCAGTGTATTTTCATAAGAAACACCTTAGTAACTCTGCCTTGCTATGTACTACATCTGGATTGCAGCCTCCCGAATGAGCACTGTAATTACTTCATTCCCTGGACTTTATCAGGATTCATGAGCAAGCAGAACGGTTAACAAGGCAGCTCTCCCAGCAGCCAAGCCTAACGGGATAATCAACAAGGATTTTTAAAGAAAGTCAGAGTGTTTTTCTCATTCTCTAATAATTTATTCGATAATTTATTCACATCCTTTATTATTGGCTTAACCTCTGAATCTTTTAAAGAAGTTGCAGTTTTACTGTGGTGTCACAAAAACCAGAAAGAATAACCTAGAATTTCATGGCATAAATTGATGTTAGTAACTGTGCCTGAAGAGATAAACAGAGAAGAGTGATTAACAAGGCTCATGAACTAAGCTAAAGGATATTCATTTAATTTAATTTAATGTGTGCAATTCATTTCATTTAATTTAATGTGTGTATTTCTCACAAGGCCTTTGTCGACCTAGTTTACCAGGTAAAGAACACACTCAATTGGTTTTCTAAATGTTAAGCTTTTCCCAATATTTTTGGCCTCATTAATTCAGCGTATCTCATATAAATAGACATTACGTTATATACTGTGGATGCATCAGGTAAGACAAAATTCCTTGCCTCGACTGAGTTTATAGTCCCAATAGGGAGTTAAACAAGTTACTAAACATTGTGGTTGTTTATGATTTACTAGCCACCATGCTAGGTGTTGGTTATACAGCAGGGAGCAAGACCGATATAGGCTTCTGCCCAGATAGAGGGTGTGTGTTGAGTTCTAAGATAGCATCAAACATTAGATCCTATCACACAGAAGTACCTAAACCAGTCTTTCGGGGATAAGAAAGTCATTCTGGAGGCAGTAACAGCTTAGCTGAGACCAAAAAAAGTAAATAACAGTCAGCCAGACAAAGAGGGAGGAAAGGAAGTGTTCCAGTGCGCACGCACAAACGTCAGAGAGGTCACCTCATAGCCAGAGTACTAGCGGTGGTTTACTGTAGGGAGAGGATACAGCACAGAAATCATGAAGGCATAGTAGGGTGAACCATTACAGAACCTGAGGCAGGCTGGTTGGGCTCAAATCCTGTTTGCACTTACAAGCTGTATCTTGATGACTTTAGGTGTGCTGAATCATTCCATTAGCACCTTGGTTATCTTCAGAATCATATTTCTTGATTGTTCGTCCCTGGATTGTTCTGTTAGCATTGGCCTGATAAGGAAATTGTGCGAGATTTAGTTGATGGAAGTAAAGCGGCAGCCATTACCCTCTCAAGGTCACCTTGGTTGAAAGTGTTGGAAAGACCCTGAGCTGCCTGGAAGCAGGTTGTCCTCTTCCTCACCTCAACTCTGGCTCGTCTGACCAAAAGCAGCCCTGGACCATCGCCGGATGTTTTGACTACAGACTCTCAGAGACAATACCTTCCCCCGCCCCCCCCAACAAACTGAGCTGCCAGTCACCTTCACAGTCCCACTTGGATAGCTGGATGTGCTTGGCTTTTCTTATTGACTCACTGGTGATTCCTCTGATCTTCCAGTTTCTCTTTTATGACCTTCCTTTCCTGAATCTCATACTACTACTCATATTATAATAAATCCCTTATCTTATTATTCACACTAGCTCAGTTTCCCTGATACATTGGGCATGTTATATAATCTGTCCACATCTTGGTTTATGTTTAAAAAAGATGATTTGGTTCTAATAGTATCTGCTTTATGGAAATAATGTATGTTCACGAAATGATAATTATCTCAAGGAATTTATACTTTACTGCGAGATAAGTGAGAAGTCAATAATTTTGGTGAGGAAGGGACATGACCAGACTTGTTTCAGAACATTCAATCTGAGTGAGATTTGTAATACAGATTTGAGGGGAGCAAAGAGACGCTTGGAAGTCTGTCACACTAATGAGAGTTTGAGATGTTGGTGGTCTTTTTATAAGGTTTTTTTTTAATGTTTTATTTCTAGGAGAGAGAGAGAGAGCGTGAGCAGGGGAGGGTCAGAGAGAGAGGGGGTCACAGACTGAAACAGGCTCCAGGCTCCGAGCTGGCAGTCAGCACAGAGCCCGACGCGGGGCTCGAACCCGCGAACCGCGAGATCATGACCTAAGCGAAAGTCGGACGCTTAACCGACTAAGCCACCCAGGCGCCCCATGAGATGTTGGTGGTCTTAATTAAACGAGTGACCCTGGGATCGGAGATCAGTAGACAGATTCCAGAGCCATGAAGAAACTAGAAATGTTCTTCTTTGGCTTATTCACCAGCACAATATCCCCAAGCTCTATCCATGTTGTTACAAATGGCAAGATTTCTAGTGTATGATATCACTTACATGTGAAATTAAAAAAAACAAAAACACCTGAACCCATAAAAACAGTAAAAGGTGGTTACCAGGAGCTGAGGTGGGGGGACTGGAATAGGAGAGATGCTGTTTTAGGGTACAAATTTGCAACTAGGAGATAAGTCCTCGAGATCTCATGTACAGTACTGATTAGAGACCACAATATTGTAAACATCAGACTTTCTAAGAGTCTAGATCCTGATTATTCCCACCACAAAGAAAGAAATGCTAATTACATGAAACAAGTTTTTTGCTAATGGTACAAGGGCAATCGCATTGCAGTCCTGTATATAAATCAACCAAGTCAACCTGCCTTATGCCTTACACTTATACAATATTATGTATAGAAAATAAATTTAAGTTAAAATAAAAAATTTTAATTAAAACATGTGAACACCTAAAAGCAAGATACATGACAAATGCATCAAATGACAAAACCTGGTAAATTATTAATATGGGAACAGAGGAAAGAAAGACATGACGGATTACTTTCAAGCTTCCAACTTAAGACATTGGGTGGATCATGATACCATTTTTGTGAAACAGTAGAAGTGGAGGAAAAACTTGTTTGATGAGAAAGGGATGAGATTTTGCTTTGACATGATAAGCCTAAAGGGCCCATGACACATCTAATTGGAAACATGAAGAAGGAAGTTGCTGCCATCTGTCACCATACAACACTATTACGATTGCATTTACTATATTGCCTGTGCTGTACTTTGCTAGCTATGCTTGCAGCAAGCATAGCATAATGTATAGATTTGTTGAATTATTATGTCGTACATCTGACATAATCTGAAACTAATGTAATTCAATTTTTAAAATGTATATATATATATATAAACAGGAAAAAAAATGAGGAAATTGCTTATTCTGGACAGTTGAACGTGGAGATCAGACATGAACTGTTGCCCCTTGTTCCTTCACTATTCTTAAAGGGCAGATGTGCTTTCAATTAAGACAAGGAAGGGACACCTCGGTGGCTTAGTCAGTTGAGCATCTGACTTTGACTCAGGGCACGATCTTGCAGTTCATGAGTTCGAGCCCCACCTTGGACTCACTGCTGTCAGCATGGAGCCGGCTTTGGATCCTCTGTCTCCCTCTCTTTCTGTCCCCTCCTACTCTATCAAAAATAAATAAACCTTTAAAAATAAGATAAAAATAAAGGTAAGAAACTAAAGGCTGAGATATTGGATGTTTGCTTTTGTCTCCCTCAGTATTTCTAAAGCTGCTTGGTCCTAGGAAAACTTTACACTCTTAATCTCTGAAGTACCTAAAAAAGATTCTTGTTCATATATATCCGCTGTGTGAGAAATTTAAACTCAGAAATGTTAACGTAAAATATATATATTAATTCATTTCAAAATATTAAACCATTACATGTTAACATAAAGAACATATCCTTACCAAAGAATATCTTTTCTAAAACAAAAAAAATTAGAAATAAAAGTACCACCATTTACCTATCATGAACCTCTAATGACTGCTTGATAGAAGACAGCTGGATTCTCATCTGTGCCTACATTCAGTGGATTACAATATCACACGTCATGTAGCCTCTAGAAAGCTCTACTGTATACTTGTGAGTGAATGATAGCGACAAGGAAAAATAACATCTTCAAATTATTACAAAGTAATTTTGACTTCATGGGCCCCCCCCCTGGAAAAGTTAAGTCTCTGAGAACGTCAGGAACACTGGACCACACTTTAAAAACCATGGTTTGTTGTGAACATCAGTTTAGAAGGTACAATGCTCAGGATGGGGGTGGAGAGGAAGACTCAGAAACTCAAGTCGTTAGCAGAGAAAGCACAGGGATTAGGAGTTTGGCAGTTGACAGTTTCAGAGAGGAAGTATAATGTAGCTGAACAGTGCCTGGCCAAGTGGACAAGGTGTCTTAGAAGAAAAGGGAAATAATGAGTGGTCTTGAAATCATTCTGGGAAATTAGAGCCATTCAGATCACACTTCCACTACCTTAGTGGGTGGTCTTTAGGAGAGAAAGCCAGCATTTATGTGAGAAGTTTGTTGGGGAAGCAGTGTCTTTTAGAAGAGCCAAGTTTCAGCTAACAAGTAATAAAAACATCAGGGCCCTGGGTGGCTCAGTCAGTTGAACATCTGCCCCTTGAATACCACCGGAGTCATGATCCCAGGGTCATGAGATCGAGTCCTTCATCAGGCTCTGTGCTGAGCATGGAGCCTGCTTGAGATTCTTTCTCTCCCTCTGCTCCTCCCCTCAACTCCTCTCACTCTCTCTCTCACAAAAAAAAAACAAAAAAAAATCATAAATGTCATGTTAGTGAGGAAAGGGAATTTCTGTACTACATGTCACATGTGCTAGTAGTTACTTACAAATATCTGATCTCTCTTTCTTCTTCAGAAGCAACATTCCAATTCCTACCTGGGTATACTGCGTCACTCAGACAAATCCTGCATCTTCCAGATTCCCAGAAGATGGGACTAATTCCTGGCCACCGAGGTAGATACAAGCAGAAGTGCTGTGTGTGGCTAAAGAGAGCTACATTTGGAGAAGTTGGGGTTTTTTTTGTTTTGTTTTGTTTTGTTTTACTTTCCTCCTTCCTACTGCCTGGGATACGTGACCATCTGAAAGCATGATCTGATAAACATATATGGAACCTTGCACTCAGCAAATGTAGCATATACATTATTTTCAAGTACACAGAAAAGATTTCCAACGTCCTTCCACTTAATGCAAACATTAATTCATTTCAGACTTTTGGTATCACTCAGAAGATGGTGAGCTTGAACACACACTGTCTGCCAAATATTTCCAGAATTTTCTTGGTGAAAAAAGGAAGGAAAATTTTCAGGCCTCTCTAAAAAGATCATCTACATCCTGGATTGACCATGCCCCTGAAGGAAATTCTTGTCCTTTGAGCAGGAAAATAGAAGCTTTTACCTACCTCCCGGGACATTCAGCATGTATTAGAGACAGCAGAGCAATTGGATGCAGCAGGATTTTCAAGTCTTTTAGATTTAGGCAGAGCCCAAGAAGGCCTTAAACTTCTGAAAGGATCCTAAATCAGGTAACCCCTCAGGCATAATGGAGAGCAAGTCTTCCCACTTGAATGTGCACTCACTTCAACTGAGGAGTCTTGTTAAAATGCAAATTCAGTAGTTCTGAGTTCTTGAGATTCTGCATTTCTAACACGCTCCAAGATGATGGTGATACTGCTGGCCCAGAGAGCTCATTTTGAGTGGCACAGATAAAAGCAATCAGTGTGGAATGGATCTATGGCATTAATGGAGGTCACAAAGCCTAAAGTCTAATTATCAACCTCAAAATGACTTCTTGCATACATTACTTTATCCATTTAAAGAATATTTATTAGATGTTTATTATGTGCCACATATATGCTAGACCCAGCCACTCAAGGAGCTTAACGTTTGTTAGAGAAGCCAACAATTAAAGAATTACACAAATAGGTGTTTACTTCCAAAACACATGTGCTAGAACAGCACACGGTAATTCCTCAATAAAGATTAGAGTCAACTCTGGAGAACAGATTTCCATGGCTGCATATAATCTGAAGACCAGTGAAGGTTTCTCATACGAAGTGATGGTGAAGCAGATATCTACCTCTGGGATACATAAAAGTTCTAAGTGAACAGGTGATAAGCAGCAATAATGGGAAGCAAGGGAGAAAAGTCCTCTTAAAAGAAAGAACAATTGAAAATCCCAGAAGTAGGAAATGACAGGACAATTCAAGGAGCATCTTGCTTTTTTAAAATACATTAAAGACATATTTTATCTAGCTAAGTGAATTTCACTAGAAGTGAGTTTTAAATTACATCAGCTTTTCTAAATTTGCAAAAGATAAGAGTTTACGGGGGTTTTTTGAGCTATGTCTGATTTGATTTACCATTTTCTCTTTAGATAGGGACCTCCAAATTAATAGGATAATTCTCAATCGATCAGATTCAGAAATCAGAAATCACGGTTCAGTGATTTCATGTTAATCCTACCCTAAATTTTAGGTAGTTATGGGAAAGATAAATTTTTTAATTTTTAAAATAAAAAAATGTTTGTGTACTTCTAAGAGGTCTAAGAGTAGAATAAAGCAAGAGAAAAGAGTAAAAACATGAGAATTGAAAAGAAAACCATAGTGATTCACATATGCCATGATTACCTACTTTAAACAATGCAAAAGAATCTTCAGATTAGTAATTAGAAGTTTTAGATTAGTAAGGCTGGTGGATACGTGGATACAAAGTATATATATAAAAGTCTATTTATATAGATATAAAAGTCCATTCTATATGTTAGCAGCAAATAGAAATGTGATTTTTGAAAGTTTTTATTTATTTGTTTTGAGACAGAGAGAAAGCACGAGCAAGGGAGGAACAGAGAGACAGGGAGAGAGAGAGAATCCCAAGCAGCCTCCACACTGCCAGCATGGAGAGTCCAACATGGGGCTTGAACTCATGAACCATGAGATCATGATCTGAGCCGAAGTCCAAAGCTTAACCAACTGAGCCACCCAGGGACCTTGAGAAATGTAATTTTTGTAAGTGTTTATTTATTTTTGAGAGAAGTAGAGAGAAAACACAAGTGAGGGAAAGGCTGAGAGAGAGAGAGAGAGAGAGGGAGACATAGAATCCAAAGCATGCTCCAGGCTGTGAGCTGCCAGCACAGAGCCCGACGTGGGGCTCAAAACTACCAACTGTGCATTGTGACCTGACCTGAAGTCAGCTAACTGACAAAGCCACCCAAGTACCTTTAGAAATGTAATTTTTTTTAAAGAAATTAATTACAATAGCATCAGAAAAATATAAAGTACCTAGAAGTAAATCTTGAAATGCTCTTTGCAAAGGAGACTAAAAAGTTTCAAAAAAAAAAAAAGAAAAAAGATTTAAAAATAAACCTGATCATGGATTGTTTCAATATCATAAAGATATTAATTTCTCCCAAGCTAATCCATAGATTAAACACAAATCTAATCAAGACAAAATATTATAAGGTATATGGAACTTGAATGCCATTTCTAAATTTATATGGACATGAAAAAGGCCGAGTCACTACAGAGAAGAAAGATCAAGTGAAGGAGTGGGAGCTGGGAGTGGTCCACCAGGTAGTAGTAATAGAGTCACACTAACTAGTATTACCTGGTAGTGATGCAAATGTAGACCAACTAACCTGTGGAACATAATAAAAAATCCATAAATAAACCTGTACATTGTGGAAACTTGATTTCTAGTATAACTTGCATTGAAAAAAGTGGGGAAAAGATGAACTTTGCAGTAAGCGCTGGTAAAACCATAGATTAGCCATATGAAAAGAAGAAGGGAATGGTGAGGAGGAAGGTAGAGAAACAAGGGAAAAAATTGGCTTAGTTACAAAAATACACATAGATTAAAGATTAAAAGTGAAGAAAAAACAAGGAGCCTATTTTCAGGATCCCATGACTGGTCGTGACATCTTTAAGAAAACACAGAAAGTGAAAACTATAACAATAATCTTAAAAAATTTCATGCCCTTCTAGCACACCAATCCTATAAAATAAATAAAATAAAATAATAAAATAAAATAAATAAAATAAACTAAACTAAATGAAATAAATAAAATCATACAATACGATCTTGATTTCTGGTTGTAAAAACTAGATATACCCAAAGTTTACGTGCAGTGACCACGATTGTGTGCACACATGCTGTTATCTGGGGTGCAGGTGTGAAGGACCACAGCCTCAGTGAAGACTGGTTGAAAGTCTGCTTAAGGAGCACTTGACTGGGGACCCTTGGATGGCTCAATCAGTTAAGGGTCCCGACTCTTGAGTTCAGCTCAGGTCATGACCTCACATTTGCGGGATCAAGCCCCAAGTCAGGCTCTGAGCTGATAGCTCCATGACTGCTTGGGATTCTCTCTCTCTCCTTCTCTCTCAACTCTCCCCCACTCTTTCTTCCTTCCTCAAAATAAATAAACTTTTTAAAAAAAGCAGCAGTCTGACCCCCAGTTTCCATCCCCTACACCACTTATTTAGGCAACTGTTCTTTCCTCACCCTGCAAAAACAAATACAGACCTAAACTATAGACAAAAATGGTAATTTGCTCTGTGGAAAAATCAAAAACACAGGATCTCTGGTTGGAGGGAGGACAGTTGGTGGCTTACGTGAATGTTCACACTCTGGAGGCAGAGACCACTGGCCCTCTTCACCACTCAAGTGCCTAGTGCTGACCTGAGGATAGGACCCTCTGGGAAGGACACTGAAGGAGCTGAACGCCCTTGGCCACGTACCCATCCTCCAGAAGATCCCTCCCCCACCCTTAAAAATCTTGTCATTTGCAACGACGTGGTTGGAGCTAGAGTGTGTTATGCTGAGCGAAACAAGTCAGTCAGAGAAGGACAAATACCATAGGATTTCACTCATATGTGGGATTTAAGAAACATATGTGGGATTTGAGAAACAGAAGAACATAGGGAAAGAGGGGGAAAAAAGAGAGGAAGCAAACCATTAAAGACTCGTAGAGAACAAACTGAGGGTTGATGGAGGGAGGTGGGGGGATGGGCTAGATGGGAGATGGGTATTAAGGAGAGCACTTGTTATGAGCACTGGGTGTTGTATGTTAGTGAGGAATCACAGAATTCTACTCCTGAAACCAATATTGCCCTGTACGTTGACTGATTAGAATTTAAATAAAAAATTGAAACAAAAAAGTGAGGTTAATAGTAACTACTTAGGGAGTTTTGGTGAAGACATTATGAGGTTCAATTAATGGCAGCAAAGTGCCGGGAATGTGCAGTAATTAACTGAATGGGTAATAAAAAATGTTTCCTATACTAATTTTACAAAAAAGTAAAATTCAGTAATTGTTCCACTTACATATCTATATTGGTTTCTACTCTAAGTTTCATGAGAGTAGGGTCCATTTACCATTCACTATTTTCTCCTCAGTGTTTAGGAGAGTTTCTGACATACAATAGGAGTGCATTAAGTATTTATTCACTGTTGAACAAGTGGATGCTCATCTGATGATTTCAAAATCCATGGGACCAGTATTAGGTATTACGAAGAGAAATGAACTAGAATGCAGGAGTTCTAAGTTCTAGATCTGGTTCTGCTAGATAACTTTGAACAAATCACCACAACCTCTCTGGGCCTCAGTTTCATTTTCTATGAGCTATTCTTGTTGAACAGATTTCTAAAAACTCTCCTGGCAATAACTCTAATCTCCACTTGGAAGAGCTGCCAATGGAGCCCTTAACGTGCCTAATGACCAGTCTCGAAATAACACCCAACAGAGTATTTTGTTCACCTGCAGTCAGTGTGTAGGCATTAATTGATAGCTAGGACTCTAATAAGGCTAGGAAAACAAATACGTAAGATACATAGTTCTGTTGCGTAAAAAACAAACACGGGAGATTCCAACGAACCAGTAATTCAGCACATGATACATCATGTATGGCCCTACATTATGTTAAGAAAGTTATATCTAAAATCTTATTATTATAAATATTTGGAAAGACCAAGTAAAGCATTTTATCTTATTATTAGCAGGATTTCAAATACTGGGATTAACTAATACTCTAGAGAACCAAATTAAGTTGTTCTTGTATATTAAGAGCTTTCAAAATCTATTCCCATTGTCGATTATTTTCACTACATATCTCTTTGTATTTCCAAACCAAAGGACATGATTTTTAAGTGATGTTATCTATAGCCATAATATAAGGTTAATATTTAGGGCTTGACAACTTAAAAAATAAATATACAAATTTACTTATTGAAATCACTCTCCCTCCAGCCCTCAGAAGATAAAAGATAGTTTGCTTCTCTCCCTTTCCCCCACTCTTGAATGCTGACAAAAACTGAGGACTGATGGATGTGGGGGGAGGGGGGGATGGGCATGGAGGAGGACACTTGTGGGGATGAGCACTGAGTGTTATGTGGAAACTAATTTGACAATAAACTATTAAAAAAAAAAAAAAAAAAAAAAAAAAAAAAGAAGATAAAAGATAATCACACCTGAAGGAGTCTTCTTACTCTAGACTTCATATCATTAATGTGGAATTTCTACCCGTGTTAACATGGCTGACGGCGATTGCGTGTGTGATTATTTGGGACTCAGATACAGCATGCTGTTTCTACTCCATTGTGCTTTATGGATATGGATCATATGACAGTGCTATTGAAGTTCATTTTCCCAGAAATTTTGTAAGTCCTTTCTAAAATTAATATTAAAATTTACTCAAAGTATACTCAAAATAACAAAGGGAGAAGAGAGGAAATAGTAAATCAATTAAAGAAACATTGAACCCAAGTTGTTATATTATCTTGGTTGAACCAGAAACGTAATATTTCTGCGATGGAGGACCTAATTGTACTACCAGATTCCCTTCCTAGTGATAGAAAAGTCATCTCAGCATCCCATTGTGACTAAATATATTATAGGGAGCTTCTTTTACACTTCTCTAAGAGTGGAAACTATTTCATCAGCTTTATTGAAGAATTCACATACAATAAAATTTACCTATGTAAATATAGAATGCAGTGCATTTTAACAAATATATATAGCAATGTAACCACTATCACAATCATGTTAAAGGATATCTCTAGGAACTATCAAAAATATCCGTTATCTGGGCACCTGGGTGGCTCAGTCAACTGTATGTCTGACTTGGGCTGAAGTCATGATCTCACAGTTTGTGAGTTCGAGCCCCACGTCGGGCTCTGTGCTGACAGCTCAGAGCCTGGAGCCTGCTTTGGATTCCGAGTCTCCCTCTCTCTCTGCCCCTCCCCCACTCATGCTGTGTGCCTCTCTCTCTCAAAAATAAAACCTTAAAAAATAAATGAAATGAAATGAAATAAAATAAAATAAAATAAAAGTATGAGTGAGAGACCATCCTTGGCAGCATGTAAAGAGGTTCAGCTCCTGCAGCCAGAGGGCAGAAAAGGCTGAGGATCAGGCTTTAAACCTAGAGAGTAGAGTCCAGAAGCTTGTATCCCCAACTATGACAAGTCAGCTTGATTTTAGGACCCTGATAGGGAAGGCTTGTTAGCAACATCTCAGTCAGTGAACTGAAAGCCTTGGAGATCTCAGATTGTGCTGCACTCCTAAGCCTCCTTACAGATGACACAGAGGTCTCGGCTGTGCAAGACGCATAGCCTCCAGAGTGCAGGAGATAATCCCTATGAAGCTCCAGGAGTCTGCAACATCAGGGACATTTTTTACAGCATGCAGGGAAATCTACTAAACAATCAAGGACAAATTATTGCACTTTTTATCTGCCGCCATAGAGAAAGAAGCATGAGCCTTTTCGAAATTTGGCCATGGCTTGCTAAATCTCCCATGTTCCTTCTTATATATCATCTGATGCCCTATTTAGGAACCCCAAGTTAAATTCATTGGTAATGTATCTACACAACACATGTGTTCAAAATACTCAATAAAATGTTCTAATATCAGAAGAGGATAATTTATAATTAGTACATATTTCCCTGTGCAAATATTTTAATTCACCTATACTAAACGACATCATTCAGTAATCAGATTCGTGAACCCCTATTTCTAACTACCAATGTGATGATTACAATGTAGATTGATACTAACTATGTAAAGCAAATATCATGATGTCATCAACAGTATAATTTTCTTTTTATTATTTTATTTTATTTTATTTTATTTTGAGATAGAAAGCATGTGCAGGGGAGAGGGACAGAGAGAGAGAGAGAGAGAGAGAGAGAGAATTTCAAGCAGGCTCCACACTCAGCACAAGCCTGACCCAGAGCTCAATCCCACAACCCTAGATCAGCCACCTGAGGTGAAATCAAAAGTTAGATACTCAACCAAGTGAGCCACCCAGGTGCTCCAACTGTATGATTTCCTAAAAATACACCGGGTGTTATATGTAAACCAACTTGACAATAAACTATTTAAGAAAAAAAATTGAAAAAGAAACTACTCACCCACAAATAAATAAATAGATAGATAGACAAATAAATATAAAAATAGTAAGCAACTCTTTCTAAAGTTCCAAATGTAAGACAGTGCAAATATTTGTCAGGCAGTTCTATTTCTGGGGAGAAAAGGACAATGTATATTGAAACCATGAAAAACAAAACCTTCTGTGTAAAATGAAGTCAGGTTCTGGATGTAGAACAAGTTTTTACATGCATCAGTGTCCAGCAGGATAGTCAAAAATCTTAGGGAATGTAATTCTTTATTGTGTAGAACTGTCGTTTCATTGCAGGACACTAAATGTGAATGGGGTTTCCAATTATTGTGACGAGTAAAAATATCCCTCTTTGAGGCAGTAGCTCCTTTCTCCCTTGATAGGAACCACGGTCTACTGTGTATTTAAATTTCTCCAATCTCCCCTGCCACTCTTTACATGCTGGCAACTCCAAATCCGCGTCTCCAACACAGATGTCTCTTAGGCTCAAACTTGTATCTTTCACCTTCTGCAGGATATAGACCCAGGATATCCCATCCATATCCCTATAGACCCTTGGATATCTTACCTATGTCTCAAATTCAATATACCTAAATCATTCTGTGAACTTTCATCTAGATGTTCTGCTATTTCTGTGGGCTCTATCTGTGGCACTGTCATATATCCAATCACATAAACTAGCATGTGAGTGTCATCTCTGACTCTCCCATATCCATCTAATCACTAAGACCTTTCGATTTTACTTCCTTTCTATTCTATGACCCTTGCACAAGGTCAGGCCTCATCGTACAAACACAGCCATCGTACAACCAGAGTGAAAAAGCTGCATTGTGAATGTGACATGTCATTCCCCTGATTTATACTCTTCAAGCTGAACTAAGGCTTTTGTGTTCATGAATAACACCCTGCATGTATCTCAATCATGGCCTACACTGCACTGTGTTTTAATTACCTGTTTATATTTCTGTTTGACCAGGCTATAAGATCCTTGGTGTTAGGGATTGCGTTTTATTTATCTCTGTGCTCCCCAGTGTTTAGCACAGTACTAGACACAGCACAGATAGTCAATAAATATTTGCTGAAGGAAATAGTCCTATGAAACCACAGTATTGAAGATTAATTGAATATTCTTAAGATAAGAAATAACTTGATTCTATCAGATGCAGATTTGTGTACTGATATTTAAAAATTATTAATAAAATGATTGACTTTTATCCTTTGGAATTTTTTCTTGGACAAAATGGACATTTAAACAGATTTAATATGTTCTCGACTTTAAATGAACAAAAGCAATTCATGGCCTGATAACATAATGAGCTTATTTCTCTGAACAAAGGAGCTGTCAAAAAGGAAAAAAAAAACAAAACCCTCCTTTAATCATAAGAGGCAAGTGGGTTTCCTGCTATCTGTTTTCTCATTTAAAAAACTCATTAAATATCAACCATATGCCAAGCAATATGCCAGAAAATGGTAAAACGTGGAAGGCAAGAGAAGATAATAATGGGGACTAGGATCCGGTCTTTCCCTTGGGTGTTCCAAGTAAGACAGAGAAGAGAGTCATGTAAACAAAACGACCTGCACTGTGTCCAGGGTAGCAGTCATGTACAAAGCATTATGGAGGCGCTAGCAGGGTTGTGATTAATCTGTCTTTGCAGGAGATGTGTGGAACAGGTTCTAGATACTGAACCTGGTTCAAACACTCGTTTATCAGTCAGGGTCGGTGAGGGTAAGCCGTGATAACAAAGTCCCCTGAAATTTCTGCCAATTTAACACAGACACACAAGTTTCTATCTTTCGCGCGTTACACATCTACTTCCGGTTAGCAGAGAACAGCTGTCCAGCATAGTCGCTAGGTGACGAGGTGGGAGACTGCATCTCAATTCATGCCTTCCTGATAGATGCAGCAGGGGAGGGAACACGGGAACTCGCCTCCCTCTCAATATCTCTGCCAGGGAATTTCTGCTGATGCATAGCACATCCGTTCACACGTGTTAGAAAAGACAAGTCACATGACCTCACCTAAACCGGGATGGAGCGATCCTCCCAAGTGTTTCTCTGAAAACAGGAGAAAGGGACATCTGGAAAAAGCCCTAAAGTCTGTCAGTTACTAAGAATGAGTGAGATTATGTTACATGGAGAAGAGAAAGCAGATGGTTCTAGATGGAAGGAATGGCAGGCATGATGTCACAGAAGTGTGCTGTGTGATTTTTATGGAGCAATAATGTCAAGTTTAATGTTGGCTGAGGCATAGGCTATACAGCCAGAGAGGTTAGAAACAGGGAATGGTAGGTTGGGGCCACATTGTTAAAGGCCTTGTTAACAGGTTTAAGGAGTTTAGACGTATCCGTAATAGTACTGAAGTACAAAAAGGTTTCAGTTGATTCAATTGGTGTATCCCACAGTAAATGGGGAGACATTAAAGAATTGGTACACTGGTTAGAACCCCTATGCCTAACAAAGAGACTACATGAGAGAGCAAATTCCTTCATATCCTCTGTAACCTGCATCCACAAACTTACTGGTTGCAAGACCTTAGGCTGAGTAGGTGTGTACATATATATAAATCACTGCATTCTGGGCTTGAGAAATCACTTGAGGCTCTGATGCTTCCTAACGGAGTTATANTCAAAAGAAAAAAAAAAAAATAAAAAAGCCCCGTGTGTGTGTGTGTGTGTGTGTGTGTGCGTGCATGTGCGCGCTCACGCGCGCGCTGGCTGGCTCAGTCAGGGGAGTGTAAGACTCTTGATCTTGCGGTAGTAACTTCAAATCCCATGTTGGGTGCAGAGATTATTTAAAAATAAGATCTTAAAAAATAAAACAAAACAACACCACAGTTCTCCCTGTGGTTTAAAGATAATCAAGATTTTGCTTTAAAATTAGAAGTAATTTTGGGGCGCCTGGGTGGCTCAGTTGATTAAATGTCTGAATTCAGCTCAGGTCATGATCTCACAATTCATGGGTTCGAGCCCCACACTGGGCTCTATGCTGCTAGCTCAGAGCCTGGAGCCTGCCTCAGATTCTGTGTCTCATTCTCTCTCTGCCCCTCTCCTGTTCATGTTCCCTCTCTCTCTCTCTCTCTCTCTTTCTCTCAAAAATAAATAAACATTAATTTTTTTAAAAAACTAAAAATGATTTTAATTTTATGTTAAAGATGACTTAAAGATCATTAAGTATCCATCATTTAAATAAACCAAACAGAACACTGGAATTACTGGAATTTCTCTAGAGAGTATATTTAGTTGTCTCCTATTGTCCTTTAAATAGCCTGTCTGTTAGCAACTAGTGAGGATTCTATATCAAACTCAAAACTTTTTTCCACTCAATCATATAGAGAAGGCCTAAATAAATAGAAAACACAAGAATAATTAACGTCTCTTTCCAATAGACATTAATAAGAGATCTCAGGTTCAACCATCGTTCAAACACTATAGCCACTAACACCACATACAGGCTTTATTCTTTTCCCATCACAAACCAATTTTAATAAATAAACTGAAATACATGTAGGAAAAAGATAGACACCAAAACCTAGTCCCTCACTCATTTTTTCATTTACTTTAATTCTAGCAAGGGTCTAAGCTTGGCCCCAAACAAGAAATTGAACATGCCAAGTTTGCTTAATAAATTGATGCGCTAGGGTCCTTAAGAGTTGCGTGAAAGTTTTTCATGGGAACATGGAGTGAGAACTAGGAAAAGAGGTCAGCAATCTACCCCCCTCACATCTTAGTCCCACTGCACCTGAATGTGCCTTGTGCATGAGAGTCTGTATGCAGAGGTTGAAGCTGTGTTTTCAGAAGGGACAGGATGCAAAGAGTGCTGCTTCAGTGGTTAGGTGTCCCAGTGAGTCAGGGCACAGAAGAAAGAGTATTTTGCCCATTTCTGAATAAACACACTTGCCATCAGCACATGATGAACTCCAGGGAATACAGCGTCATGTTTTCATACCCAAGAGATGTGTAAGCAAAGCCACCCTGTAGCACAATTCCAGCAAGAACCGTCCATATCGGAGTCATGGAGATGGTGCTCCCTCACACTGTGCCAGGCATCGCCTATATGGTCCTACAGGGACCTACAGGCAGCCATGTTCAGAAGGTCGGTGGCTACAGTGTAGCAAAATTATTGCGTTGCCGTTTTGAGCCCCTCAAAACAGTTTCTAATCAGCAGAAATCAAGAAGGAGGCTGGAGTAGAGACCATGACAGACCTATTCAAATAAGATGTTCCTTTCAAATGTCTGGAAATCACTCAGTGAGACAAGAATCGATGCAATTCACCCTGAAACTTTGTAATCATAGACAAAGCATACCCTCTATACAGCATCCTAGACTGTGCTTACCTCATTCTGTAAAACCACCACTCCTAGAGGGTTGAGGGCATTCTTCACACACAGAGTGATATACATTCAGGCTTTTCTTGCTCCATTCATATGTTAACTTAAACAGAAATACAAAAATCCCCATAGGTGCTCTCTTTTTTTCCTGACTACATTCAGCATAAGTGGTAAAACAGAAAAGATTTTCTTTCTTCCCTTCCAAATTTCGAGCGGTATTAAAAAAAGAAAAAGTTCCCATAAACATCGGTTGTGTGGCCAAGTTTGGTGGAGGCATGATCTTTCCTTTTGTGTTCCAAATTATTGCCTACCTCTAATTTGGTCTACCCACAGGATATCACTGCCAAAAAGGTGAGGTCGAGAATGGAAGAACTACTTCAGATACATTTTACCCTCAACATAACTTCACTTTAAATATCAAGATCAGTTAAAAACATTTCATCTCCCCTTAAATGCTCTTGTTTTGTCTTTGGATGTTGACCTCTTACATGAATATAGCAAAACCTGTGAAAACGCCTCATAGAAATGATTTCCTCTCCATGTACGTAAAATCCCCACTTCACTTTGATGTTCAGTTTCAGTGCTACAAACCAATACAACCTAAAAACAGCAAGAAAAAGAAAACCCCAGGAAGTTCTGCCAGCAGAGTCAACTTTCCCCCCACAAGATCCAAATATTCCAGGTTCACAGTACACATGAAACCTTTCATACTGTTGCATTGGAAAGGATATTTCCAGGGTTCCGCCCATCGATTTTTTTTTTAACTTTTAAATATCTTAATCCCTTGGATCATGCTTCATGCTATAGTTCTCACCCTGGACATGAAACTGTTAAGCTCTAAGTGACAGACTTTTATTTAAGAAAAAAGCAGCTCACTACTTAACAACCTAAATTCACTTCCTCATACAGATTAAAGTTTGAAGACAGCCCCTCACGCCCCAAAGCTCCCTCTTTAGACTAAGCTAATGCTTCAGGAGCAGTTTACCTGGGACTCTGACAAAAGTTACATCAGAGGCCCTTTGTTAAACGTCCTTTCAGAGGTGATAAATGAGAAAGCATTTTCCAGAAATTGATTTAAGCAAAACTCTTGGCCCACTTAAAGCTTTTTCTCACACAGTTCTCTCTACTGATGTAAAGTACAGGTTTACGACTGAGGACAGACACATCTTAGAGTCAGAAATACTTCTTACAATATAATAATGATGATCGTGAGAATTGAGATTTCCACTAAAATTAAAATAGATTCACTTGATCTAATGATCACAGGAGACTATTTCAGAATAGATCCTAAGCCATTTGTAGGCATTCTGTTTTAGTCATATTAGAATTATTCCCTTCATGAAAATTACTTAATTCATATATCTATTTGAGGTAACCATATATTTTTATGAGTGAGCTGGCATGCTTTTGAGATAGTGGAAACCATTTTTATTTGTTTGATATGAAGATATATTTTATATGTCAGTGACTCTGCCACTTTTTAAAAAAATTCAATGCTTATTTGATACCTGGAAAAGTAGACCCTCAGTTTTAAATTTTCTGACAGAAAAGCAATTACATTTTAAGAAATATTTCAATTATACTTTCCATGACTCCCATGGCGCTAAATCTGAGCTCTTCTTGCTTCTTTTTTTTTTAATTTTTAAATGTTTATTTATTTTTGAGAGAGAGAGTGAGAGAGAGAAGTAGACACAGAATCTGAAGCAGGTTCCAGGCTCTGAGCTGTCAGCACAGATCCTGACATGGGGCTTGAACTCACAAACTGTGAGATTATGACCTGAGCTGAAGTCAGATGCTTAACAGACTGAGCCACACAGGCGCCCCTCTTCTTGCTTCTTAATACCTGCCACCGAGTATAGATTTAATGAAGAACTGAATATGGTAATATTGTAACTAAATATTGAAGGTGAAAAACAGCAGCTGTGTTTCTGGATTCAACTAGGCCAACCACATAAACAGTTTACTGTTTATGATTAAACTGAATGGTCAATTTAATACAAAAAAACAACTGTGATCAGATCACTTAAAATAGTCAAACTGTTTAACAATGTCATCAACATTTATATTAGTTAAAGTTCTAAAACTTTAACTTTAAAATCTTTATTTTACCACTGAATAAACAAAACCCTCAATCTTAACAAGACATGAAATGAGTGGTAATTAAAAGTAACAGCAAAAAATTACCAAGAAACTGATGCTTGATGTTGTACAAGAACAGAGGGGGTTGTACTACAATGGATGATAATTATAGCCTGGTTTAAGCAGCGTAAAAACATAATTTGAATATTTTAAATAGAAAACATGTGAATAGGCTGTGTATTTTTATATAAACGGACATAAATATGCTTGTATATTTTATGAAATGTAAGTGCCAAGATCCAAACAACAAATTGTAACAGGTGTAGGATTCATAGCTAGGTTTATAGTTTATCACATCTCCCCTTACAGGAAATGAAGGGGGGGAGGGGAAGGAGGGAGACAGGGCAGAAACTGTCAAAATGGTCAAGGGCAATTGATGCTTATAAGTACATACTTAACTTTCCTGGCTAGCATTTTATGGTCTTGTTTGTATCATAACAAAACTGAAAAACTACTTCTATAGACAATTTTGTCATAACACAGTAACACAATCCTATCCTTATATATGAGGGTGGCTAGGCAGAGGACAAGCAGGGATAAGAAACCCAGCCCAAGGGTGCCTGGGTGGCTCAGTCAGTTAAGCATCCAGCTCTTGATTTCAGCTCAGGGAAAGATCTCGTTGTGAAATTGAGCCCTACACTTGGCTCTGGGCTGATAGCATGAAGCCTGTTTGGATTCTCTCCCTCTCTGCCTCTCTCTCTCTCTCTCTCTCAAAATATGTAAATTTTGAAGGAAAAAAAAAAGAAAAGAAAACCAGCCCGACTGAAGAAAATGTGTGTAGTTAAGGAATTAAAGGGTTTTCTTTAAGCTTATTTATTTATTTTGAGAGAGACAGAGATAGTGCAAGTTAGGGAGGGACAGAGAGAGAGGGAGACAGAGAATCCCAAGGAGTCTCCGCGATGCCATCACAGAGCCCAGCATGGGGCTCTAACTCACATAACTGTGAGATCCTGACCTGAGCCAAAACCAGAGTCAGTCACTTAACCAACTGAGCCACCCAGATGCCCCAAGGAAGTAAAGTTTTTAAATCCCAGGTATATATAATACACTTAAACTGAAAATTAGACAGGGCCATGCTTCAATGATCAGAATGAGAAGAAAAATCAAATCTGCTTTAATGGGCAGAAAAAGATAGAGCTGTAGTTTAGTTCAGGAAAACAACAAGCACCACCACCAACTGTCTCAACAGGGCGCCAGAGATTCTGACTGAACGGGTTGTGGCTTTCACAAGGGCAACAGCCTGAGAGGCCAGGGTGTGCTCAAGTCCAGCGGACACTCCTCTTGCCTAGTCATTTTACATTGGTGGGGGTCAGTGCCTGCTCAGAGAGGGGGCACCTTTTTCTAATTCTGACAATGGCAACCTTTGGACTAACAGAGTGTCTGCTTTAAAGAAAATGCTCAGTGTTCTGTAGGGCTCAGGAAGATAAAAACCACCTACACTGCTATCAGAGTAAAAGAAGTACAAGTTGCCTAAAGGGAAATTCAAGAATATGTGTAAACCTGAACATGTTCCATATCCCTTGATCCTTCAAGTCCCATCCTTAGGAGTTTATCTTAAGGTTAGTTGTGGTGGTTTTTAAAAGGTATCCACAGAAACTTTTAACATTCTTCCCTTCAAAAGATGAAGCCTAATTCTTTGCCTTGAATGTGAACAAGATTTAATGTGGATTCACTGCTAACAGACACAGTGTGTCAGGAAAACTGCTGTGTGAATTCTAAGGCTAAACCATGAGAAGGACGGCTTCTTTCTCTGTCCATCTGGCTTTAGAGAGTCTGGCTTCCTCTCTCTACATTCNATCAGAAGAAAGCTGGAGTAGCCATACTTATATCAGATAAACTAGATTTTAAAATAAAGACTGTAACAAGAGATGAAGAAGGGGATTGTATCATAATTAAGGGGCCTCTCCACCAAGATCTAATAATTGTAAATATTTATAACTCCAACATAAGAAATCCCAAACATATAAATCAATTAATCACAAGCATAAAGAAACTTATTGATAATAATACCATAATAGTAGGGGACTTCAACACCCTACCTAGAGCAATGGACAGGTATTCTAAGCAGAAAATCAACAAGGAAACAATGGCTTTGAATGACACACTGAACCGGATAGACTTAACAGATATATTTGGAACATTTCACCCTAAAGCAACAGAATACACATTCTTCTTGAGTGCTCATGGAATATCCTCTAGAATAGATAAATACTGGATCACAAATCAGCCTTCAGCGAGTACAAAAAGGCAAGAGCATATCTTCCATATTTTCAGAACACAACGCTGAGAAACTCAAAGTCAACCTCAAGGAAAATTTTGGAAAGATCTTGAATATTTGGAGATTAAAACGCATCCTACTGAAGAATGAATGGATTAACCAAAAAATTAAAGAGGAAATTAAAAGTACATAGAAGCCAATGAAATTAAAATACAACAGCCCAAAACCTCTGGGACGCAGCAAAGGCAGTCATAAAAGGGAAGTATATAGCAATCCAAGCCTTTCTAAAGAAGGAAGAAAGGTCTCAAATACACAACCTAACATGACACTTAAAAGAGCTGGAAAATAACAGCAAGTAATACCCAAAACCAGCAGAAGAAGGGAAACAATAAAGATTAGAGTAAAAGTCACTGGTATTGAAATAAAAAAAATAATAGAAAAGATCAATGAAACCAGGAGCTGGTTTTTTGAAAGAATTAACAAAATTGATAAACCTCTAGCCAGACTGATCAAAAAGAAAAAAGAAAGGACCCAAATAAATAAAATCATGAATGCAAGAGGAGAGATCACAACCAACATTGCAGAAATACAAACAATAATAAGAGAACATTATGAGCAATTATATGCCAACAAATAGGGCAATCTGGAAGAAATGGACAAATTCCTAGAAATGTATAAACTACCACAACTGAAACAGGAAGAAATAGAAAATTTGAACACACCATAACCAGTTAAGAAATTGAATCAGTTATCGAAAATCTCCCAACAGGAACCCTCTTATACTGTTGGTAGGAATGCAAACTGGAGCAGCCACTCTGGAAAACAGTGTGGAGATTCCTCAGAAAATTAAAAATAGAACTACCCTATGACCCAGCAATAGCACTACTGGGAATTTATCCAAAGATACAGGAGTGCTGATTCATAGGGGCACATGCACCTCAATGTTTACAGCAGCGCTTTCAACAATAGCCACATCGTAGAAAGAGCTTGCATTTCCATCACCTGATAAATGTATAAAGAAGATGTGATTTATATATACAATGGAATACTACTAGGCAATGAGAAAGAATGAAATCTTGCCATTTGCAGCAACATGGATGGAATTGGAGGGTATTATGCTGAGTGAAATAAATCAGGCAGAGAAAGACAGATATCATGTTTTCACTCATATGTGGAACTTGAGAAACTTAATGGAGGGCCATGGGGGAAGGGAAGAGGAAAAAGTAGTTACACACAGAGAGGGAGGGAGGCAACCATAAGAGACTCTTAAATACAGAGTACAAGTGAGGATTGAAGGGGGAAGTATGGGGCAGAGGAGAAAATGAATGATGGGCATTGAGGAGGGTATTTGTTGGGATGAGCGCTGGGGGTTTGTATATAAGCGATGAATCACGGGAATCTACCCCCAAAACCAAGAGCACACTGTTTACACTGCATGTTAATCAACTTGACAATAAACTATATTTTAAAAAAATCTCCCAACAAACTGGAGTCCAGGGCTGGATGGCTTTCCAGGGGAATTCTACCAAACATTAGAGAAGAGTTAACACCTAATCTTTTAAAGCTCTTCCAAAAAAAAAATAGAAATGGAAAAAAAAAACCTTGCAAATTCATTCTTACAAGGCCAGCATTACCCTGATTCCAAATCCAGACAAAGACCCCACTAAAAAGGACAACTACAGACCAATTTCCCTGATGAACATGGATGCAAAAATTCTCAACAAGATAGTAGCAAACTGGATCCAATAATACTTTAAAAGAATTATTCACCACAATCAAGTGGGATTTGTTCCTGGGATGCAGGGCTGGTTCAATATCCATAAAACAATCAATGTGGTACATCACATTAATAAAAGAAAGGATAAGAACCACATGATCCCCTTGATAGATGCAGAGAAAGCATTTGACAAAATACACCATCCTTTCTTGATAAAAACCCTCAAGAAAGTAGGGATAGAAGGAACATACCTCAAGATCATAAAGTTCATATATGAAAGACCCACAGCTAATATCATCCTCACGGGTGAAAAACTGAGAGCTTTCCCCCTAAGATCAGGAACATGACAGAGATGTCCACTCTCACCACTGTTATTCAAAATAGTGTTGGAAGTCCTAGCCTCAGCAATCAGACAAGAAGAAGAAATAAAAGGCATCCAAATTGACAAGGAGGAAATCAAACTTTCACTCTTCATAAATGACATGATAATCTATGTGGAAAATCCAAAAGATTTTAGCACCAAAAAAACTGCTAGAACTGATGCATGAATTCAGCAAAGTTGCAGGATATACAATTAATGTACAGAAATCGGTTGCATTTCTATACACCAATAAGGAAGCAGCAGAAAGATAAATCAAGGAATTGATCCCATTAACAATTGCACCAAAACCCATAAAATGGCTAGGAATAAACCTAACCAAAAAGGTGAAAAATCTATACACTGAAAACTATAGAAAGGTTATGAAAGAAATTGAAGAAGACAACAAAAAATTGGAAAAACATTTCATGCTCCTGTATTGGAAAAACAAATACTGTCAAAATATCAATACTACCCAAAGCAATCTACATTTTCAATGCAATCCCTATCAAAATAACAGTAGCATTCTTCACATAACTAGAACAAACAATTCTTAACTTTGTACGGAACCAGAAAAGACCCCGAATAGCCAAAGCAATCCTGAAAAAGAAAACCAAACCTGCAGGCATCACAATCTTGGACTTCAAGATGTATTACAAAGCTGTAATCAAAGACAGTATGGTTCTGGCACAAAAACAGACACTCAGATCATTGGAAAAGAATAGAAAACCCAGAAATGGACTCTCAAACATGTGGCAAATGCAGAAAAGGATATCCAATGGAAAAAAAGACAGTTTCTTCAGCAACTGGTATTGGGAAAACTGGACAGCAACATCCAGAAGAATGAACCTGGACCACCTTCTCACACCATACACAAAAATAAACTCAAAATGGATGAAAGACCTAATCTTTTTTTTTAAATGTTCTTTTTTTTTTTTAATATTTTTTATTTATTTCTAGGAGAGAGAGAGACAGCACGAGCAGGGGAGGGTCAGAGAGAGAGGGAGACACAGACTCTGAAACAGGCTCCAGGCTCCAAGCTGGCAGTCAGCACAGAGCCCGACGCGGGGCACAAACCCACGAACCGCGAGATCATGACCTAAGCGAAAGTCGGACGCTTAACCAACTATGCCACCCAGGCGTCCCTGAAAGACCCAATCTTAAGACAGGAGGAAGCCATCAAAATCCTGGAGAAGAAAATAGGCAACAACCTCTTTGATCTTGGCCTCAGCAACCTCTTACTAGACATGTCTCTGGAAGTAAGGAAAACAAAAGCAAAAATGAATTATTGGGACCTCATCAAGATAAAAACCTTCTGCACAGAGAAGGAAACAATCAGCAAAACTAAAAGGTAATTGATGGAATGCAAGAAGATATTTGCAAATGACATATCATATAAATGCTTGGTATCCAAAACCTATAAAGAACTTATCAAACTCAACACCCAAAAAATAATAATTCAGTGAAGAAATGGACAAAAGACACGAACAGTTTTTCAAAAAAGACATCCAGACGGCAGACAGATACATGAAAAGATGCTCAACATCACTCATTATCAGAGAAATACAAATCAAAACCACAGTGACATGCCACCTCACACCAGTCAGAATGGCTAATATTAACAACTCAGGCAACAACAGATGCTGGCGAGGATGCAAAGAAAGATTTCTTTTGCACCGCTGGTGGGAATGCAAATTGGTGCAGCCACTCTGGAAAACAGTATGGAGGTTCCTCAAAAAATTAAAAATAGAACTACCTACAACCCAGCAATTACACTACTAGGTATTTATCCAAGGGACACAGATATACTGTTTTGAAGGGACACATGCATCCCAATGTTTATAGCAGCACTATCAACAACAGCCAAAGTATGGAAAGAGCCCAAATGCCCATCGATGGATGAATGGATAAATAAGATGTGGTGTGTATATATATATATACACACCGTGGAGTATTACTTGACAATCAAAAAGAATGAAATTGTTTTGCCATTTGCAACTACATGGATGGAACTAGAGGGTATCATGCTAAGTGAAATGAGTTGGTCAGAGAAAGACAAATATCATATGACTTCACTCATAGTGGAATTTAAGATACAAAACAGGTGACCATAGGGGAAGGGAAACAAAAATAAGATAAAAACACAGAGGAAGACAAACCATAGGAGACTCTTAAATAGAGAGAACAAACTGAAGGTTGCTGGAGGGGTGGTGGGAGGGGGGATGGGCTAGATGGGCGACGGGCAGTAAGGAGAGAACTTTTTGGGATGAGGACTGGGTGTTACATGAAAGTGACGAATCACTCAATTCTATTCCTGAAATGATTATTAAACTATATTTAACTAGCTTGGATTTTAATTTTAAAAAAGATATATACACAGCTTCAACTATGTGGATATGTAGTGCAATATTGTCTGTAATAACAAAGAATATGAAAAAAGCTAAACAGGGGCGCCTGGGTGGCTTAGTCGGTTAAGTGTTCGACTTTCGCTTAGGTCATGATCTCGCGGTTCGTGGGTTCGAGCCCCGCGTCGGGCTTTGTGCTGACTGCCAGCTCAGAGCATGGAGCCTGTTTCAGTCTGTGTCTCCCTCTCTCTCTGACCCTCCCCTGCTCACGCTGTCTCTCTCTCTCTCTCTCTCCTAGAAATAAATTTAAAAAAAATTAAAAAAAACGAAAAACAAAAACAAAACGAAAAAAGCTAAACATTTACTATCAGAGAATAATTAGACCATTATCATATGACTACCCATAAGATGAAATAAGAGGTGGACATTAAAATTATATTCTAAGTAAGATTTACTAACATTGAATATTTTTATTAATATTAGGTGAAAAGGCAATTTATAAACTATTAGGCACAATAGAATTTATTTTTGTAAAAAAATTTCCATATATTTATAAATCCATAAAAAAGACTGGAAGAGTCAAATAAAATGTTAGAGGCAATAATCTATGAGTGGCATAGAATTAAAGTTGTTTCATCCTTTCTCCCCCCTGCTGATCGATATTTTTCAAATTTCTGCAATACATCTGTGTGACTTTTGTCAAATGAAGACATTTTTTTAATTGGGGGCAGGGGCAAGCTGGGGGCAGGGGCAAGCTAAATTATTATAACAGTGGAACCCCAATATTTCTGATGCTTGGATTCCCTCTCTAGTCTTTCCAGAAGTAAGTCTACCCCTTATGTTCAGCCCCTCTCATGAGATGCAAACCCTTCTCCAAAATGACCCATTCCATCAGTAAGCAGATTTGAGAGAACGTTATTCTTTATAAGATCTGAAATTAGCTTTTCTTTAACTTTCATTCATAATTTATGAGAGGGACCATATGCCTCTGTCTGAGATAATTTGTGAAGAATGAAAGGAAGTTTATATTGCTTATTCTACATATAAACTTAGTGAAGCATGAGACCTTATTAACTTGTGGTCAACTCTTTACATTATCAATGCACTCAAAGCTTACTGTCAAACACAAACCATAAAGTTTTTTATGTTTTGCCATAAGCTCTTCCTCTAAGCTCCCCTTACAAATAACTGACATGTGTACAGAAAACAATTGCAAATATTTTGTACACAAGGAAAGGATTTTACATTAGTCATTTTAAAGGAATTAATATTCAGTAAGAGGGGTCCTGGGAATCTATACTTCTAGTAATACTGTTTTCAGATGATTCTGAATCTCAAATTGCACTTTAGAAAACACTGGTTTTGAGGCTTTTGTAAAAGTTACAGAGCTGAGCCTCAAATACACACTTACAAACTTTGCACACAATTTTAGGGGTTTTGTGGACCTTTTGAAACCCATCATTTGTCTTCTGGGCTGACAGTGCATGAGTCCATTTAGGTGTTCCTATTTTTCACCATAATTTACCCTTCTGACTGCATAGATTCATTCTTTCCAAGTTATTTGATATCATGGCATACACAGAAAATGGTAATTGTTGCATGCTAAGCAGAGAAGGCCAGAGAGCAGGGCATTTTAGTTTTCTGGACCTGGCCCTATCGCTAGGAGGCATCAACGTCACTGCCTCTGTGGAAATGGGTTGTGGCACATTTGTAGGGCCTACTATTTAGGAATCATTGGCAGAGGGCAGGTATTTTGAAATATAGAGCCAAAATAACTATTTTAAAATATATCATGCTAACTTATGCCACAATAAAAGATGATGTCTAGATGACTAGTTAAACTGGTTCTCTGCAGCATGCACAATACATAAAAAAATGGCAAGGAGCCTCAGATGACACTTAGGGGAGCATAAAACAGCCCAGAGTGAGGCAATTCTTAAATACCTTTATTCATTAAACACGTATTGGTTCCCACTATAACCCAGATACTGTTAAGTGCTTAATAAACTCCTAAAAGTCATAGATTTCTTCACTGTTAATACTTATTTTTTTTGGGAAAAGGACAAGACAAAATAAAAAATGGGCATGTTTATATCATTAGAGTTTGTAAATAAAAAAACCAGGCCAGTTGATACAATCTCTGAGTCACCCCATTGAGGGATTCAGTCAGGCTACAGGTGTGTCAGAGACTTAAAAAGATTAGGAAATGATGACCTGAAGTATAGGATCAGAAACTCCTGGTTGAAGGTGGAGATTGAAAAGAATTTTCCACTGTTGAGCACTCAATACATTTAGCCATAAAGAAATAAAAAGATTATCTGACATTCATTATGTGTTTAGCACATGCCAGAGACTGTTCCACAAGCTTTACATGTATTAACTGATTAAAGTGAATAACAACCCTTTTAGAAAGGTTCTTGACAGACTGGAAAACCAATACCACTGAAGCAAGCATCTGACCCCAAGTCTCAGAGCAAGCAAGTGGCAGACACTTGAAGCCAGGCGGCGTGGCTCGTGAGTTCATGCCTTTATCCATTCTACTCAAGCTGCCTTTGTAGTTTAAAACAAATGTAAAAAGTCAACAGAAAGAGAAATTCATCAAACCACCAAATAAGGAATGTGGCACAATCTATTGCAATAAGAAACAGCTGATTTAGGAATGAGGCGATGATAAAAGACATAGCTTGGCTCAGAATCCAGCCGTCAGCTTTCCAGAAAGCATGATGGTAGGTTCGCAAAAATCTGAGAATTCCCACAAAACTTCCAAATATGGAAGAGAGGAAATCGAGTTGGTTTTATTATCTGATCCCTCTTCTGACCGAGGAACAGTAGAAAAGGGCCTGAAAAGGAGGAACCAGTGAAACAGAAAACAAGTCAAAGCCCCGGAGTACTCTCCACTGTGAATGGCACGGAGTCCTGAGCAGTTGGTTAGAACTCTTCTGTACGGGATGTGTAACAAAATCTTAGAACCTCAGGTCATCTAACCCAGCCTGCACACGTCTTCCATTTCCCACCATCCCGTTGGAGTACAGAAGAAAACGGTGAGAACATAGAGAACCTCAGTCTGTAGGTGGAACGTGGAAAAAAATCCAAACAGGTGAGAAATCCCTCAAGCATTATCAGAGCAAATAGAGTGGAGAACGTCACTGAGGCGTGAACAATACAGAAAGAAACAGCATAGTAACTCTGCAACATGCAAACATTAAAATGGAAGAAATACTTAGACATCAGCAAAATGAAGGAAAAGGAAAGGAACAAACTGCAACAAACTGCCCAAAAGGGAAAAGCAAAATGAAGGGTGGTTCAGTCGGCTGAGTGGCAGACTCTTGATTTTGGCTCAGGTCATGGTCCCAGTGTCGTGGGATCCAGCCCCGCCTTGGGCTGGGCTTCACATTGCGCCTGGAGCCTGCTTAGGATTCTTTCTCTACCCCCTCCCCTGCTTACGCGCTCTCTCTCTCTTTCTCTCAACTTAAAACACACAAACACACACACATACAATGAAACAAAGAAAAAAACCCACACAGTCAGAAAAAAATTTTTCAAAACACAAAATTCAAAAACACACACACAAAAAAATGACCCCCACAAAAGATTCCTCCTAGGTGCTTTACATTGTCTACCTTAATAAGAATATCAAAATAATAATAATTTTTAAAAAACTCAAGGATATGATTATCCAATAAAGTGAGATGAAAAGAAACATGGCAGCTAAAAATGAGACAGGATTAACATCTTGGGGAAATGAAGCCATTTTCAGAATAAGGATGATTGAGGTCTCTGAAGCAGTACCCACAAAAAGAATAGAAGATCTACTTACTGTAATATAATACAAGAAAATTTCTCTAAAATAAAGGAAAAATGATATTTGCAGGATACAGACTGTACTTCAGGAAAGTGTGATACAGAAATTGTAAGCCTGACCCACAGCCCAGTTGAGTTATAGAACTTTAGGTTACAGACCACCCCTCACCCCAAAAAACACACAAATCTCAGAATATCCTGCTAGACTCAATCTAAATTATAGCAAAATTCAATGTTACAAGTCAATGAAGCAATGCTTGCCGAGTTCTGAGGAAAAGAAAGGCATGACATAATTATAGGCAGTTAAGACATTCGACTTAAGAATACAGCCATATGTACCCTCTGAAAAAGATTACTGGAGAATGAATTCAGCCTTTTAAGAGTTAACTCAAAATACAGAACACAGAAAGAAAGTTGTGATAAGAGATGATAGCACTAAGGGAATGTAAACCCAGAATATGTAAGACTAGGCATATGTTAAAAACAAAAAGAATAGGCATGTGTTCTACAGAACAGAATGTTGGCATTAGAAACCTGGGCAATATAAAAATAATAAAATAAAAATAAAAATCAGGATATGAAGGGAGGAAAAAGAGGTCTTGTGGGGATGTTCATGTTCCATTTGTTTGTAACCAAGGATAGGTTCCTACTATTTAAAAAGAATTATTTTTAAATTGTTCTTTAAATTATTTTTTAATATTTACTTTTGAGAGAGAGAGAGAGAATGTGAACAGGGGAGGGGTAGAGGGTCAGGGGGAGGGAGAACCTGAAGCAGGCTCTGTACTCACAGCAGAGAGACCTATGTGGAGCTTGAACCCACAAACCATGAGATCATGACCTGAGCTGACGTCAGACGCTCAACCAACTGAGCCACCCAGGCGCCCTTAAAAAAGATTTTTAAAAAAGATTTTTAATGTTTTATTTATTTCTGAGAGAGAGAGAGAGACAGAGTGAGCAGGGGAGGGTCAGAGAGAGAGGGAGACACAGAATCCGAAACAGGCTCCAGGCTCTGAGCTGTCAGCGCAGAGCCCTACTTGGGGCTTGAACCCATGAACCATGAGATCATGACCTGAGCCCGAAGTCAGACACTTAACTGACTGAGCCACCCAGGCTCCCCTAAAAAAGATTTTTAAAAAGTCATGACCATGTCAACTTTTAAAACGTTATTTGCAAATTATTTTTTAGACTTAGCATAGTTTACAAAGTACGATCTCCTGAGGTGTGTGTGTGTATGTGTACTGTGTGTGTGTGTGTGTGTGCATCAAATGGTTCATTCACTTCCATTTTGGCTTCTCTTTTTCATTTCACATTCAAGTAAAATTAACTGCTTTTATGTTACAAACAGCATCTTTGGTATGATTCCAGTTTTACAAAAGGATTTCTACATATCCACATGCATAGGGATATATGGCAACTGATGTTAACCTAATGTTGGCAATGGGCATTTCTGTGTGTAGGGCTTTGGATTTTTCTCCTTTCTCTTGTGTACTTTTCTATGCCATTTGAGTTCTTTATAATGAATTAGAAATCATTTATGTAAAACAAAAGTAATGAAGATGAAGGAGCAAAAATCAGGACAAAAGAAAGAAGAAAATATGTGACAATTTGTTAATCCTTGATGCTAGAAATGTGAAACGATATATTCTTATGCACTTTTATCTTTCTTAAGTTACCAATGAAAAGTAAAAGAGGGAAGTAGAAGCATAAGTAAAACTGAGGTTCTCTCATGTACACATAAAATCAAAGGATTATGTGTAAAATTTATTTGGTTGGAATTAAGAGTTTCAATTTTAGAATGTCAGGGACTGAAGACCTAAGTCAATCCCTATGCTTTTACATATTGTTATTCAATCATCCTCACGCCACTGCCTGCCTCTCCTACTACCCGTCATGGCTCCATGGCCCCCACAAATACCCCTAGAAAGTACTAAAACTTTGACCTTGGGGAATCCTTCCTTTCAAGGTTCATGGAATGAAACAAGACATTGAAACCCTGATTCCTTTGCTGTAGTCTATGAGTCAACTGATCAATGCAAACTAGCAAGAATATGTTCTATTACACTAAAATCAGACACATAAATAAACCAAAAAAGAAACAAACCCATAAAGCGCATCAACATTTCTCTTTCCCCAATCTGGCTGGAGTTGAAAGTCACAAGTGGTGTTTGAGACCAAATGTTTTCCTCCATTCTCCCTTCCTGGAGATTTGCAAGATGCATCTCATTGCCCCCTCTTTTAAGGTGCTGCTATGAAAACAGTTTCTTTACCATCCTGTGGAAAACTCTCGAGACACCTCAGCAGGCAGGGCAATTACCCTGAAGCTAACAGTTCATCCTGGAAGTGGAGAGTCACAGAGTCAAGATATAGATTGGGTAACCACTTGCAGCCTCCTAACATTTTTTTCTTTTGGACAATTCATCATGTGTCCTCTGATATTCCTATAGCACTTGCAGAGTCTGTAACTAACTCCATGCTGTGCTAGTGCTCAATGGGCCTACAAAGGCAGAATAATGAGCCACAATATGACCTACTTGGTTTTTTTAAAAACCTGTCAGCAATAAAGTCATACTATGGTTTGGCTGAAAACACTTTTCAGGTAAGAATACTTTCGCTTACTAAAAATTGATAATCGGCCAGTATGCTATTCTCTAATGCTAAATATTTAACAATTGTAGATACACAGAATAGTCATGATTAGAAGGGTGAACCTGGACAAAATATTCAATTTTATTTGCTACTAAATGTTCATACCTTCTACCACAGCTGTTCTCATTATCCATTTAGTGGAAGTTCGTTCACTGCCTGAGACTAGAAACAATCATCTAACAAATAAAGAGAAACTACATTGTATTTCAAAGATACATCTGCCGAGAATCAATAGAGGCCCTGTAAAGAATAGACTCCTATTGAATGAGTGATGTGTGCAAATTATTCCCTCTTCTCGCTGAGTGGCAAAGAGGAATAAATATTCTTTCTTTCATTCATTCAATAAATATATATTGAGGACTAGTACATTTCTAGTTTTGTTTTGTTTTTCTTTTCCTCTCTGCCTTTTCTAGTAACAGCAGGTATATGTTCCTTCAGGGAACAGTCTCCTTCCCTTTCCCACTTGCAGTCTACTTGGTTCCATTGGTGTATTTCCTTCCTGGCACATTACAGATAACAGATTGGTCTGTTAGCATTTTCTATCCTTTTGGCCATAATGACTGGCTCAAGGATGTCACAGACCCAAAGACAGGTCCATGGGACTCAGTTTGGGGATCTTACTGGAAATATTGGCAAAGAGAACTTTTTTCCATTGGGTTGGCCAGCTTGAAAGTAATTGTGAGCGGCGCCTGGGTGGCTCAGTCAGTTGAGCGTCCAACACTTGATTTCAGCTCAGGTCATGATCCCAGGGTCGTGAGATCGAGCCCCACGTTGGGTTCTCACTGAGCCTGGAAGATTGTTTGAGATTCTCTGGCTCTGGCTCTGGCTCTCTCCTTCTGCCCCTCTCACCTGCTCTCTGAAAGAAAGAAAGAGAGAAAGAAAGAAAGAAAGAAAGAAAGAAAGAAAGAAAGAAAGAAAGAAAGAAAGAAAGAAAGAAAGAAAGAAAGAAAAGAAGAAAGAAAGAAGAAAAGGAAAGGAAAGGAAAGGAAAGAAGAAATGTGAATCTGAGGTCACCAGCAGCCATTTGTCTACTTCAGTTTCATTCAATTGGCAGCTAGGACCCCCTGAACTTGTGAAGTTAGGTCCTTTCTTAAGGGAACACGATTGTTGTTTTAGGTAATAGTTGTCAACCTTAGCTGTGCATTAGAATCACCTGGGAAACTTAAATCTGATGACTGGGTCATACCCCAGAATAATTCCATCAGCATCACTAGAGAGGAGACTCGGGCATCAGTATTTAAGTCTCCCAGGGTGATTTCAAGGTGCGGCGAAACTAGAGACATGTTGGCCTGGGTCAGTCATGATAATGGTAACCCCTTTCCTTTCCCTAGTGAGTGGTCTGGGTAGGTATGTGGCCCAGCTTCAGCTAATGTAAATGGACCCAGTTCTAGCCAAAGGGATGGTAGAGGTAGCTCATTGCTTCTGGAAAGCAGGTTTTCTTCTCAGGTGAACAGACTATGCCTCGTGACACAAAGGCCTTCTGCAGCCACCGTCTTATCCTGCTTTGAGCTAGCTAAATGAGGAACAGTCACAGCCAGTTGTTGCCATGATGGAATATGGTAGAATAGAAAGGGAGGAAGAACCAGGGTCTTGGATGATATGGCCACGTTGTCATGGAAACTGCAACTGCCCACCATCACTTTTACTGTTGTGTGAAATAATCAAATGTCTTTACTGTTTAAGCCTCAGCTGGTTGGGTACTCTGTTACTTCCTGTTGCAAAATTCCTAACAAAGCCAATTAATAGTTTTTATAAGGGACAAGGTCTTAGAAACAGTCAAAAAGGGCTGAGGACATAGTCTTTGTATCTATCAAGCATTTATAACACACGAAAGGTAGGAATGAGAAGCAAATTTGGAAGATCTGTGAAACGCAATGCTAAGAAACGTGAAGGCATTTACATAAGAGAATGGAATCACCAAAGCAGGACTTTTCTGATTCTTGTGTGACCTCCAATACCCCTGGCTTTCTTAGCCACCACCCCCATCCCCAAATAATCTGCCCAGTTCATACCCTTAATTCAAAGATCAATCCAGATCTGAAGCAGACAGTAAGTACTTAAACAGCCTTAGCCATCTTCTGCCTCCCCTTCTGATGAAGCTAAATATTGAGGTGCTTCCCTTTTTCTGTCCCTTGGTCAGAGCTTTGGGCCACATTCTTCCCTCAGTGTGTCCATTGTGTTCCTGTGACTCTCCACTTTTACTCTGCCAAGTCAAAGTACAAAAAAATGTAACTTCTTTGTCTAGTATCTTACCACACTGTTCAGTCTCATTTATTTTGTCCTTGTGTGAGTTTTCCTTCCTTTGCATGCAATGGGATCCATGTAACTGGGGTTTTCCCATGGTCCCTCTCTAAGTAGGTTCTGACACCCGATGTAGTGTTTTAGTACATTCCTAGTACTGAAGTCCTATCTTGATCTTACCAATCACCTTCCCTAGGACAAAATTCTGTCCTCATATCCCTGATCAGGGTCTGACTTCTCCTTTTTATGGTTGGCCCTCTCTTATATAAACTTCTGAGAATCCCTTCTCTTGAGTTAATGTTACTGGGAATTCACCTCTTATAATATCTCATTTCTTATTGGATCTCTACTCACTGTACCGTTCATCAGTAAGTTCTCTTGTCAAGAACTGTGAAGGGTCTGATGTTTTTCCCTACTTGTGAGCAACAAGTTCGCCTGCCTCCATCCATTTTATGGATGCTAGTAGAAGACAGGAGAATTTTGAGTTGGAGGCCAAGAGTTTATTACTCAATAACTATGGGTAGAATATTAGCACTTTCTTATACCAACACCTCAAGCTACAATTCCTATGGAGCAATGCAGTGAAGGCCAGTTAACACTTGCATACACAGTGGGTTACTTTCCAGGAAAGAAACTTGAACCTGGAGAACTCAAATCTTCTATAATGGCCAAAAAGCATGGCTGCCCTTTGCTCCAGACGAAGACACTATCTCTGGTTTCCAAGATTGTTCCCTATTCAGAGGGATAATAGTTTAGAAAAAATAGCCCAAAACAAAAACTATCAGTGACCCTTCTTACAAGGCATGCAGAAATATGAGACGCCTATAGAGAAAGGTGTCCCAGTACCCCACCATAAACCACATATTCAAGTATTTATCTTCTACACTGATCAGTACTACCCTCCTCTCTCACTGAGACTATTCCAAGAGAATCGTAAATGATCTTCCTGTTTCCACTATCATCCCCTTCTAATCCAACCCACCCACAGTATAGTAGAAAGCTATTCTTAAAATGTAATTTCACACTCTGTCTTAATGTCCTTTCTCCAGTGGCTACTATCACATTGTTTACAATATCCATCTCCATACAGCAGGACTTTGCCTGGACACACAGAGTCTTTTTTTTTTTGCCTTTATTTTTTTAAATTTTTTTATTTTTTACAAATAGTTTATTGTCAAATTGGTTTCCATATAACACCCAGTGCTCATCCCCACAAGTGTCCTCCTCCATGCCCATCCCTCCTCCCCCCAACATCCGTCAGTCCTCAGTTTGTTTCTCAGCATTCACGAGTCTCTCATGGTTTGCCTCTCTCCCTTTCCCCCACCATTTCCGCCCTTCTTCTCCCCCTTGTTCCTCCATCAAGTTCCTCCTAATCCTCCTATACGTGCAAACATCTGATATTTGTCCTTCTCTGCCTGACTTATTTCGCTCAGCATAACACCCTCAAGGTCCATCCACGTTGCTACACATGGCCAGATTTCATTGTTTCTCATTGCCATGTAGTATTCCAGTGTATAGATAAACCACATCTTCTTGATCCTTTCGTCAGTTGATGGACACTTAGGCTCTTTCCATGTTTTAGCTATTGTGGAGAGTGCTGCTATGAACATTGGGGTATGTGTGCTCCTATGGCCTCAGCATTTCTGGATCCCTTGGGTAAATTCCTAGCAGTGCTATTGCTGGGACACACAAAGTCTTATGTCTTCTGGCCTCTATCTCATTCTCCCTCCCCTTCACTATGCTCCAGCCCCCTGGCCGTCTTTCTGTCCTCTAACATGAAAGCTCATTCCCTTCTCAGGTTCCTTGATCTCCTACTCTATTCCCTCTGCCTAAAGTACTCTTGTCCTAGATCTTTGCAAACTCTGGCTCTTACTAAGGCCTTCCTTGGCGCCTAACTTCACTAATTCTCTCATTCACTGTGGATGCAGTTAAAGCTCTCTACTGAGCTTGTGGTTCCAACTATAATTTGTTTAGTTCTGTTTGGTTCATTGTAAAATCTGCTAAAACGTCTAAAACATGGTTTTGTTCCCTGCAGGCATTTTCAAATTTGCCTTTTCTTTCCTCAAATTGGATTTGTTTTAAACATAAATTTGTACTTATATTTACACTAAACTATGTGTCTCATATCAACATCTGAAAGGGGTGTAGGTCTGTTTTTGTTGCCTGTTGTTTCGCGTTTCGGCCCATGGTAACTTGTTTCCTGTGTACTTGATTATCTCTGACTGTGAACTACTTTTTTCTCCATGAAAAATCCTATGTGGGGAATCTGTGAAGCCTAGGATGTGGAGGGGTTGCTCACAGGGAACTTGCATCTATTTCTGCCAGGTAAATAGGGTACCGCTGGTCCTGGAACACTTCAGGTTAAAATCAAGGCTTGAACTCTTGGGGGCCTCCCATAAGCTGTGAATTTTGCCTATAAATTCTTTCAGGACAAGGCTGTGGTCGCAGCTTCTCAGGGATTGCTTTATTATTTTTCCCCATATCCTGCTTTGCTCAATAACTTTCTATGTAATTCTTACAATCTCCTGAGGTTGGGGGAATGGAAGGAGCAGAGCGAGCTTGTTACAAGTTGCCTCATACGCCCTCATACATATGGTGTGACCCTTTGAGATCCCAAGTATATTGGAAATTTACTTGTTAGACTGCCTGGCTTTATATTAGAAGGGGTCTGTCTTTTGCCCGTCACACAGCACAAAGTCTTGATAAATTAAGCAAGATTCAGCATAACAACTCTGCTTACCTTCTTGGTTTCTGCCTGTTGGGTGGATGGTTACTGCCTGTTGGGTGGATTTGGGCCTGATATTTCTTTACCATTTTTTCAACATTTTGATTCTTAAAGAAACATACACACATGTACAGCATTTTGTAGTTCTTTCCAGTGAGAATGTTAGACTACTTTGATGGCCATATTATAAATGTGGAACTCCTAGAGGCTACCATAGTTCCAGACTATGTGTAGACTCCCTTCGTTTCTCTCTATTCCTATGGATCCTGCCCTAGTTGAAATCACTGCTTCTTAATTGAATCATTTAAGTGTCTTTTATACTGTTTTCTCAGCCTCCAATCATTCCCCAGTAATTTCATTTTCTACTAGCTAACAAATAATTTGTTAAACTTTGGCCCATCATGTGACTGTTGTACTTAAAAGTATTCAATGGCTCCCTTTTGCCTACAGAGGTTAAACTCTAGTTTTGTTCCAACTTGGCTTGTATTCAACCACTTTGCTTGCCACACACCGAAGCATAATGCTCATCCTGAAACCGCCCTGCACTTCTCTACCTCCACGCCTTTGTTCAAACCACCTCTTCCACTTGCTCTGTACTAGTCTCTGCTCAGTAAGTTTATTCTCACTTTTCTTGGACCAGGTCTTGTATCTTCACTTCTCTGAGGCCAGCTTTTACTCATGCAGAGAGAACTACCCCTCTTGCACTATTCTACCTTATCACATATTAATAGTTTGTTTACATGGTCACCTGTCAAAACAGAATATAAGGCTGAAGTAAATCCAGGAAGGAGCACTGTATATTTAGTTTAAAAATATCTAGCCTTTGGAGGTCCTGGGTGACTCAGTTATGAAAGCATCTGACTCTTGGTGTTGGCTCGGGTCTTGCCCTCAGGGTTGTAAGTTCAAGCCCTGCATGGGGCTTCATGGTGGTCATGGATCCTACTCAGGAAAAAAGAAAAAGACTTCTAGCCTTAGGGTGCTTGGCTGGCTCAGTTGGGGTGGAGTGTGTGACTCTTGATGTCACATTGAGTGTAGAGGTTGGTTAAAAATAAAATCTTTAGGGGCGCCTGGGTGGCTCAGTTGGTTGGGCGGCCGACTTCGGCTCAGGTCATGATCTCGTGGTCTGTGAGTTCAAGCCCCATGTCAGGCTCTGTGCTGACAGTTTGGAGCCTGGAACCTGCTTCAGATCCTGTGTCTCTCTCTCTCTCTGCCCCTCCCCGACTTGTGCTCTGTCTCTCAAAAATAAATGTTAAGAAATGTAGAAAAAATAAAAAATAAAATCTTTAAGGGCACCTGGTTGGCTCAGTCAGCTAAGCGCCCGACTTCAGCTCAGGTCATGACCTCATGGTTCATGGGTTCAAGCCTTGCATTGGGCTCTGTGCTGACAGTGTGAACCTACTTGGGATTCTCTCTCTCTTCTTCTTCCTCTGCCCCTCCCCCACTTGCTCTTCCTCTCTCTCTCAAAAATAAATAAGTAAATAAATAAATAGATAAATAAAATCTTTAAAAAAATTGTCTAGCCTCTGGCATAGTTTCTAGCCTGGTACATAGCCAGTGTTTAATAAACAAATGAAGGCAGCTAGGTCAGCCTTTATAAAACTCCAACATGCAGGGGTATTTTTTTAATTTAATTTTAAATTCCCCGCCTGTGGCAACGTAGTCACAGCATTTCAGTTAAAAGGCACTTCAGAAGTCATTAGTATAATTGCTTTTATGAGTGTAAAAAACTGAGGCCCAAAATGGTGAAGTGTAAAACGACATGAAGACTCAATGGATGTTTGTTGTGAAAATGAATACTATTTATTCACTGTTTACTGGACACCAGCCATCACTAAGTGGGTTTTATTTTATTTCATTTTCCCCATGACCCTATAAATTAGGAATATTTTCTTCATTTTATGCACAGTGTTTATCAGTTATACCAACTAAACTTTGTGATCTGAAATAATGCCACAGGTTCCAGTTATTGGACCTTTTCACGGCCCCTGGCACCTTCTCCTTCAGCCAGTTGCTGGCTGCCATGGAGAGGAAAAGGTTTTATTGCCTCCTTAACACCTTCTGGTTACTCTAGGCTCTTAATTTTTCTCCCCCAGGGCTGTTCCTTACTTAGAGGCTAGAGCTCAGAGCCTCTGTGCACTTTCTGCTTTTATCAAAATGGTGGCAAATCATTTCATAAGGCTCCCGCCATGTTTACTGAAAGCCACTTCTTCTGGAACAGTTCCTACATTTGGCACTCTGGTTTCTTAAAGGCATCCTATTTTTTTTTACACGTATTTAAATTTTTTTCCCAGCACCATGTCAACCAACCTGAACAATGAACTGATTTAAAGAAGCATCATCTGATTCAGTCAAGATTCCTTCACTTATAAACAGTTTTCTAATTCTGTAGTTTTTATCTCATCATACCAAATGACACTGGCTATGTAAGCCTTTTCATTGTCATAAAATAGTTTTCTAATTTTTCCAGCTTCTATATGATTTTTTAAATGAAATCTCATAAAGCTAAAACAGCTGGAGGCATTCAGTAAATTAGTAGATCAGATTCTAATTGGGAGGCAAGCAAATGTAGGAAGCCTCAGTAATTCAGTCTGGGTCTCCATAACCAAATTGTTGGTTTTAGTAAAAATATTGTCTTGAACATGGTATCATTATCACTCCTAGGTCAAGTATGGATTAAGAAATTATGGACTTCTTAATAAATGGAGACAGAATGAGACAAATAAAAAATCACCACCAGGCAAACATTGTTTGAAGGCAAGAGCCATCCATGGATATCCAATATAGTGAGCAAATGCACACTGAGAAACAACATACTTGCATTGTCCGAAAGTATCTCTTCACAAGATAGGTTGTTAATAACAAGGAGGAAAACAAGAACTTTATAGCGGAGAAGCCTGGCAGACACACCATTAACCAAATGAGCAAAGTTAACATCACTAGTAAGAAGACGAACTGACAGTACGTAAATGGACACGATGCACCTAGAAAGGACACCATCACTTCTGTGGCGTAACCTCAAGTTAATCCCAGAAAGTGTCAGACAAATCCAAATTGGGAAACATTCCACAAAATCGTTGACCATTATTCTTTAAAAGTGTCAAGGTCACAAAAGATAAGAATGAACTGAGGACACGTGGCAGACTGGCAGAGACGAGATCATGTGTGCAACGCAGAGGGGAAAAAACCGAATTAATGAGTAAACTAGTGAAACTCCGAGAAGGTGTGAAGTTTGGGTTACAGCATTGTACTAATGTCACTTTCTTGCTTTTGGAAATTGCGCTTCAGTTATAGAAGAGGTTCATGTGAGGGGAAGCAGAGTGAAGGCTTTATGGAAACCCTCCGTATAAACTGAGCCACTTCTCTGTAAATCTAAATTATTTCAAAATAAAAAGCTACAAGACACAATGACATTCGAACAAGTAAGATCGCTGGGCTATTTCTTCTTTTCCATTTATTCCAGGCAGAAAGAATGGAAAGCTTGCACTGGGCCCATGTCTTACACTTCAATCCCCTCGACAGGTACCCCGAAGAGACTCTCCAGTCGTTCCTGCAAACCAAGTATGATCCTTGTTTTCTCTTGGATCTTTGTGAGCTCTTCCACATTTAAAAAGAAATGTTTTTAGTGTTTATTTATTTTCGAGACCAAGAGAGACAGAGTGTGAGCAGGGGAGGGGCAGAGAGAGGGAGGGAGACACAGAATCTGAAGCAGGCTCCAGGCTCTGAGCTGGCAGCACAGAGCCCGACTCGACGCAGGGCTCCAACTCACAGGCCTTGAGATTATGATCTGAGCCAAAGGAGGACGCTCAACCAACTGGGCCACCCAGGTGTCCCAAAGGTTTCTACTTTTAAAAGTACATTTGTACACATTCTTTGATCTCGCCCTGTGATTTACCCTGTGTTCAAATAAAGAAATTGAGTCCCAAAGACGCCAACTGACTGGTCAAAGGAGCAAATAAAGATTGGAGGCTCCTGAGCGCCCAGCCTCTGCAGCTTTGACACCCAAGGGTTCGGGGAGGACGAGACCCAGATGGTGGAGGCACCTGAGGGGCCACGATCCCTACTGTGATGCCGACATGGGGAGGGGAGCACTCTGTGCGAGCGCAGCAGAAAGCCCCTCCAAGTTCTCCCAGAATTCTGCCTGGCTGCAGGACCCTCGGGCTACAAAGGCCTGGGAGCCTCAGGACCATGAGGAATAGGGACCTGGGCCTTTCTTTTGCTTTCCTAACGAAAAAGCACAGCTCCTGAGCCTTCCCCCAAAATTCCTCTTTCCAGCACAGAGAATTTTCACAACTGTCTTAGTTCCTATTTTTCAAAATGTAAAAATAGAGGAAAAAAGTTTCGTTATTGCAGTGCATTTGCTTTCAAAATATACAGTGATTAGAGTGAGCTATGTCATTTGGCAATGGATGTTGGACCACCCTTTGGTTTTGTCTGTTCTATTCTTGAAGGCCATGGGAATTCTTGGCGCTCAGCTTTCTGTTTTCACAGCTTTGCCCCAGCACCTGTTCCAAAAGCAATTGAAAGGACTTGACTGGATCCTGATTCTTAATTTTCAGCTCACAAGCAAGAATGTTTAGGATTTAAGGTATAATACCATATTTTACAGCGTTAGAACTGAAGCTTTTATGCGGAATTACACCATAAAACGCTTTCCACAATTTAGTGAAAACAACATATTTAAAAGGAATTTTGTCCTTACTGCAAGAAAACAAATATAAGCATATAAGATAACCGCATAAGGGGAAGAAATACGTATTTGTACGAACCTGTATTGTTCTGAGCTATCCGTTAGATTACAGACTTCCCCTTATGGAATCCTCTAGAGCAGAAATGCGTTATAAATGTTTCATCAAACAAGGAAAGAACAGAGTAAGAAATAGTTATTCCAGTATGTTCGGATGTTGCCCACCTACGTGAATCAAAGATCCTTTCATCTTACAATTGTAGGAATTAAAGCCTCAAGAATAAAAATTTTCAGTACTAATTAAATCAGTGTATGCACAAAATAAGGCCCAAAACTGTTACCTAAGCATTGGTCAGATTCATCCAAATGATCATGGAAAAGCAAGTTTTATAGTATGTTAGTGGATTTGGAGACCAGCAGAGAAAAAAAGAAAAGAATCTTAATGGGGCTAATTCTTTAGACTAATAGAATTCTGGCCTAAGCCAGTATAAAACGACTTTAAAATACAAACTGATTTCTCATTCAGAATTCACTCAAATTTTTAAAAAATGTCATAACTGTGAGTGGTGCTGATTCAGTGGGACACTGGCCTTCCCTACGGACCCCTGTCCTGGGTAGGATGCTGTGAAGGCAGGCCTGGGGCTGTTTCTCCCAGGGGCAAGTCAAGGGCAATGCAGTGGTCAGGAGGCCCGAGCAAGTCTAGGCTGGGCAAAGGCTCGGGCCCATGGAGCATCGCTCAAAGCAAAGCAAAGAACAAGAGTCGGCCTGAAATGTCCCATGCAGAGGAGTAGGTACCAAAAACTTGGAAATGTTGCTCAAATTAGAGAACAGGAGAGGAGAGTACAGCGGTTTATGAGTGAACCGCTGCATAGATCTCCCAGGCAACCTGCACTGGGTTGAGAGAGCTGTTCCCAGAGAGCGGGCAGCCCCTGGGCCCCCTGCTGGGAGGGGCCTCAGGCAGATGGAGGCTGGGGCTAGGTTGCCAAAAAGGAAGTCCCCAATGCCACGAGTGAGTGCTGGTCACAACTGCACTGCAGAGAGAGAGAACAAAAAGATAAAGTGGACGTTCACACTCTGCTTTTCTGTAACAGAACAGAATGTTGTTCTGTCTCTTAAAAGTAGGTTCTGAATTATGCATGAAATGGCTTGTCTGAAGTCAGCTGTGATATGCAGTCAGGTTCCTCCCAAGCATTTCCCAAAGGACAAAGGAAGAAATGGAAATGAACTTTCTCATGTACGGAATTTAAGAAAGTATTTGTGTTTGCTCACAAAGTCTAAATAGCAGGTTAAAAGCCCTTTTACAGTATTATTTAAGGTTAGGCTTAAGTCTCATTTAAGGTATGAACTTTTGAACACTGCCTCTTTCAAAACGTTTGCTGAACTATTAACATAAATATCAATAGAAACAACAGTGGATACACAGACTCATTGAAAGCTTTTATAAATCTATCTGCGAAAGTTAAAGTTACTTCCTAAGCTTATGATTTCTGTGATTGCAAATTAAATAGTCATGAAATGCAAACTAGCTATCTCAAACAATTGGAAAGCCTCTCTCCAGTTTCATAAGGACTTACTTGCTTCATCAAGAAAACTGTATATTCTAGAATAGTAAATTAACTAAATAAAAATAACGTATTCCACCCTTTTCCAGATGGTGTGTTCTGATTTTCATATTGTAAGATTTTGTTTAGACAGAGCGTTAGCCTTAAGAAATTTGGAAATCTCTGACCTCGTCCAAACTGAAACTTAGGATCACAGAGCATCTAAATGAACGGCAGTGTTATGACTAGAATCTGAATTTCCTGACTTCCACCCCGGTGCAATTTCCATTAGCACATACTTAGGCAAGGCAAACAAAGTTGATCAAACTGACATTGAACTTTAAAAAGTTACAATAAAATGTAGTTCCAGATTTTGCCAGTGCATTTGTAATATATATTTGACAATATATTGGATAAGTAAAAGGAACCTACAATCTTACTAGTTTAATAAAGAAAAAGTTTAATTTGTAATCGTAATCTAAATATAAACTTTATGGATCAAGGCCATGTTACCCTGTTAAGTTCATATTTTAGCCCCTAGACATAAGAGTATAGTGGAACTATGTACTGCAATTGTGGAGGAAAAATTGTGCCAATGTCATAAAATTCAATAGCATAAGTTTTCAATCTTATACCAAAAATATAAAAAAGTAAACAAATAAGAAATTGAGAAATTATGCGGCAAACCTATTAAATGTTTAAGGGGCAGTAAAACTGCCACCAACCCATTAAATATTCTCTTGTAAGCATTAGATCAGGAGTCAATAGTACCAAAATTTCCAAAATTAAAACAAGAAAATTCTAAAAGACAGACTTACTGAAAAATTATAAAAATGGCTCAGTTATGGATCAGAAAATAAATGTATTTAATATTCCAAGCATTATACCTGTCTGCACTATTATGCACTATAAGCAAAAATAATTGTTGCAAGAAGATGAGGGTCGAAGATAGGGTGTTTTAATTCAGGATAAAATTAACAATTGGGAAAAAATTCAAATTCCTTAACAGAAACCTAAGCATACAGAAGTCTAAAAATATGATGCACAGTTTATTTGCTTTGAACACAGTTAGAAAGGGAACACATACTGTGTTCTTAATGAGGCAAAGAAAGTGAAATCACTTTCAAATACAGCAAGTTGTATAGAATATGAATGTACTTTGTGAATCAAAAAATGTTAATTTGTAATATATTTATGTAATGTTAAAGAGAACACATCATTTGTTCAAATATTTATTGACAATATGAAAAGTTTCTCTGATATTTGTGAGTTGTTATAATCAGGCTTGAATTTCAAAACAGAGAATTCAATTAAAGAGGCCTTTATTGTTAGGACAGATGTAGACCCTTGCCTTTCTAACAGGTGTTCTCAGAAGGGCACATGCAATTTAGAAATAGAATCATGTTCTAACATCAGGAGGGGGAAGCCTTACTTTGACTAACTTTCCTTCGTATCCACCCAACTTACGTAAGCTCTGGAGTCAGTCTGTCTGAATCTGAATCCTGAGCTCACCACATGCTAGTGACATAAAATATTTTTATTAAAAGATTGTGTTACTGTAATTAGAAAAACTAGCACTTATATTCATTGCTTTTGTCAGCTATTCCTCTAACTACTTCCAAATAAAATTCACAACTTACTTAAATATCATAGAAGACTAAAAAGCACTTCAACATCTGTATAGTTTTAGGAATATGGCTAATGCCTCTTCTTTTAGGAGTTTCATATCTGCCAGTGTTTCTTTAATGGCTTTGCCAGACAAAGGGAACGAATCAGAGACCGGGGTCCACACAGGGTAGAGAACCATTCATAGGAAATCCTCCCCACAACAAGCCGGGGAGCAACTGGGCAACATCTTCAGGATAAATTGAACAACAGGTTATCCAACACTTGTCTGGATTTGTAGTCCAAGTTCACACCACCTGGGTTATATAGGGAAATTCCGGTGGCTCTGTATTTGCAGTGTACCCAGGATGGTGTAACTGTCCTATGGAGGAGGACGAGGAGGAAGAGGAGGAGGAAGGGGAGGACAAGGAAGAGGGGACAGGGAAGGGAAAAAGAGAAAGAAAGAAAGAAAGAAAGAAAGAAAGAAAGAAAGAAAGAAAGAAAGAAAGAAAGAAAGAAAGACAGACTAGCAGTAAAGACAATATAATAAAGACAAAATATTTAATTCCCCTGGAAAATATAACAGTTTCAATTTATAGGTACCTCATAATATAGCCTCAATATCCATAAAGCAAAATGACAGAATTAAAAGGAGAAATAAAGTAAAAATGACAGTTTTATGAGTAATTTGACAGAATAAATGAATAAACACTGAAGATTAAAAGAGATTATACAACACGATTAACAAATTTGACCTAGGAAAGATCACATATCATATGTATATTATATCACACATCATATACATATACATACATATGTATACACACACTGTAAGAACATGTAGAATATATATCTTTTTCAAGCATAGATGGCACATTTACAAATGTTAAGTATATCTTGGCCATAAGACAAGTCTCAACAAATTTCAATGGATTGAAATCATACAGAGTAGGTTCTCAAACCATAAATTCTAGCAATTAAGCTAGAAATAAATAGCACAAAGATAATTTGAATTCTACAGTGTTTGAAAATAAATCATTTAGAAGTAAATTTCTTAAAGGGTCAAAGGATAAATCAAATTAGGAAGTATCTTGAATGCCCACAGCTAACATCAAACTCAACACTAAAAAGCTGAAAGCTTTTCATCTAAGACTAGGGTTAAGACAAGCATGACTACTCTTACCACACTTATTCAGCAAAGTATTTGAAGTCCTAACCAGAGCAATTAGGAAAAAAAAAATGAAAGCATCCAAATCAGAAAGGAAGAAGTAAAACTGCGTCTATTTACAGATGACATGATACGATATACAGAAAACCCTAAAGACTCCACCAAGAACCTGTTAGAATAAATAAATTCAGTAAAGTTGCAGGATACAAAAATCAATGTGCAAAAGTCAATTGCATTTCTATATAATAACAATAAACTAGCAGAAAAAAGAAATTAATTACATTCACAATCGCATTAAGAATACCTAGGTAAAGGGGCACCTGGGTGGCTCTGTCGGTTGAGCATCCAACTCTTGATTTTGGCTCAGGTCATGACCCCAGGGTCATGAGATCAAGCCCCATGTCAGAGTTGGAGCCTGCTTAAGATTCTTTCTCTCTCCTTCAGACCCTCTCCCTGACTTGCTCTCTCTCTGTCTCTCTCTCTGTCTCTCTCAACCAATAGTAATAATAAAAGGAATGAGTAGGAATAAATTTAACCAGAGACATGGAAAATCTGTACAGTGAAAACTATAAGACATTGATAAAAGAAATTGAAGATGACTCAAATGGAGAGATTCTGTGCTTACGGATTGGAAGAATATTGTTAAAAGGTTCATACAACCCAAAACAATCTACAGATTCAGTGCAATCCCTATCAAAATTCTAGTGGCCTTTTTTTTACAGAAATAGAACAATCCTAAGATCTGTACAGGACCACAAAAGACCCCAAATAGCCAAAGCAATCTTGAAAAATAACAACAAAGCTGGAAGCATCACGCTTCCTGATTTCAAATTACATTACAAAGCTATAGTGATCCAAACAATATGGTATTGGCAGAAAACAGACATGTAGATCAATGGAACAGAACAGAGAGCCCAAAAGTAAGCCTGTGCATATATGGCCAATCAATTTACAATAACAGTGGAAAAAGGACAGTCTCTGCAATAAATGGTATTAGGAGAAATGCACAGTTACATGCAAAAGAATGAAACTGGACTTGGACCACTCACTATCTTACATGATACACAAAAATCAACTCACAATGAATGAAAAACTTGAACATAAGACTTGAAGTGACAAAATTCTTAGGAGAATGCATGTGGAATAAACTTCTTGACATCAGTCATGGCAATGATTTTTTTGGATTGACACCAAAAGCAAAGGTAACAAAAGCAAAGCAAGCAAGTGGGGCCACATCGCACTAAAAAAGCTGCTGCGCAGCAAAGAACCCAACAGCATAATGAAAAGGCAACCTACCAAATGGAAAAAAATATTTGCAAGTCATATCTGATAAGGAGTTAATATCCAAAATATATAAAGAACTCATAATTCAATAGCAAAAAAAAAAAAAAAGAAAGAAAGAAAGAAAAAGAAATCCAATTTAAAAATGGGCAGAGGATGGGGTGCCTGGGTGGCTCAGTCATTTAAGTGTCTGACTTCGACTCAGGTCATCATCTCACGGTTTGTGGGTTTGAGCCCCACAGCAGGCTCACAGTGTGGAGCCTGCTTAGGATTGTGTCTTTCTCCCTCTCTCTCTCCCTCTCCTCAACTTGTGCTTTCTCTCTCTTTCAAAATAAATAAATAAACTTAAAAATAAATAAATAAATAAATAAATAAACTTAAATAAATAAGGGCAGAGGAACAGAGTACTCTTTTCCAAAGAAGAAATATAGATGGCTGGTGGGTATATGAAAAAGTGCTCAACATCACTAATCATCAAGGAAATGAAAATGGCTTGTCTCCATATACCACTTTCAGATCCACTAAGTCTGGGAGAGAAGCTTAATCCTTGGAGTTCAAGCAGAATACCTTACCAATGGCTCCAGAAGTATTTGGGGACTGGAAACTGGGAGTCTTGAGAGGCTTCAGTATCATGAGGTGATTTGTATCTGGGAGGAGGGGAGGAGGGAGAGATCGCATCCACACGATTGCTACCAGGAACATATGAAGGTTTCTTGCAGCTTAAAGAGAGTTCTTGGAATTCAGTGCCAGTAGGCTGTCCCCAAAACTTCAGCTTTACTGCACTGTTAAATAGGTTTGGTTCTGGCCTCTTGAGACAGGGAAAGTCACCTTACATCATAATAAGAACTAAAATCTGGGGCGCTTGGGTGGCTCTGTCAGTTGAGTGTCCAACTCTTGATTTTGGCTCAGGTCATGGTCTCACGGTTATTGGGATGGAATCCCAAGTCGGGCTCTATGTTGGCAGCACAGATCCTGCTTGGAATTCTCTCTCTCTTTTTCTCTCTGTGCCTTTCCCCCGTTTGTTCTCCCTCTCAAAATAAATAAAACAAAACAAAAACCTAAAATCTGCCGGATACTCTTAAAATTATATTCTTCACACTTAAAAACATTGACACTACTTTTTAAAAAGTAAACCTCTTTCTCTAATAAAAAATTTCTCTGTGGATATTATTAGTCAGGGATCTCCAGAAAAATAGAATCAATGGGACATATTGGAGAGAGAGATTTATTTTAAGGAATTGGCTCACACAATTGTAGGGAGCTGTCAAGTCTCAAATCTGCAAGGCAGGCCAATAGGCTGGAAATTCTGGCTCGAGCTGATGCAGTCTTGAGTCAGAAGGCAGACTGGATGTAGAATTCCTTCCTCTGCAGGGGACCCCAGGCCTTTCTCTTAAGGCCTTCAACTGATTGGATGAGCTCTTTTCACAACATGGAGGTGGCTTACTCAAAGTCTGCTGATTTCACTGTTAATCACATCTAAAACATGCCTTCACAGCAATATCTGGACTGTTATTTGGGACCCAGCCAAATTGACACATAAAATTACATATCACGGTAAGCGAACATTTTCATGCACTCGTGAGACTGGGGATCATTAGAACCTATTAGAACTTTCACTCGGTAGTTTTGTACAACAGGTGGCCCCTGTCATCCTAGAATACCACCCCTTCTTCTGTTAGAGCTGATTCGTTTCTGTTTTATTGTAGAGATGCCTAACTTTAAAAAAATGATGATTACACCATAAGAAATGAGGACAGGAAACTAAGGAATTTCTGTAACAACACGGTCTATGATCATCTTACAAAAGTAGTGAAAGAATTATTGTCTGGGCCTAGCACTGAGATATAACTGTGTATACGTTAGCAAATTGTGACTTTCCAAGTAAGATAAATCAGTTGAGCTAACAATAAGGATCCTGCTTCTAAATGGGTCATAGGAAGAAATAGGGCAACAAAAAGAGCCCCGTTTCTGAATTGTCTTAGACAACGGAGATGGACCGGTGGGGAACAGGAACCTCAACTATGAAGGAAGTCTTGGTGACTTTGCAGTAGCAATATATGTGAACTGTGCCCTTTTATTTCTTTATATAGTCTAATTTCTACTTCAAACCTGCAGTTTGCTCCTTTGAATCAATCACCAGTGTAGGGGATTTACATTTCTTTTAATGTTTATTTATTTTTGAGAAAGAGAGAGACAGAATGCAAGTAGGGGAGAGGCAGAGAGAGAGGGAGACACAGAATCCAAAGCAGGCTCCAGGCTCTGAGCTGTCGGCACAGAGCTGGATGTGGGGCCCGAACCCATGAACTGGGAGGTCATGACCTGAGCCGAAGTCAAAGACTTAGCCGACTGAGCCACCCAGGCGCCCCTCAAATGTAGGGGATTTAAGATCAAGAGTGGGAGAGGCAGGGGGGTAACCAACATATTTAACAATTCATGGGCACCAATTGATAGTAGGTACTGATGGTAGCTCAGGATCAAGGATCCAGTATACATACCTAGCCGTGCCAGTCCTCAACCCTTAGGTTGCTGGATAGTAGAAAGGTTCAGGGGGCCCACGCTTGTAGGGTTAGGCTTCTGGGTAGCAGAGGGCACTGGGTTGAAGGGGGGGCGGGCCTTATGGCAGTGATTGTTTTCCAACCAGTATGAACTAGCCACAATAATTTAGAAACAGGTGCCACCACTTGGAGTAAAAGAGCTAAGCCTCAGTTCAGGGGATAATACATGGGAAATGCGACGCACACGGCACTCCTTTCCTCTTCATCTAATCCGCCTCGTCAAACGGGCCTCTTTTCCTTTGTGAAATGCCCGGTGTTAAAAGAGGTCAATTGATTGCCCACCTGAAGAAGTCAGGGAGGAACAGGACAAGCCATCATCCTTTGCTCTTTTTGGCGTCGACATGAACTTCCTGTAAGAGCTCACCTGTTAATTATTAGTCATTTGAAACTAGAATGCGTTGCTTTTTTAAAAAATTAAGTAAAGCCAAGTTGTAAATCAGAAGTTCAATGTGTCTCAAGGCCGAGGAGCAGTTTTGCAAAGAGGCTAAATCAAATGGAGCAAACAAACGTACCTGAGGAGGCAGCAGTTAGCTTTCCTTGCTTCCTTTGCTTTAAGGTATCAGAGAATGGAATGTCGGGAGTTTATATTCTCTGGACTAGCCTTGTTTAAAAAATAAAACTTACGAGACATTTATGTAGTGTCTGGGTTTCAGTTTTTCCATCAGTAAAGTGGGGTTGTTAAAAATAGTTCCAATCTCACAGGTGTGTGAGAAATAAAAGGGAAAATCCATACAAAATGCTTCGCACAATGCAAAGCACATAGAAAGTGATGAAAATAGTTGTGATAGTTCTTTATGGTAAAATTGGGGTTTTGCGAATCCTGAATCAGCTTTGTTCAATCTCATAGTCAGAAATCAACAGGAAGGAAAAGATGAGGAGGCCCTGTGTCAGCAGTAGAAATAATTTAAACTACATGGACAAAACAAGTAGGAGGAAGTAGCAACTATTAGAGTTAGTGATTTTTCTATGTAGAAAATTTGAATTAAGTCTCTATTGTAAAGTGCTTCTCATAACCACAATTTGAAAATATTCTTATTTCATATCAATAAGATTTATATCTCGTTCAATTCATAGGTAAGTCAATGTATAGAGATCTTTAACACCTGTAACCTCTTTAAAAAATATTTAGCCCCTAAAATTGTACTTTATAGTACAATATGCATGTTTCTTTCCCATGACAGACCTACTATGTATAAAATACAATATTTTTTTCTATTGATTTGTTGACTCATGCTTTGCAAGCATTTTCTCCTAGACTGTGGCTTACCTTTTGCTTTATGAAAATGGTCTCTGATAAACCTAGCTTTTATATTTTTTCTAGATTTTATATTTTAATAAAAAATATATCAGTATTTTCTTTTGTATGACATTTTAAACCACTTATGGTACCTCAGAGTAATAAAAAAGAGATCTCTTCCTATATTTTATTCTAGTGCTTTTGAAGGTTTACTTTTCACATTTACATCTTTATACACTTGAAATAAATTTTTGTGTATGAAATATAAATCCAATTTCCTCCCTATATAGGCAACCAATAATAGCAGTTCCAGGTATTGAAAAGATGAATTTCTCTAGGTTATCAGCAAAGCCACTTTGATATGATCAAATTTTCATATGTTCTTAGATTTGGTCTCCCATCTAAGTACTAACCAGGCCCGACCCTGCTTAGCTTCTGAGATCAGACGAGATCGGGCACATTCAGGGTGGTATGGCCGTAGACATATGTTCTTGGATTTGGATCTGAACCTTCTGTTTGTTTCCACTGGTCTGTTGTCGACTCTTGTCAATACTTCAATTTTAGAACATACTCTTTATACAAAAAGATTAAATGATTAAATCCTGTAAGGCATTAACAACTTAATTGTAAAAAATCTAACTTATATATCATATTTCAGGAACCAATTATTCTGTAAAATCAGTAAATGTTTAACATTTACTTCCCCATGGGTGAGAACTCGAGTCATGTAACAATATCTATTGAACTCAATACCTCTAAGTTCAGTGAATGAATGGATGATCAACCATCACTGGATGTAGAATTTCTGGCAAGTTTGTTAACAAAAAGTTCATTACTCAATTGTACTTTATGTTTGTGGTTCTTACGACAAAAGTGTGTAAGCTTACCCAAAGCTCAGAGCTTCTAGGAATGAATGGCCTCAAAGGCTTTACTCCTTCTGTCCTGGCAATTCACTTCTGCCTTGAGCTTCCAGGAATTCTTCGTGTGTGTGTGTGTGTGTGTGAGAGAGAGAGAGAGAGAGAGACAGAGACAGAGACAGAGACAGAGAGAGTGTGCGAATATGTGTGCTAAGGGGTGAGGGTGAGAGTAAGGGTAAATTGCACTTATCGTTCTCAAATTTCTTTCCCATTCAACTTTTTCAAAATATGCACATAGACCTGTAAGTGTCGGTGTTGAGACACTCAGCGCTGGTTGTCAGCAACAGAGCTCTTACCGCGGGAGGCAGACTACTCTCCAATAAGGAGAAGAAAGGAAATGAAAGGCTATAATAGATCCCAGCCCTAAGGCAAGTTCAGGCAGCTGTGAAGGATCTTTAAAAAATTTTTATGGCAAATTGGCATCTCATTTTGAATTTATGGGAAATTGATTATGCAAAAGTCAGTTGGGAAAGAAGCAGCAGGAAATGAGCCTAATTCTATGGGAATTTAGTTTCAGAGGGGAGAATACGGTGTGTGCAGTCTAATTTACAATGCTAGCCCTAAATATATCACGATGGTTACTAGTAAGAGTCCCAAAGCGATTTCTGCCAAGGCTCAAAGGGAGAGGAAGGTAGATTCCGATAAAAACCACAAGCACCCAGGGTTGATGGGATCCTCGAACTGCCTGAAGTTGGAGCAAGGTACTTTTTAAGTATTTCCAAGGGCACGCACAGTCCCTAAGTTAAATACAATTCTCTTGGAATTAAAAGATGTTCTTGAAAATTTGTGTGCTGTCAGATACTATTTATAAATTTCCTTTTATTAAGCATCTTATAATTTCCTTTTATGAAAACGGTAACATTTCAGGTTAACAAAAATCTTACACACAAATCTTTAAAGAGAAATCTTTAAGAAAATCTTTAAGAGGTTTACCATGGTAAACCTCTGAAAATCTCCCCAACTTAAAGAAAATCATGGGCTAGAAGGGATGGCTGCTCAAGGGGAAAAAAAGGTCACAGTGATGATACCTAACATTTTAGTCTTGACCAGGTGCAGGCAGTGATATGTACTGTTGTCTATAAACTTCATGACTGTGAGGTAAAGTTCTACCTTTTCCATTTGGCAGATGAGGAAACTGAGGCTTAGTCAAATTAAGTAAGTTCCCTAAGGTTGTATTTCTAGTAAGTGGTGGATATGAACTGGAATTCGGTCTAATTTGATTCCAAAACCTGTACCATTTTTCCTAAACCAAATGGGTAGAGACACCATCCAGCGTCTGAAAGAGGCAACTAATCGATCCCAAAGATGCCTACATCCTAATCCTCAGGTGGTATCTACATGGCAAGGGAAGCTTTGGTGACGTGATTAAATTAAGGATCTTGAGATGGACAGATTATCCTAGATTACGAAGGCAGACCCATTATACAAAGACCCTTATCCATGAAAGAGGGGAGGCAGCAGAGGAGAGTCGGAAGATGTGTGGATAGAAGCAGAGGTCACCATGATTTGATTTGTCGGAAGGGGCCAGGAACCAAGGAGCACGGGCAGCCTCCAGAAACTGCAAAAGGCAAGATGAAGATTCTTCCTTAGAGCCTCCAGAAGTGTAACCTGACCCTGCCAAACCCCGGTTCTTAGCCAAGATCCGTTTTGAACTTCCACAGTTGTGGTACCAGTTTAACTTTGGCATGTGTGTGGGGGTGTCTGTTTTCCACACCACCAAGCAATTCTTCAACACCAGCCAAGTTTCATAAAACTGAACTCAATTCCGACACTACCTGGAGACAGGGACAGGTTCCACATGTCACCAACCCAGAAGCCCTCTGAACCCCATCCTTGGTGGGGTTTGATGGAGGCTTTATTATATAGAGATGATTGATTAATTCATTGACCATTACTAACTGAAATCATTCTCCAGCCCCTCTCCCTTCCTTAGAGGTTGGGGTTGGGGACAAGACTGAAACTTCCGGCCCTCCAATCACTTGGTTCATCTTCCTCTCCTCCGGGTCCCCATCCGGCTCACACTCTGTCTCTTTGTAAAATAAAAACAAAACGAAACAACAACAACAAAATTCATTCAGGGGTCTCCCTTAGCCCTCGGATAATGTCCAGTTGTCTTTGAGGTAACCCACAAGGTCCTTCGCCATCTGGATCTGCACCCTGCTTCCCTCCATGGCCCACCTCTACCGCCCCCATCATACTCTCCTGCGCGCACCCTTCTCTCTGTTAGCTCCTTCTTCCTTCCAGTTACCGGTTTAGCCATGGCTGTCCTGGAAGTCTTCCCAGGCACTGAGCGTGTGTCTGGGGCCCTGTCCTGTGTGCTTGTGGTTTCTTTTGTGTTCCCTCTACTAGCACTTACTGTGGGCATCAACTGCTTATTTAATTGCGTGTGAACTTGTGATGTCTTCAGAACGTGAATTCTATGAAGGCAGGGTTCAGGGGTCTCATTCACTGGGGATATAAATGCATACATGGCTTAGCCGAACAGAACGGTGGTGGGAAGGAGGAGGAGGCAAGGCTGTGATCCCCTGCACAGATGAAAGAGATACCCGCCCATTGGGCTGCACTGGGTATTGAAGATGAATGAGAATCACACCAGACCTGTGCCTCTAGAGGCACCATGCCTGGCTTTGACTCCCAGTCCCTCTCTGCCCTGTGGCCAGCCTAGGGCAGCTCTTGTAATGCATCCAGGGGAGTTAAGCAAGAATTGGAGTTAAAACTCGGCCCACTGCTCATCAAACTTCATGCCCGGCACAGGGCTGTTCTTGCTCTGAAGAAGAGGCACCACTTTCTTGACAAAGATGAAATCTACACTCTAAGAGGCTTTGGTGGCTGATTTCCCCTGGGGGCTATATGGACAGACAAGGGCAGGTATCTTTTTATAACTCCTTTGCCCAGTGGGGCCCGTTACTGTAATTGGTCTACCCTTCTTGCCTTTTTTGGATTTGATACAAGGGCCAGACACAGGCTGCCCTGCCAGGCCGAGATCTTGGGCAAGTTACCAATCTCTCAATAAACATCAGCTTTATCAGTGTCTACACCTCGTGGGGTTCCTCTGAAGCCTGTGTTAGATAATCCGCATGAGACGCTGAAGCATAGAGAAAAGTGTTCAAAACTTGTTCTTGAAAATGCCTTGAAATTATCAAGAGCCAGGTACGACCTTATACAATAAGACTGCAAAGCACAGGCAAAGTTCTAACATCACGAAAACAGGACTACACGAACATACAGGATGGTGATTTCAGAGGACAAGTTTTCCGAAAGGCAAATTTTAATGGTTTAAAAACACTTTAGGCGTTTAAAACATTCAGGATCTTCAGCCACCATTTTGTCTTAAAAAAAAAAACAACAAATAAAACACAACAACTCTCTTTAGGAAATGTGCCCTTTCCTCAAAGCCTGGTAGGAGGAGCCAAAGTTCCAGAGAGGCCTTCATATTTGCCTATTCTGCTTACATTTCTTGTTAAATCTTTCTTTGTGCATTATTCCCTTCTAGGCTCACTTGTAAAACTGCAGGATGCTGATTTCCTTACACATAATATAATTCTCACAATGGATATTTAAAATTTATGGCCAAATCTCCCACATGAAGGTGGTCTGGCAGCCATAATTTTTTCCTTCTGTACATAAATGACTATTAACGTGTTGGCGTTTTGCAGACAGGTTTTGATGAACTATGATATTTTGCTTAAAATCATTCCAAGAATAATGTCAGACTTCGTAATTGCCTTCCCCGTGACCACCAGCAAGCAGCATTCACCTCCACCGCACAGCTTATATTAAAAGGAATCAAACTACAACCACAGACAGACCTGTGAATTCGAGAACACAGGGCAGACGGCAACTTTTCTCTAAGGTTTTGGGAATGTACTCAAAAGTGGCAAAGCTCAGACTATAAATATCTGTCTGTTGATTTCTACAAGCATAGAAATGTGCTTGTGAGAATGGCTTTTGTAGCCTCTTTCAGATTTAAAAAAAAAAAGTGGCAGATGGTTTAACATGAAAACAAAGCAATAATCAAACTTCAGTCACAGTGGCGACAAAAGAATCTCAGTTCGTAGTTGGGTGCTGTTTAGAACAAATGTTCCCAAATCCCAGACTACGTTAAAATGTTCATTTGCTCAGAGCGAGATCAGACTAATGCATATATGTAACATTTAGACATGTAGAAACAAATGCATGCATTTATGTCAGAGCCATGTTGGCCACCACTTTACGCAGGAAAAATGGTCAGGTATTTTGAGATTGTGTCCTTTCAACTTCTTTGATGTTAAAGTGTTCTTTCTTTATGTAATGATTTCCCTAGCCAATGATAGCTGTCAATCTGTGGCAAGTTTAAAAATTGGCAGCCTCTAAATTTTGCTTTTCGGGGAAATGTTAATGCTACATAAAATCCAAAAGCCTCAGAACCAAAAAAGCGACCGTATTTTCTATTTTCTGGACCACTGCTCTGCTCTCTTACAGACTAAGCTAACTTATCCTCCGTCAAAGAATTGCAGGGGTGGGGGTGAGAGGGCGGTGCTGAAACCTTCCACAAATTCTCTGACACAGTTGCAGAGCCCACCATGTAGAAATCCACTGAGTGCTCAGGGATTATGACATTTTCATGTTTCTTGAATGGAAAATAAAGAGAAAAAATAATTTAGGGGCACGTGGGTGGCTCAGTCAGCTAAGTGTTCAACTTCAGCTCAGGTCATGATCTTACCATTTGGGGGTTCAAGCCCTGCGTCGGGCTCTGTGCTGACAGCTCAGAGCCTGGAGCCTGCTTCAGATTCTGTGTCCCTCTCTCTCTGCCCCTCCCCCATTTGCACTCTCTCTCTCTCTCAAAAGTAAATAAACATTTAAAAAATAAGTAAATAAAAATTTTAAAAAGAGGAATATAATTTAAAAAATCAAGCTCACCCATGCAATATACAGTTCCATTAGGACCCTCACTCAAAACCTGATACCTGTACATCATTTTATACCATTACCAACAAATGAACTTTCTCACATGTATTCAACAGGGAACAGCTCTATGCCTCACAACCTTGGGTAAAATTGGTTTTCCTAGATGGGCCTTTCTGTCCTCCGCTGTAAAACAAGGTTTGGACTCCATTGCCAAAGTCCCTCCCAACACTAATATTACCCACTCACCTGCTACTTCCGCTCTCAAATACTACTCCGCTCCCTGGAGTAGCTTGTTTGATGGGACAGTTTGAATGGAGTTTAGTGAAGAGCAAGGGTTATTAACAATTGCAAAAAGTGCCATATGTGCCCAATTTAAAGGTCTATGTTCATGTATTACTTTGTCCTTTTTCTTGCTTCTTAAGATTCTTATTTAATCATATTACTCTCCTACTCAGAACCCGCCGTAGCTCTTCATTATTAAATCAGGGACGTGGCACCAGAGTGTTTGCTGGGCCAATGAGGCAGAGGAGGGACAGGCCTGCTGTGCCCAGGAGCGAGTCTGTGCCCGTGGGAAGGGGACGGAGCCACTCAGCTCCAGCACCTCAGGGCCACCAGAAGGGTGCAGCTGTGAAATCTCTGAGACAAGACAGAAATCTGACCTTTTGAGTATATAATCTTTAGAATTTTTTATGTTTTTTTTTTTTTTGAGAGAAAGAGAGAGAGAGAAAGAGAGAGAGTAGGGGAAGGGCAGAGAGAGAGGGAGACAGAGGATTTGAAGCAAGCTCCCTGCTGACAGCAGCGACCTGGATGTGAGGCTTAAACTCACAAACCGTGACATCATGACCTGAGCTTAAGTCACATGCTTAACCGACTGAGCCACCCAGGTGCCCGTAGAATTTGTACAGTTGGCAACATTTACAACTGTGACAACTTGATGATTCCATAATAATTCCAGCTGACAAGCTGATAGGTCGCTAGATAAAAGTTCCGAAAGTCAAGCTTCTGTCACATAGCTCTGACTTATTTCAGGGTCCCCAAACACATTTTCTTTTCACCATGTTCTTGGAATTAGCAATTGAGTCCAGCACTCTTGATTGAAAGATGAGGGCATAAGAATGTAGGTTTTGAAGAAAGATAGACCTTGATACAAGTTCTGATTCCATCACTGCTACCTTGTAAAAGTTACCTAACTATTTTGTACCTTGGTTTCCCTAGCTTTATTTTTTTTTATTTTTATTTTTTTTATGTTTTATTTATTTCTAGGAGAGAGAGAGAGAGAGCGTGAGCAGGGGAGGGTCAGAGAGAGAGGGAGTCACAGACTGAAACAGGCTCCAGGCTCCGAGCTGGCAGTCAGCACAGAGCCCGACATGGGGCTCGAACCCACGAACCGTGAGATCATGACCTAAGCGAAAGTCGGACGCTTAACCGACTAAGCCATCCAGGCGCCCCTTTGGTTTCCTTAGCTTTAAAATAAAGTCACTGGTTCCTATCTTCTGGGTTGTTAAAGGGTTGGTTCCCCTCCTTTCTCCTATTCATTCCAGGCGGGGAGTGTCTTTGGACACATCTTTGCCTTCCCCCAGTGCCTCTTTCTTCGCAGGCCACTCTCCTAGATTCCGCAGAAACTTCAAGGTCTGATTTCTGCCCCCCAACCCCCACCTTCCAGCCCAGCTCACTGTAAAGGGACTTCTCTGCTATATCTTCTGTAAGCATTTGTTTTTGCTCTCAATGGGAGTCTTTTTTCTTTTCTCTCTTCTCCTTCCTTCCTTTCTTCTTCTCCTTCTTCTCCTTCTTCTTTTCCTTCTTCCTCTCCTTCTTCTTTTCTCTTTCTTCTTCTTCTTCTTCTTCTTCTTCTTCTTCTTCTTCTTCTTCTTCTTCTTCTTCTTCTTCTCTCTCTCTCTCTCTCTTTCTCTCTTGTTCCTTGTCTCATCCTGGATTTCAGATAATCTATTAAAAATGATCAACTCCCATTTTCAAATTCTAACCTCAGAAAGAGTGATATTATTTGAAAAGAGAACATGCTCTGACATTATACGGGCTCCAACTTTTGATCCATTGTAAGCATCATGCCATAGATGAAGCGAGAGGGTCCCCCTGCAGGATAGAAAACTTGCACACAGGAGAATTCAATCATGGGGAAAAGGTGTATTTTGGGAACACCCGGGTGACTCAGTTGATTAAGCATCTCGATCTCCGGGTTCAGGTCTTGATCTCAGGGCTGTGAGTTCAAGCCCCATGTTGGGCCCTGCTTTGGATGTGAAGCTTACCTTAAAAATAAAAAACAAAAAAAGGAAAAGAGATATGTTTTTAATGGTTGGCTTTTTAATACCAACACAACCAAGAACCTCTTTCTTCTTCTACCCTGATGGTTAAATAACAACAACAGCATCCATAATAATAAGTAGAATGTATTATCACAGCTGCCTCTTCTTGTACCCCAAAACATGGCCCTAGTTCTGAACTGCTAATAAGATCTTGCTCTAATTTTGCTCTGGGCTGTGTCCAGACCTGATGGTGAAATGCGGTAGCTACTCCAAGGTCCGAGGAAGCCCCAGGAGTGTTTTTTGTCAAAGCCTTGCTGTAGTGATAAAGCCTGCTCTCTGAGGAGATAAGTAATGCCCTCCTGCAACAATCCATTTCAATATCTGTCCAGTACAGGTTTCTCTGGAGATTTATTTGCGCTAAGTTCCCATGATGTCACATGGAGGCGGTGATCTGGAAACAGAGAGAGAAGCATTTGGGGGATTATTTTGATGAATAATTGGTCAGGGCCAGTGGGAAGAGAGGACACAAAAGAAGTGAACCTCTCTTATTTGGGATAAATGATCAACTGTTAATGATTCATATGGCTTCTGCAGCCATCAGAACTGGCCCATACTTGCACATGATGTGCCCCGAGTCCAGAAGGAACACACACTGTCATGAGAGTAAAACGTTCTTCTCTGTGCTTAGAGGGAACTGTCGGCAAAACTTTGAAAACTTGGTTAGGCGGCCAGAAAGCAAGTTAGAACAACGTGAATGTTGTCCTGCTGGACAGCAACATAAGAAGACAAGCAAAGGGCAGGATGGAGGAGGGCAGCCAAGGAAGCCATTTTATTGATGCTACCAGACTAGGTCTGAGGGATCTCACCACATCGTCAGTTCGTCTCTCCCAAACCCCCACCAGCAAAGAAGTTCCCAACACCAAGACAAAGTCTTGGAATCCCTTCACTCTTTTCTTAATTTTTAAAAACTTACAGAGTTTATTTATTTTGAGAGAGGTAAAGTACAAGTGGGAAGGGGCAGAGAGAGAGGGAGGAGAGAATCCCAAGCAGATTTAGTCCGACTGAGCAGAGCCCAATGTCCGACTGGAACTCACAAACTGTGAGATGGTGCCCTGAGCTGAAGCCAACCATCAGGACACTTAACCAACTGAGCCACATGCACTTGACACACACACACACATTCACCATAGGTTTTAGAGACTCCTTGTTACCTCTAACAAAGTAGTTGTTTTTACTGGACAAAAAGGCTTGGGGTGGGTGTTACAATGTGATTTTCCCAAAAATTTGCAGGTCTCTAGAATAGTGCTCAGAATCACTTCAAGACGATCAGTGAAACAAATAAAATACAAGAGTCTCAGATTTTAAATTTCAAGTGAAATGTCACACCTTTTACAGGGGCTTGTAGGAAGGAGGCAGGGGTTATTCTGGTCACTGGTAGCTGTAAGTACCTCTACTTAAGCTGTGCCTTTAGCAACTTAACACCTGGTCATTTCACCCACTGCCCACTCATTCTGGCCCTTGAGAACTCTTCTGAAGGAAGCCTCTCCCAGTGCCTCGGAGCTGATTCAAGCCTAGGGTTGTGATGGGCTTATCTCATAGTATGGCTGGTCCTGTAAAGTGAGCTTCCTCCGGGCCCAGAAACTATAAGAAACAAGGAAAGGAAAATTGGAGACTACTTAATTTTGTATTATGGAAATTAGAGGAGTCCAGTGGTGAAATTTCATCAAGGTGAGAACCATATAATTTCCCTTACAAGCCAAAAATAGAGTGTTCAGGAAGCCCTGCCCTGTGAGCAAATCACAGTAAAAGTCAAAGGTGGTTAGTAACGCTACTGACATGCTCAGGCCTTCATTCGTTCCCACATTGGAACGTGGTCTACCAGTTGCCAAAGACTGGCCTCTGGAGTGGGGATTGAGAGAGAGGCGGGTTGGGGGAGAGAATTATATACACCAACCTGAAGGACTGGTTAATATTTATCATTAAAGGAAAAGCCAACGTCCTTAAAGAGACCTACCAGGACCTCCGGGCCTTGCCTATCCTCTCCTTTTGCCCCGACCCCGCCTCCCCATTTCTCTCTCTCACTCTAGCCATACTCTTTGCTGTTCTTTGAACGTGTCAGGCTTTTTCCTTTCCATGGAACAGCCTTCTCCCGAATAGTCACCTGGCTCCTTCCCTCCAGCCTTTCCTGGGTGGGTTTCACCCACAGCTACACTCTCTTTTCCTCATTCTCCGTATTGCACTCCACTTTCCATCTGGTATCCTCTATATTCAATTCCTACCTTGTGTATTGTGTCTCTCCTTACTAGAATGGTAGAGACTTGTGCTAAATCTCCAGTGACTAAAATGGTGCATGGTAAAATCTAGGCACTCCAATACTGTAAATAAAGGTATGAAAGAGTGGATGGACCCCCAACATTGTGGACCGTATTCATTCAACTCCCCTGCAGAAATGCCTTCTGGGATGAGATTTGATATTTTATTTTATTTTATTTTATTTTATTTTATTTTATTTTATTTTATTTTATTTTATAAGTTTATTTATTTTGAGAGGTAGTGAGCATGAATGAGCAAGGGGCAGAGAGAGAAGGAAAGAGAGAGAGAGCCCCAAGTAGGCTCTGTGCTGACAGCTCTATTGGGGCTCCTTCTCCTGAACTGTGGGATCATGACCTGAGTCAGACACAAGAGTCAGATGCTTACCCAACTAAGCCACCCAGCAGCCCTGAGATTTGATATTTTAGAAAGAACTTATATAAGACATGACTTTATACAAATGATGGTCTTTCCCACCCACTTGGAGTTTAAAAACGTGGGCCATTTTGTTACCCAAGATCTTTCGCACAAGCATCAACACAATCAATCCCTTCAAGAACCCAGGGCCAGGAGGCTTTTCCACAGGGACACTTATTTACATCCTTTAAAACTCACAGTGCAGGCCCCATAGCCCCTTTCCCTTAGCTTCCAGGAAAATAACTTGATACCATTTTTGTTAACACAGGGAGAGTGTGCGTGTATGTGCGTGCACGTGCGCAGGGGGCCATTCTAATTGAAAGTATCTGCTTACAAAGTGAACTTTTAATTTTCACTTGCTAATTCTACTTCCCATGGACACAAGACTGTGGGTGTACTTTCCGACGCCCTATTATGTTGCTGGCATTGGAAGTAGCGCTAGTTTACTGCCTCCTGGGAGGCCTCCTGGGCCTCAAAATTACTTCTGAGTCCTCTGAAATGGACCGCACTCTAAAAGGGGGCCAAATATCGTTGTACTAGAAGAAACCAAAAGAAGAGTCCTCTCCCCCAAAACTCGGGGAGGAGGGTGAGGGGAGATGGGAAGCGGAAAGAAAAGGATGGCCCCGAGAGGGGAGGGGGGATACTGGGCTCTACTGCCTCCAAACTAACCCAAAGGTATCCTGGAATCCCCATTACTCTGTTGAGAGCGCCACTCACATTGGCCTCTATCCAAGCAGGTTTAGTGGGAAAAGTATTAACGCCTGCAAGGTGGTCCCCCAGCAACGTCCCTGAGGACAGAGGTTGCAGTATAGCCGGGGAAAAGCCATAGGAGCAGGCCGATTCCAACACCAAGGTGCCTGTTAGGTGAAAAGGCACTCTATCATATGACAAACTGCCGCGTTAGTATGGCAGCCGGCAGAGGAGCGGTGGAAAGCTGTGCGGCCCACAGATGGACGCAAAACGAGCGAGCAGGGCTGTCCTCGGAGAACATAATCTACATACCAGAACAGGCATGGGTTTGTTTAGGTCTAAGCCATGGCAACAAATTTTAGCTTTGCAGCTCTCAGAACAGCTGTACCGAGGGGCCTTGGGCAAGGCCGGCCCACGGGTTCCTGGACTCCCTACTCTGGGCTCTGTTGTATTATATCTTCAAACAACACCTAAGTGTTAAACCTTCAGTTCATTTGCACAGCGCAGCTAAGAAAACAAAGCAACTCCCAGACCTCCCTGTGTGGCTGCAGACGACTTTTCCCCTTACCTTTCCCCTTCCAGACTGAAGTAGTTTTCAATAGTTTGAGGAGGGGGACCCAAACTTGCTCCTTACTTTCAGGGTGGAAAAGCACTGAAGGAATGTATTATGATTAAACACAAAAACAAAACCCAAACAATTGTTTAGGAGAAGCCGAAGTCATTGCAGGGAATGTGAATGGAGGTATATCTGTCAGCACAGACCTACAGCCCCCACAGATGGCTTCATGTCAGGCTGGAAGACATGGAGGCAGCCTTCCAGTCAAATGATTGACACATCTTGCTCTTGGAAACCTGAGGAATCCAGAGTGTCTGTGATGGTTTTGCAAATTAGAAGTCTTTCTGCTAAAAAGCAAAGCTAAAGTGCCCAGAGCTCGCCTCTTGCCTGTTTCGTGTGAGGTTCTGAAGATGTTTCAAAGGAGAGTTACTAAAACAAATAAAGCGTACAAACCACTGACCCAGTTAATTTTTATAGAGAAGGAAAGTCTGGTTGGGATTGGTTAAGCGCCATTTCCAGGATCAGAGAAATAATTAGCGATCAACCTGGCTAAACACCCAAATCCCTTACTCCTGACTCGGTGCAGCAAATCTCCAACTTACTGCCTCTGCACACGCTCCACACCATGTTGGAGTTTATTTTTTTTAAGTTAAGGAAAATTAACACTCCTAATCTGGAATGGTGGGGAAAGAAACGTGAACTTACCATTTGAGATTTAATTACTCCATTTGTGGGAGCGCACAGCCAGGGCCGGCGTTCGGTGCTCCAGCTTGGGCACCAGTCACATCTGTGTGGGACGCTGTGTCTGCTCCGTTTTCCAGGAGCGCCGGATGAATTCTAGAGAGGAAGGATGAAAGAAATCTGCAAAACTCCCTAAGTAGATATTTTTTATGCATCTGATTTTCAGAAACTGAAGCACGAGTCTCTGATTTCAGACCCAAGAAGAAGGGCGAAAATGTTGGTTTCTACCAGTAGTCTCTGAAGCCTCACCATCCCTCCTCCAAAGTATGTTGGTCTGTAGGCCAACAGCGTCAGTGGCATCCGCCAGAAGCTCATCAAAACTGCACATTCCTTGGCCCCATCCCAGTTCTAGCAAACCAGTCTCAAGCTCCTCAGGTCACTTGCATATTAAAGTGTGTATCTGGCCTCGATCCAGAACAGGTGCTTCCCCGAAGGTGGTCTTCAGGCCAGCAGGGTCCGCTTCACCCAGGAACTTGGTCGAAATACAGATTGTTCACCCTGCTCCAGACCAACTAAATCAGAAACTGCGGTTCTGGGGCTCAACAATATAATTTCTGCAGCCCTCCCGAAGATTCGGATGCTCAGTACAGCTTAAAAAGTGCTGGTCCAAAGTGTGAAGACAAGCACAACTCAGGACACTTACTCTAAAAAAAACAGAGAAAAGGTACACCGGTATTTCCCAAATTGTATTCTGTAGAATAAGATATTGATAGATATTGTTCATGGTCAAACATATTTGGGAAATACAGAGTTAAAACCCAGTCGTTTTTATTTTCATGGCAAGACTACCCAGCTCATAAGTGTGCATTGTGAATTTCTGAGACAGTTGGTAGTGATTTTCAAATTTATTTTGGAAGGCTGAAAATTTAAGCTAATTGCTCATTCACATATTCATAGTAGGTCTCATTTTCTGAACCAAGAATGAACAACTTGAATCCATTTTTTGAGTAATATTTCTTACCGTCTCCTAGAGAAGGGGCTGCAGTAGGTTGTTTGCAGTGCTGGGTGTACACGTACACAACCTCCTTTAAGCATTGTGACAATCCTCTAAGACTTGGGAGAACTATTCTAAAGAGGGTGAAAAGGCACACTAACGAAAAAATGACAACACAGGCTCAAATGAGTTCTATAGTTTCTCCAAGATTAGAAGGTTCTTAAGTGAGGGAACACCAGTCAAAGAAGGTGGTCTTCTGGTCAATTGCCCTGGGTGCTGCCAATCTGTGAGAAGCTCTAAAACATCACAGGAAACATTATGAGATGGAGAAATAATCATTTACTAGGGCAATTCTTGAGGACAGAACTTCACGGGATTGATGGGATACTTTGCTAAGGAGCTTAGAGTCAGGGGTAGAGACTCCTGAGGGAGATTCTAGAGTAACACCAGCTGAATTCAGGCTCAGGACTTCTTTGCTGAATGGGGTGGATGAGTATGAGTAAGAGCTAAATGGGTCAGAGAATTTTTAGGGGTGGATCTCTACTTCCAAGGATTCTATACCTCCTCCTTTCCTGCCAAAATGCTCCGGCTTCCCTCTGCATTAAATGTTGAATAAAAAATAACAGAAAAAATGGGAAGCCTGGGTGTCTCCGTTGGCCAACCATCCAATGGATATTGGCTCAGGTCATGATCTCATAGTTTGTGAGCTTGAGCCGCGTGTTGGGTTCTGTGCCGACAGCGAGGAGCCTGCTTGGCTCTCTCTCTCTCTCTCTCTCTCTGCCTCTCCCCTGCTCTCTCTCTTTCCCTCCACCCGTCTGTTTGTCAAAACAAATAAATAAACTTAAAAAAATGCAACACCACTGATTTGCAGGTGACCCAAACGATGAGCCTACTTGTATAAAAGTTTGACGTGAGGGTATCGAGATCGACACGCACATAGGTTTGTCAATGCCAGTGCCTGTGTCACCTAAGCAGTCTTCTCTCTTTAAGCACTTGACACGTACACTTACATATGATTACTCTATTCATTTTAGCCATCAATGGTCTGCTCAAGTTGGTCTTGAGATGACCTGAACTCACACAGCTCCCATCGGCTTCCCATCGTAATCCATGCGAGAGTGAACTTTATTACCATCATTTCAAGAGGTTCTTTAGTGACTTTTTCCCCCTCTTTTTTATTTTCAGAACAGTTTCTGTGCAACCTGGACCTCAAGCGAGCCCCGTAACCAAGTCATACTTCTCAAAGAATCTGGAAGTCAAGTCACACAGGTTTCTGATGTGTAATGAATATAATCGTTAGAAGTCTAGAAGACGCTGTTTCATCAATGTTAGTTTAGTTTGAACTAGTTTAAGAGCCTAAACACTTAAGTCTTAAGCCATAAAAGTCCATTCACATATTTTATAATATGTCTCATTTTCTGAACAAAGGCTTAACAACTTGAATGTAAGAAGCAGGTGTGCGCACTCTTGATGGGTCAAAACCTTAACACCACCCAGACACGTCTATAATTTCTGGGCACCGTGCATGGCATGCGTGAATTTTGTTTCAATATGTTTTCCATGGCGATAGCTTAGAAAGTCATAGAGCCGTATCCTACCCAGACTTCCATTCCTGGTGGCACAAGTATGTGCTGATGATTGAAAGGTCATGCAAAACAGATGTGAGGGCAGCTGGCTTTCCCAGCTATGCTTTAGCGGACTTAACAGTGGTGCCTGCCATTACCAAACAGCAGAGAGATTTTATTTCAATTGAGCAAAAAAAAAAAAAAAAAAAAAACTTGGGCAACCTTGTCAAGATAATTGACCATACGTGCATTTTCTCCCCGAGGCCTCACCTTTTCCACTCTTCACACTCCACACTCACAGCCCGGAACTAACTTCGTCACACAGAGCAGAACTGGGTGCCGGCCATTCTGACTTGCTTTCCAACATCTTATAGGTATTGTTGACCTTTGTGTGCCGAAGTCATTTTAACCGCAGTCCCTACAGCCTTCTCATTTATTTGGAACCACGACCTACACTTCAGACCCACTTTCACTATTCTTGTGCTTCTTTGAAACGTAGCAAAAGCACAAAGAAAATGGCAAATGGTGCATTGCAGAGCGGGCTACCACAGCCCACATACCTTTGAAGAACAGATGGTCCAATTGCAAACCTCCCAAATATTGACATCTGTGTCTCAGGCAAGTGTACAAGCCAGACAGATATAGCTTTTAAGTTTTACATATTTTATCAAAATTAAATAATCCCTAAACCTGTCTCTTACCAATTGTATTTATGAGATTGCCCCTTATTGATTAGAGGGACTCTAAGACAATGTGGATGAAATAGTAAATGTTCTCTCTAATCTAGTAAAAGGAGTCTAAGTGTGAGATCTGCCACTTAATTGCATATTTTTAAAGAATCATTTCTCTGAGTGTTCATTTTCTCATCTCTAGTATTTGGGTTAAAAATGCTTGACTCTCAGTTTCTCCAATTATTAGAATCTTACAGTGAATTAGTGTAACCTGGTATGACGAGTAATATGCCACACCAAGTACAAAATTATATGGCTCAGTCAGTTAAGCGTCTGACTCTTGGTTTCGGCTCAGGTCCTGATCTCACACTTTGTGAGACGAGCCCTGCATCAGGTTCTGCACTGGCAGCATAGAGTCTGCTTTGGATTCTCTCTCTCTCTGCCTCTCTCTCCCCAGTTCTCTCAAAAATAAAATAAACATTTTAAAAAATAATGTTTTACTCTTAACTGTAAGAAATAAAAAAATCCTTTGGTTATATCTTAGTAGACATCCGATAAATCTCTTAAATATTCAGAATTTCCATTGTACTGGGTGTTTAGGGGTAGGCCTTGAAAAACAATCAATGCTACATTATATTTCCTTTGCATATTCAGTTATCAGAACAAAGGACGGAGTGGAGAATTTCTTGTTCAGCAAGAAAATGCAACTCAGGTTGTGGGTAATTAATGGAGGTTTCGATTTAGTCAAGAATGTAAAGTTTTAATTTTGTACCGAGATGTGGCTATTATCAGTTTGTTGACTGTCAGTTCCAAATTCAGCCTTCAGGTCCTCTTCAGGGATAGTGAAGTGGGCTCTTTAAGCATTGCTCCTTCATAGTGAGCAGTGTTAGGCTTCGTCAACTGTCAGCCAAGGAACATTGCAGAAGCCAGGGGCTTCTCTTCCCGGTTCTGAGGGCTGCATGTTGCTTATCCTGGCTCCGGCTGCATGCTTCGTCCATGGTGTGTGTGTGCAGACATCTGGAGGAGCTATGCCCCAGCCGGGCTTCCAGAATGCATGGTCCTTCGGCAACTTCACATCCCGAGCCTGGGCCCAGTGACCACCTTGCTGCCTCGCTCGATGTGGGGACTGTGCACTCTAGGCCATCACAGCCCTCCAGCTCCCTGTGAGCACCCATCCACCAAACCATGGTGAACTAACCTTGGCTTCCCTGCATTCGGGAGGGTTTTGTCATGCTCCCACCAACCTAGGAGCAGCGCTGGCTGCCTTCAGCAACCAGAGAGCTTTTCTGTCATTCAGTGGGCTGCAACCACACTCTCTTCAACAAAATCTGGCCTTCAGCCATGCTGACGGGTGCTCATTGGAAATCTGTTCTTCCTTGGGTCCTCTCTCTTGATCTGGGGATACCACTGGAGTTCTCTCTACCTTTTCAGTTATTCTGTCATAGCTTAATAACTCTTTACGTTAAAGGTCTCCTGCTAAGTTAGGTGTGATTTCAGTCTCCTGATTGGACCCGGTCTGATCCAACAGGTGTGATCAACACACTTTCCCCCAAGCCCTACTTTATACTCTGAACAATCTGTACTATGTTGCTATTGTTAAAGATCATCCAGAACCTCCTTGGATACTGAGGCGTAGGCAAACTCATAGAGTCATGTCACTGATTTACATCTTTTTTGGGGGCAGAAGTCCTGGGTTCACTTTGGTGCCTCTCAACTTGTTTTGGGGGCTCGTTTTCATCTAAATCATTATGGTCCCAGAAAAATTACGAAGCAGCAGTGTAATAATTTAACAGGGCAGAATAAATGAGAGCTTTCAGTTGACAAAGCCAGAATTACTTTAACTTATATTTCAAAGTTCAGACGTGGAAAGCTCCATGGATTTGTCTGTTCTCCATTTCGGTCCACTAAGGAGGCTTGAGACTGTAAGGATTCTCATGCAAACAGGAATAGAGAGAACTTCTGGGGCCAGATGACATCAATATATGGTCACCTAAGCAAAGACTTCTATTTATACAAAAACTAATATTGGTATGATGGGTCACCGGAGTTCAAGTTCCCTTCCTATTTACCAAGGGAAGTTTGGCATATCAGTGACACACGAGGGGGAAAAAAAATCAAAAGACAGTTCTGAAGATATTGTAGTCTCCTAAAATACTTTAAACAAACAATGGTATTTTTTAGTAAGTGCTTAGAATGGCACCAGCTGTGTGTGCTCTACAAGCAGAGAAAAAGAAAGGGTGGGGGGAGAAGAAACAGACCTAAGTATATTTGAACTAAAAAGCAAACGCGACAATTAGAACATGATGAAAAACTAATCTGAAACCCAGTTATTAAACAGAAACTTTGTCCTTTGAAATACAGATGCATTAGAGACCATGTCAATCAACCCATGGACCCGGCACAGAAGTCATTTTCCTTGGGAACTATGTTGCCTGAAGAGAAATTGAAAAACTACACTCTGTGAATTACAAATTGTTTTATTTTTCTCCCCGAGGTCAGCAATCAGTGGTTTTCTGACATGGAAATGCTTTATTCTTCTACACTAAGCAATGGGCTCTGAGCTTTATTGTATGTGATTACACACAGTTACGAGCATGGGGAAAAGAAATGCCTTCTTGGTCAACTTTCATTTACCAGGGCTCCCCCAGTGCCCTGCCATTAGTGCCGATCACTAAACACACCTTGTTTCTCCTCAACTCCGTGTTCAAGGTGTGGAAGCCGCACCTTTCTTATTAATCATTGATGTAATCTCGCCACCTACTCCGGCGGCCTCTAAATCATGGAATAAAGAGTAAACGTTCAGTAATAGAATACCATAGACAAATGGTTTGTTCCAGATTTTCCTCATAAAGCCAACAGTTGAGCGAATCAGACGTTTGCCACGTTAAAAATACCTTTGCGTATCTTCTTAGGAGAATAAACACATAGGCTACTTTTGACTTTCGGAGGGGAAGGGATTCTTTGACAAACTTTCGGGCTGGGCGCTTTCCTGAGTTAAATGCTCTCATTCATAAGCACGACACAAAACTGTATCAGTCTGAGATTTCTGTTGGGTAGCCATGTGTCCTAGCGCCTTTCCTCTTTTAAATTTTAAATACTGCAAAGGAACCGTTTTCCCCGGGAGGCTCCCACCCTTGGGATGAGACCCCCTCTGCGGAATTTTGGCACCCTATTAATTAGCGGTTACGAGTGGGAGCTGCTCTCTCTCAGCAACTCCTATTCTGCCATCAGTCAAGTGCGACTCTGTAATAAATTCCCACGAAGCAAACTATTTCTGGTAATTCTCCCTAATTAACACCAGGCCCGCTAATAATACATCAGTACCTATGTGTTTCTGATATAACCAAGATCTTGTCTGAGAATACTCAAAAAGGGAAACCGCCAACCTAAATTAAGCTTTTGCCGGCCAAAAAGGATTTTATACGTGGTTCTGGAAGAAAACCTTTGATAATCTTATATTGGGGACATTTTGACCAGAAAACACCGAACGATAGGGAGGCTTGTTTCTGGCTTGAGCACTGAATGGGGATTTATTGTGAACACACACTGTTGAGTCCTAAGCCTATAAATCTTGTACTGGATTACTGTTTCTTAACGAAGGAATGACAGATCTCTTATTTTGTTGGTGCATTTTAATGTGCAATGACGTGATTGATAGAAACCAAACAGCAGCTATTAAAATGTCAAATGCAGACTTGATGCCCTTATAAGTTTGGCTTCTGGAGTTTAATATACTGTGAACAAATAGACTTGAATTTGTCTTTTATTTCCAATATACAGCCTAAAACAGAAACATTCCTCTTAACTTTATACACTTGGAAAAAAAATCTTTACTCAAATCAATAAACAAATGAGGAATAGATGAGCCTACCTAGTTATAGAAAAGTTAACTAATGAGATCGGGCTGAGTTAACTGTGAATTAAGGTGCCTTGCTTGATTAAAGCATGAAAATGTTGATGACAACTTCCGGCATTTAAATAGGATATGTGATACAATACAGTGCTTGATAGGGCAGGTTATTACAATAAACGGTTTCAGCAATGAATATTTTTTAAAACAATGGGACTTATTAATTTACAGACATGCATTGTGTACCTGCTACACTCACAGCATAAACGTGGCTCAGAGTAGAATGAATGTGACGCTCTTTTACCATATAAGAGGGATTCTCCTGAGAATCGTGACTTCTCTTCCGATCCTGCGAATCCTATTTTATCCCCATGGTCACTTTAACGGGACCCACGTGCCCCCCACAAAAAGAAAGACCAGGAGAGCTTATTTACTTCACTGCGGCCATTTATTTATTGATTATGTGCACATTAAGGTATAACTATGCTGATTATATTTCTCATGTGGTGTTTAATTAGAAAATGTAGCCAAAAGCAAAACAATACAAACATATACAAACTGAAAAATATAAAGCAACAGAAAATAGAGATTAACAGAAAGGCAAATGATATTTCCAAAAGCCAATACCTTAAAACATCTGGAGGATAAGGATGACAAACTGACGCCACACCTGACCCGTGGAAAATTACTCAGTGTCTTCCCCTCCCTTCTGTCTGAAAAGCTTCTCCTTTCAATGGGGATGGTTAAAAGACTCTATACATCACAAAAACGCTAATACAACATTAGATTCATACTTGCACAAGGGAGAGGAAGGTTATCTTCCAAGAAAGTGGTCCTAATATACTACCCCAAGAAAATGGCACCATGAAAACCTTTTTGTTGTAGATGACTTTTGACTGTAGGTTTCACTAACAATTGGAAGATTTCAACTCTCAGTTCTGTCTTAACACTGTGACCAAATGACCAGCCTTTAGTGTTCGGCTGTACATGCAGCCCAAATCGGCAGGAAATAGTGTGGTGCTGGGAGCATCTGCGGTGGGGCCCTCTCTCGGCCGCCGCTCCACGAGCAACATTCAGCCCTTGGTAGTTTATGAATTGGATGTTATGAATTGGAACCTATCACTAGCGTTTCTGAATCTGGGAAATACAAGTGGGGCATATTTTAGAGTCATATACTGTAATGTTAATCTGTGTGATACTAAGTACAGCATTCCAAAATATACATCAGGAAAGACTACAAGTAAAGACTCTACAGGAAAGAGGTAATACTTAAAAAAAAAAAATGCTACTGATCTGGAATATTTATAATCAGAAAAATAAATATTCAGGGAGCTCACCAGAAGAATAAAGTGCTCTGCCAGTTATTAAAAGATTAATGCTGGTGTGTTGAATATGGCATTCCCCACTGGAAAATACAGAGATTCTTCTGGGTTATAATCAGTATTTATTTCACAGGATTATCTGTTTTAAGAACAGATAAAAAGCTTTGCCACAAAAGAGGACAAAGCACAAAGACAAAATGATAAATTAGGAAGAAGCAATGTTATCCTTTTAGGGACAAAATTTAGAGGAATGCAAAATTATGCTCCATGAATGGTGTGTAGGAAGAAAAGTCGAATAAAAATATCCTTAGTGTAAGATAACTTAGTAAGAAATTCAGGTCAAATAAAAAATTCTTTAGAGGAAATACCTATATGCCATTAACTTTTTCAAATACTATCTTGGCACAGAATCTATAAAAGCAAAACTAAACAACCAAAAAAAAAAAAAAATCTCTACATCAAAACAAAACCACCAATTTATTTTTTATCGTGTAAAGAAAGAGACTGACATTCCGATATGTGACCACGCACATTAGCCAGCATAAACTCTACAGGTGGTTTCAGCAGCAATGAGAAATAACGCACAATTCAGTCCCAGCATTCTATTTCAAAAATAAAACTTCCTGCCTCCCTGCAGATGCAGGGCGAGGAGGTAGGTGGGGGTTCCTACTGGCGAAGCCACTTCATGTCACCCTTCTCATTCTTTTATTCCCAGTTAGCTATTATCTGTATATAATATAAATCTACTAGGCCATAAATTAACAGCTTTCAGGACAGATGCCTTGGAAAGTTCTTAGGGAGGTTAAACAAATATTAGAGCCTAAAACCTCCCTCTATAACAAACACGCACACAATGGAAGTAAAGTCGTTAGTGAGTTATGGGGCAGGGAGGGCTTGGGGTTCTGTCTCAACTTTAAAAGGACCTTGCCCCAGACAAACTGATATTGTACCTTAGTGGGATCGTGGGCTTGCATCCCTTCTGGAAACAAAGAGAAAAACTATCCAATGTCATAATCTGTTATCTACATAATTTTCCCCCCAAATACAAAAAACAAAAAATGAGCCAGTCTGGATAATTCCTCCTGTTTCCCTCCTATATTACCAACCTTTGGGAATAAAAGCTTCCCAAACTTCGTGATCACATTTGGAAGTGGTTCATCTAATATTGAGAGAGCTACTGAAAGCAACAAAACAAAACAAAACATCCTAGATTTTTATCACTTCCCCAAGCCAATCTTTTACTTTTCTAATGTAGAATTAAAATTATTCTGCAAAGAGAATTCTCGAAACTTTATTGGTCAGTAGTACAAATCTGAAACCTATCTAATGGATTTCTTGTCTGAAAGGGGAGGGGATTTTAAAAAATTATGGATACAATAGTCTGATTTACCGTAATTCCTATCCACACTCTCTTCTACTTACTCTCTTAACCTCAGCATGAGGGAAGGGGGTAAAATGGAGTTTGACTAGCATAGGTCATAAACCAATGAATACATAAATAGAAATGGCCATATTTTAATCAAAGGTGAAAATTTTGAAATTTATAAACTATGTGGTGGCTTTTTGGAGGGGGGAAGATGAGAGAGAAACACAACACCTCCTATTGGCGTGGCACATTTTGATAAAAAATCATTGGTCTTTCCTACTGGAATGATCAGCTAGAAGACAAAAAAAGTACATACAGTTTTTTTTAAAAAAAGTGACACATACTACTGATAAAATTGTTTCAACTCCTATTTCCTCTTTTAAAGATAAGCACTATTTTTGAAAAAATACATTTTACTTATTGACAGTGCAAGGAGATTTTCATTGCTTTTTACAGGTTTACTCAGAACTATCTAACAAGGAAAGAAAGTTTAATTATCTCAGCCTAAATGTTAAAGATTTTTATTCTAAAGTTTAATTCTTCACTAATTTATTCTATGATGAATTTAATAGTCAACCAAGAAACTGGCTTTTATAAAAGTTATTTTATGGGCAGAAAATACAGGAAAAAAGTAATCATAAATGCCAAACTGTCTCTTTACTTTACAAAGCCAAACATTTCCTCATAGACTTGGTTTCTAAAGCTGGAATTTATCCCTTCAGGGTCACTATTATTTTTCAAAACTCCTACAAATATTAAATCTAAAAATTAATCAGTAATTCTAATTTTCCTCTTTCTCTTAAAATTTCTTCTCCCCCCCTGAACTGTTGACTTTCAAAAATTCAGAGAATGAGCATGTTTCTTGCAAAGTGGCTTGTCCTTCTTGGAGAAAAAGGTCTGACCTTCCAAACTTTCACAACATACCTGAAAAAGAAGCATTATTTAAAAGAATATCATTATTTTATCAAATATGCCTAAGAAGGGAAAAATGATTTTTCACTCACTGGATAAGACTTCAGTTGGTTGTATTAGACATTCTGATATTTAACAACCACTATGATATTTTATGTCATCTTTCAAAAGCAATGAAGAATAACTTTTTTTCTGGAATGCATTCTAATTTATTTAAATCAGTGATCACTATTTCTATTATGAGTGAAGTATTTGGCCCTAATGGAAAAATGAACACATAAAGAGGTCTCATTAAATAGAAGTTCTCTTCCCAGATTCTAATCGATGTCTCCTGTTGTAAGGAACCAGAAGACTCAAAACAAGAACAAATACAATTGCTTTGCCAGATATTCCCGAGCCCCCAGACACAGAACACCTGAGAATTATTTTTAATTCATTTCTTTGTTCCTTATAGTAAAAACCCTGGTCAACATCTGGCTACCGGAGGATTATACAGTCTGTTAACTATCTGCATTTACACTTCTTGTCTTTCCTATTGCCTTTGGGTAGTGTAATAGTCTTGAGCATCTCTACCAGAAAATAGGAGCAGGCGAATGTGCTACTAGCTGTAGCATTTTATAGGTACCATGAAGTCTGCGAGAGGGAGGAGGTAAACAAGACCAGTGGTAATGTTTGGGGAAATCCTTCGATTTCAAATAACATTACTTTTTTTCCCTTCATACAATGGGTATTGAAAACTAGTAGGTATAGTAAATCTAAGAAAAAAAAATCTGAACAGAATATCTTTATTGGATATTTACTTTCTAAATTAAAAAGTCTTAGGGTAATATAAATCTCTAAATCTATCTTCGCCATTAAAAATAAAATAAAAAATATTAAAATATCAAATGAAATAGGTAAGTATATCACTTCATCTTTATTATAGTCTCAAAAAGAAAAAAAAATGATTCATGGACTATTGCTAAGGAAGGAAGCGAATCAACATATAGTTTGCTTCCATGCTTAATTCAACAATAGATATTTTTAGAATTGTTTGTTTCTATTTCAAGTACTCATGTTTCCCAAAATTGCTAAGAACACTCCAATAAAATAGTTTTTAAAAAATGCCAAGGTCTCCTACTGTTTTAAGAAACCTATAGCTTTTCCTTATAAACATAAATTAAAAATAGGACTTTCTCCAAAGGGGTAAGCATCTTGTTCTGTGTCAAGTAATTTAAAAAAAAAAAAAAGCCAAAAATTTTAATGAACAACTTTCAAAATCACTATAAAAATATTTTTAAGTGTGAAGGATTGAAAAGACAGAAGACCTGTTATTTCCAGTTGGTGCTTAGGCTAAAACTGGCCATACTGTGCTCTTCTCACTTGGAAGTAAGAGCTTACTTACTGAGCATACAAAGCAAGTGTCGTGCCAGGTAGAGCCCAGGGCTTCCAGGAACATGTCTCCGGCCTCTATGGGAAATTCACATCCACGGCATATGGTACCAAAAAGGGCATAATAATCTGTATTGGGGTGGTGGGTGGGTGGGAGACATAATTGAAACATGACAAAGCTTTAGAATAATAATGCCTAGAAAGCAGCAACAAAATTGGAATTAAATGAGAAGATAAAGATAAAGCAACCAGTAACTAGAAAATTTTCAGAGGGCGTGTTTTGGCCTGAGGTATATGCGTAGCACGGTTTAGGTCACTTGGGGGGTAAATGTTACCTATTTATATAACTTAACGTCCTTTATTCTATTTCTCCCCATAATACTTCTCACTTATCTCCAGCTATGTATAAGGACAACTCTGTTCTCTGATAAGTTATCAATAGACATGGCTGTGTTAACAAAAGACAACTTCCAAAAACTAGCAACAATACCACTAAAAAACATAAATCAAGAAGAAATAGCTGATGTCAGCACATTTCCTAGAGGATATAACTTGGAAGGAAAGAAAAAAAAAGTCACAAGGAACTTCCACCAATAAGTGCCTGGACTGAGGTTCTAGCCGGACCGCATCGTAACTGTATTAGCCACTATTTCTTTTGCTGCAATTTCCTTTCAATTGTATGACTTCATGCTGAAAATCCTTAGCCAGAGAACACCATTTACTTGACACAGATTACAGTTATAAGATACCAGTAAGATTTTCTTCTGAAGAAAGCAGGTTTTGTTTTTTTTAACATTTATTTATTTTTGAGAGACAGAGCATGAGCAGGGGAGGGACAGAGAGAGAGGGACACACAGTATGGGAAGCAGGCTCCAGGCTCTGAGCTGTCAGCAGAGCCCGATGCGGGGCTCAAACCCACAAAATGTGAGATCATGACCTGAGCCGAAGTCGGACGCTCAACCGACTGAGCCACCCAGGCGCCCCCTGAAGAAAGCAGTTTTGATAAGATGTTTCTTTATTATTACTAAATTAGAACTTAATGGCATTATTCACTTATGCAGCCACTCTCACTGCTTGTGTTTACTCCAACCTGGGCTGGGGCAGAAAGTAAACTATCATTTCCAACTTGATTTACCTTTCTTAAGGTAAGTAATAATAATATAATATTAAAATAATAATATAATACTAGTCAATATTCCTTAGCATCATCTGCTCAACACCTATCCGCTGAGTCCTATGTACCAGTCATCGTTCTAGGCACTGATGGGTGGTACTGTGGTGAAGAAGACAGATGTGGCTTCTCTCTTTACGGTGATTATATTCTCACTGGGAGCAGGATGTTGTCATTTATTGTATTTTTCAAATAAGTGATAATAAATAATTTCAGATTGTGTAAAGTACCATGAAGAAAATAACCCTGTGATACAGAATAGTTAGAGGAGGTATGTAACACTCCATTAAATAGGTAGGTTAGGAAAGGCNGAGAAATCACCACAGAAAAGCTGTGGAAGAACATATCGGTTAGAAGAAACAGCAAGTACAAAGGCCCTGAGGCAGGACCTTAGCATGTTCAGCAAAGCAAAGCATGTCTGTATGCCTGACAGAGGGTAAAGTGGTAGAAGACAAGGTTGGCAAAGCAGGCCTACCAAGGAGTATATGTTTACTCAAGTGGAAGCCAAGAAAGGTATTGAGCATAATCTAATTCACATTGAAACAAATATTATCATAACTTCTATTTAAGGGTTGGAGAAAGAAGATGGATCATTTTAGTTGGTGATTAGAGCATTTCAGGCGGCAAAGGGTGAGTTGGATTCGGTTGTGACCACTGAGGTGAAGAGAAATGAACGATTTATATACACTGAGGGTACCTGCTAGAATTTACTAATTACATTGGATATGAAGAGAGTAAGGGAAAGAGCAGAATCTTAGATTTTGGGATAGTGGTCAGTGGGGCATTTATTGAAACAGGAAAGGCTGAGCTAATAACAAGTGTTGGAGGTTAGTAAAAATACAAGAATAGAACACCTTGATTAGAAGTGACATTTAAATAAATCTTCAAAAATATTTTTCCCTTTCTAGAAGCAATTTGGGGTTTTAAAAAATCTGACTTCTTAGACTACATTAAATGTGATATTAAGGCAAGATAGTTGCATACATATTTAGCTGGATAGGGACTATTTGCCAGTTAGTCAAAATGTCTTGCTAAACTTAATTTTAAAACAAAGAAACAACCTCCTCTTTCTTCAGAAGAATTAAGTGAAATTACAAAATGTGAAATATTCTGATTGAATCACATAGCAGCTTATAGCCATCCTGTCGCCGAAAAGCCCAGGGATGAGACAATTCACTGGAATTTCCATAGAGCTTCCTGGTGGATAGTCTGGCATAGATCTAGACTGGTCCTAGCTAGGAGCTGAAAGGAGTAAGTGAGCAATAAAAGGTCAAGTGATGCTGACTAGACTCAAATTAGAAGTTGACCGCTCATGGGGCGCCTGGGTGGCTTAGTCGGTTAAGCGTCTGACTTTTGCTTAGGTCATGATCTTGCGGTTCGTGGGTTCGAGCCCCGCGTCGGGCGCTGTGCTGCCAGCTCAAAGCCTGGAGCCTGTTTCAGAGTTTGTGACTCCCTCTCTCTCTGACCCTCCCCTGCTCACGCTCTCTCTCTCTCGCTCTCCTAGAAATAAATAAAAAACATTAAAAAAAAAATGTTGACCGCTCCTTTAACTTAACCAGTGTACAATATTCCCTTCCTCCAGCACCACACTTTGAAAAATTTCAAGGCAGATCAACAATAAAACTCCAAAGTGGAAATGCACTGGTAATGTATGCAGGCATGAAAAAGGGAAGATATTTTATTTTTTGAAACGTATGTGTGGTACTAACATCTAAGAGTAATATTAATAAACAAGTGTTATAGAAGCTCACTTACAGACTTTGGGAAAGAAAAGCACGTGTTCAGAGCTCAGGTAATAAGACAAATGTAGCCAACTGATCCTTAGAGTCCAGTTTATGAAAAATAATTTTACTAAGGGAGCAATACAAGCCCTCCCATTCAGTAAGAGTAACAAAGGACATCCAATGTATTTTCAAGGCAGTTGCCTTAAAGAGCAATTCAATATCATGTTCAATAGCTGAACACTTCTCATGTTTGTAACCGCCCAAAATTCACCATTAGACTGTTGAGAGGTGGCTTCAAGCTACACAGTGTGGTAGAATTCATACCCATAAACTAGGGATTCAAGTAAAATATTTTTCTACTAGATAATGCTTACAAGCTCATTTCTCTTAATGAAGTTGGAAATATGTTTTGAAAAAATCACATAAAAATTTTACATAGTTTTTTTTGCTATATATTTAGAGTAACATTAAATGCCCCTAAAACAACTCAAATTTCCTTTAAACTTTGCCCCTTATTTCCTTTAAACTTTGTAGTAACATAAGGGTTAAGTTTATTCAAAAGTCAAGAAACTAATGGCTTCAGGATCTTACCAGTCTCACAGTATGGTTCACCATCCTCCAAATGAAAAACATTATTACGAATGGGTTTTCCACAGGCCACACATACAAAACAGGAAACGTGCCAAGTTTGTTTCAAAGCATTGATGACTTCCTGTTATAGAAAAGCAACTGGATATAAGAAAGATGGCTATACACAGAGGCTTACTCTACTCGTTGTACCAACATAGTCCTTTTACATTGACTCAAAGTAGGCACACGCTTTGTCTTTACCATCAGCTCTTCCTCTAAAGACAGACTCACAAATGGCCTAAACTGATACACTATATAATACGTGTGTTTTCCACAAATACACATCAATAAACTTATTTAAATAATGACTGTTCTGTTACTTAAACATTATACATGGGGTGAATAAAGTAAGCATTTCCTAAGTGCTTGCTACAATACATTCTGCTTTCTCTCAAAAGGTGTCAGGGAATATTAACTTACAAAGGTTTCATACTATTATCTTGAAAATGTCATGCACGAAGGGCAAAACACTTAAAAATTAAACAAACCTATGCTTTGGTGCATTATAGGAACAATAACATAATCAGTGTAATCCAATCAATTTAACACATGTTTAGGGTTCTGGAAATCAGCTGTGACTACACTAAGCACACATTCAAATGAGCATCTAAAATTTGAACCATAAAGTATGGATTCTCGTCAACAATGACCCTATGATTAAAAATACCAAGTATCAAAGACTTGGGCCAGATTTTAATTAGTAAGAGAAGTCTTAAGAAGCTGGTTTTGAAAGGAATCATTTCTTTGCATTGAGAGAGATGGAGCCATTAAACATTATTTTTGAAGATTAGTTAATAAAATGGGAATTTACTCCTTCCATAATATTTATCACAAAAAAAGAGGATGTTACACATAAAATATGGTTACAATTTTGTAAATGAATTACTTACAAAGAGAAAACTGGAAGAAAATACATCCTAAGTTTTCAGGAATTATCTGGGATGGGTAAATATATAGGTCATTTTAATATTCTTCTTTACATTTTTTTTGTAGTTTCTAATTGTTGTAGAGCGAAGCATTTTTTTATGATAAAAAATTATCAAAGTACAATGATACAGAGTAAATTATTAGCCATAGAAAATGAGACAGTTCATTAGTGACAGGGAATGGGAAGAAATGGCAGTTATTGAGATCCAAGAAGATGACCATGAACATGTACAACAAATGTACACTGAACCAAATCATTTCTCAAGGCTCTTAGCATTTATTTCCCTTTCTATCCTTGAGACAGATTCCTATTCCTTTGAACCGGCAATAGAACAACTAAAACACAATCCAGAGATCTGTCCCTGTAGTCAAGTTCCAGCCCATCTCTAAGCCGATGAGGGTAAGATTTCCATTTCCTAACTTCATCTGGCTCTAAGACTGTTACCTGACTTTGTATTATTAATTATTCTAGAATCTGTAGACTGTATTCATATACTGAAACAGTATTAACATATATTCCACTTATTATTTGTCATTTGGGAAGGTATAGCCTGAATCATGCTACTCCTTTGTTCCCAATATATTGTACGAATTAATAATATAGAAACATTTCATGTGGTATATTTACAATTTAAAGTGTCCTCAAAGTTTTAGACCCATTTAAAGTAATATATAATTGATGTAATATGAAATTCAAACTAGTCAATAATTCTTACTAATTTTTCTCTCAACTGTTATGAATGAAAGTTTCATTATATTTTTATAAAGAGAATAGCAGAATTCAGCAATGCCATCTCCATCTTTTGCATTAGTTTAATTGAGTTTCGTATGGGATCAGACACCTTGGCTACTTCTAAAATAAAATTCCAATTCCTGGTCACCCATAGGAAATGACTGACCCTTTCTTTGTAAATTGCACACTGAGTATTCCCGAGCAGGAAATTCATTTATTCATCATTATTTATTATGTACCTGACTCCTCCATTACTCCCTTTTTGAAAAGGAAAAAAAACAACAACCCAAAACAGTGGTTAGATTATTTTTCTATCACATGTCTACTCTCATAGGTTATATTTTTAAACATTATATGCATTTAAGAAAAATAGATTATTTATAGGCTTCATGTTTTATATATTTCATGAGATCTGTGCCCTGTGCTTGAACCCTGACAAATGAGGAAATGCTGGTCTTATAAAAGCTATGGAATTTAATTTAAAACAGTGAAGGTGTCAGTTCTGAGAACTCTGATGTGTGTGGTCCTGTGCGACCTCTTCATTCCTGAGCAAACAGGGTCCTGTTGAGGTAGCACACCCACAGTAAATTATTTTTTCCCCACAGTGGCTAGACTTTCACCAGACAAGCGAGCTCTCAGTAAGACAAAACCAAAGACAACTTAACCCCACGAGTCCGATATACTTCTACAGAGGTCTATTTAGTTTTGCTTTACAATAATAAACAGCGATGAAAACACAGAGGGGATCAAGCAAGAAGAAAATAAAAAGGAAAATTGATGTAAGGGTTTCAAAACAAAAAAATCATTGTGCTTTAAAGCTCACTCAGAATAAACACAGGTTTCTGATACTCACTCCAAGGATCTTCCTTTGGCATCGACCACATTCAGGAGCAAAGAATTTCTCATAGCACAGCTCACAATACAGGGCTCCCTTTTCCTCTACAAATCCAATGTAGGCCATTGTATTTTTGCAGTGAGCACAGTTAAATTCTTCTGGGTGCCAAGATTTCCCCAGTGCCACTAAGAATGGTCCCCTGCCAGAAGAAAAGAGATCAAGTTGGCTTGGGAATAAAAGTTTCTAAAGTTAGGTTGGACAGAACCTCTTTTATGCAATGTCCAAACAATTAAATACTTGCTCAATTATCCTTCTCAAGGGCTGAAACCATGGGTGCAGTAAATTTACATAGGAACTCTCTGAACATTTATGTGAAGAGAATAAGGGGGAGGAGTAGAAAGCACTTAAGGGATTCCTTCAACAAAGGCCAATTCCCCCACTTTTTTTCACCTTTAACAGATTTGGGGTTTATGGTTTTTGAGTGGCAATGAGTGGGTCTGTCTGCATCATGATTATGATTGAGAATGAGGATGTTAACTCTGATATAAAATGATGTAACCAGGAAAAAAATACATGGTTTAGGCAGAGATGGACCTTGACATTTCTATAAAATAAAAAAAGAAGAGAAATCTCAATTTGGTAAAGTTAAGAATCTTAAAAATAGCATTATTACCTGAGAAAACACTGCAGTCAATTTCTGTTCCCCCACATTGTTTCATATACTTATTTTTCAACTCTACCAAACATATCAAATGTTTATGACCCCTCCAAATAGACTATGGAAACTGTCAACTGGATATTAGAGACTGTTTTGAAGCTACTTAGGAAGGTTTTATTTAATTAAAACATGACTGATTTTTAATGCACATTTGTATCAAGGTAACAAATGTTTGTAAAGAGATTTTTTTCCATTAAATACTATATAGTCATGAAATGATAAGATGGGTTTGGTTTCCTTGACAGGAATCCATTATGAAGCCTTATCTAGTCATGAAGCCTGCAGAGATGAACCATTCTAGCCTCTGCAACGTACTTTTCAGTAGCTCCATCACACTAATTTTTATTCACAGAGTGGCTTTACCTCCAAGGCACTTTTACACTTATCTAATTTGTCCATGCAACATTCCTGTGAGATAGACCAGGGCAGTTATTACACACTCAGTTTAACAGATGGAGAAGCTGAGATACAAAATGTTCAGAAGATATGACAAACATCCTAAAATCACTGACGGAGTGAAGGCCAGGAGCCGAATTTCCTGATTTCTAGCAAACTGCTGTAGTCACCTGAATATTCTGCTTTTCATCTCATTACCTCAATTATCATCACCGAGTGACCACAGGGTTCATTGCCAGTGAACATGGATACCTAGCTTCTAGGCAGAGTATTAATAGGAAAAGTCACGGTAACGACCATCACAAAATCGAAGCATTCTTCAGCCTTTTAACAATAACATAAACCTTAGTATTCAGTAACTCTTTCCCATTGGGAAATTCTGTGCAAATACGTTGATAAGTTTACTCAGAACCAGCACCTGATTCTCTAAGAGTCAAAAAAGTAAAAAGGCTCTTTGATGAATGATAGAAATGTGTTCTGTGAGGTATAAGAGGGTATTTTCTAGCCTCATATTTTTGTTAATAACATGACGCCACCACTTTTATCAGTTGGTGCATGCAGTTCTCCTTGGCATTTGAGACAAATAGTTTATTATTATGTTTATAAGCTTTAGGGCACCAGAGTTTTGTTATCACTAACAAGGAATGTCTTTGTTAACTAGTTCCTGCCAGAAAAAGAAAGGGCTATAGATCTCTTATTCTGTAACCAAATATGTTACTTTGGGTAGATTGTCCCTCAATTTTTAGCTGGAAAATACATTAACGGTCCTAACCAACAATATCCTTACTCTCATTTTCTCAGTATATATTCAAAGATAAACCAAGGAGTCACAATGTCAAAGCTAGACAAAGTTTCATGAGTGCACTGAGCTTTTCCACCGAGTGGGTATCTGGTTATATAAGCTTGAAAAATCTGCCAGGTTCAATGTGCTGTGACCATAACAGAGTATGGTAGAACTCTGCTAACATCTTCTTGGACACTAAAGCAGATTCCAAAGAATTTGTTAGGCTGAATTTTTTTTTTTTTTTTTTTTTTGAGGGCACATCTTCAGCTCCTGTATAGGCTGGATGGCCCCTGAAGTCCTGTATCTTTATTCAGCTTTCCAGTTTGCAAAAGAAGTCAATCTAATCAAACTCCATATTCTATATGGATGCACTTTTTTCTCCACAAACACGGCTGTCAGTGCCAGCAAATATTTAACAAAATTCATCTGAGGAAAAAAAGTCATTTAAGAAAAAGTGATTGAGGAACACGCAATCCATTTTTAGATTTCCTAAAATATGTGTTGAAATCAAGTCAGACCAGCAGAGAAGGGCACTCTGCAAAGCATAGCACACTGGGCCTGACCCATTCCACAGAATGACTCCTTTAATGACTGGTGCTCAGTGTGACACCATCAGTCTGCACTGACACTTGTCCTGGGAAATGGCTCTGTGACAGTCACCCTTGCTCTTCTTCTAACTAAGCTGCTGTTGACAGTGTTACCTGCTGGATCACACAGGGTCATTTTCACATGGACTCTCTGGAGAAAGTCCTTTCAGGTTTTTTTTAACAGAACAGTTTTGGTTCTTCTGAGCAATGGGTTTTTTACTCATCATGTAGCAAATTTAAAAATTAACTTTCTTTTTCTTGTTGACCATTAAAAGGCTTAAATCCAAATTTAGTCTAACCCTAAGCAAGTATGTAAGATCATGACTATAGGTTTTGTCAAGTCTCAATGAGCAAATTTTTGACCAGTCTTCCTTTTTAATGGTCCCATTCATAATTTTCATTCTTCTTTTGCTTCCTTTTGTAATTTAGAAGATTTTCTTATATTTCATGTATTCTTTAAAATGTTTTTAAAAGGTTTATAGAATAGTGCCTAGTACAAATAAATTAATTAAATTCATTAAAACTATCATCCATTGAGGGACACCTGGGTTGCTCAGTCGGTTGAACATCTGACTTCGGCTCAGGTCATGATTTCATAGCTCGTGGGTTTGAGCCCCGCGTCAGGGTGTATGCTGGCAGCTCAGAGCCTGGAGCCTGCTTCGGATTCTGTGCCTGCCCCCGCCCTCTGTCCCTTCCCTTCTCTCTCAAAAATGAACATTAAAAATATTTTTTAAAAACCTACCTGATTGAAAGAATAATTTTAGTTTCTTACAAATCTGAATAGTGAAATGTCTTTAACAACAGTAATGAAACTCCCCCTGCATCTTTAAAAACTGAACGGAAAATAAGCTTTGCTCTTGCCAGAGCTCATTTCTTAAATATGCTCAGTGTGGTACTAGCCCAATTGGATATTCCCTGGCCTGGCTGAAAGAGCACCTTTTCCATCATGTCCTTGAAGTCATGTATAGATGAAACAATAAAATCTCTTATATATAACAGAGTACTCTCTTTTCTGTGTTGTCAGAGACTAATTTAACAAATTCATTAACACAGGATTCACACTGAAGAAGTTCTTCTTGTTCCAGGTAGATTGGGTTTCCATCTGTGACCCGGACGACAGCAAAGTGGAATTAAGGTAACAGCAAAGTGGAATTAAGTATGCAGCTACCACTCTTCGGGTCCTCCACCGAACTGCCTTTCCCAAACACCCCTGACTGACAAAGGAGGAGACAGGAAAGAGTTCAAGCACTGACTGTCTGACAAAGGAGAGTTAACCTAACTCATGAAACTTTTTACCCTATGTATCGTCTATGAGACTTACAACAAAAAGAAAAAGAGAGAGAGAGAGAGAGAAAGGAAGATGGGGAAAAATGTCAAAAGGAACAGGAAAAGAAAAGCTTACATGGTGAGAGGTGAAGGGGGTTGCAAATTTCAACAGGAATAACCTAACAGGGATTCATTCAGCTTCAAAATCAAGTGCTTCCTTCTTGACTCTCTTGTAATTTAATTCGAACAATAACTCTCAGTGATAGATATTAGCTCTATAAATAGATGAAGAAAATATGAGAAGCTACCTAACATTCCTAAGATCATGTGGGTGATGAACTATAAAGGTGGAATTCTAAGGCCCAGCTACTGGAGATTAGAAATCATACTTGACCCAAAGTTACTGCTTCAGTAGAAGTTAAAAAAAAAAGAAAAAAGAAAAAAAGAAAAAGCTAAGAAAATCAAAAGAAGTTAATCAACAACAGTTAAAAACAAAGCCACATGAGGGGCACCTCGGTGGCTTAGTCGGTTAAGGGTCCGACTTCAGCTCAGGTCAGGATCTTACAGTTTGTGAGTTTGAGCCCCGCACCGGGCTCTGTCCTGACAGCTCGGAGCCTAGAGCCTGCTTCAGATTTTGTGTCTCATTCTTTCTCTCCCTGCCTCTCCCCAACTTGTGGTCTCTCTCTGTCTCTCAAAAATAAAGTAAAAAAAAAAAAGTAAAAAATAACAACAACAAAGCCACATGAAAAAACAACTTGTGCTCAAAGATACAAATGGCACATGATAGTCAATTAGGTATAATAATAAAAATGTATAAACCGATTTTATGTCATTAATACGGTCAAATTTTGGAAAGGGCTTAGTATGAGCAAGGAGTCCAAGAACAACAGAACCNTGGGAAAAAAAACCCCCCCCCCCCCCCCCAACAGTCACAAATACAAAGACACACACAGGAAGAGTAAAAGAGAATGAAACACGGACATGACAGTGAAATACACTACCTTTTAAGGCTTAACAGTACTCAAAATTAGCAATATTAACAATCTTTCCTAAAATTTACAAGTGCTGCATTTTTGACACCCTTAATTCTTCCTTTCCAGTAAACTGTGCCCAAACTTTCCAATTTGGAGCATTAAATAATATATTTCTATTTTTATTGAGTATCATCTTTAATTTGTAAGTCCTTTAAAATACTGCTTTTAAAAGGTTGTGAGGCCAACTATCGCTTTTTATTTTAAAGACATAAATGACTCACTGCCCAAGAATAAATGCACAGGTAAAACGAGCCTGAACATAACAGTGAATTAAAAAGGACAAGTTCTAAAAAAGGTAATATTAACCGATAATTCTTTAAGTCTATTGGAGACAATTATACTCAATTATTTATATTGGTTATTATAAAATTCACGAAGAAGGGAAAAGTGATTTTATGTGTAAGACAAGTGAGGTACAAATTCAACTTGGAGAAACTGTTATCATACATTCCTCCAAATATTTTTTAAAAGTTCATTAACTGAACAAATATTTCCTAAATGCAATGATATGTGCCAGACACTTCTCTAGGAGCAGAAAATGTGGCAGGAAACAAAGCCAGGAAAGGCCCTGCTCACACGGAACTTCCATTCTAGCATGGGGACAAAACAACAAATAATGTTTTTTAAAAAAAGTTAGATTTTAAGTGCTGAGGAGGACAACGAAGCAGGGAGGGAAGATAGGGAGACTGTATATATGGAGGGGGCAGATTAAACACGTGGCCAGGGACAACCTGATATTTTAGTGAAGACCTGACTGAGGCAAAGGTGAACCATGCAAATATCCAGGGCAAGAGAATCCAGGCAAAGGTAACGCCAAGTGCACGGGGCCTGATGAAGAGGCGCAGGGGGTCTGAGAAACAGCAAGAAGGCCAGTGTGCCTTGAGGAGAGGAAATAAGGGGGAAATTACCAAGTAAGAAGGACAGAGAGGTAATGAGGTGGCAGTGAGGTCGGAGTGACTATGTAAGGGCCTTTAGGTCGCTGTAAGGATTTTGCCAACTACCAACCATTATGGGGTTTCCAGCAAAAGAGTAACATGATCTGATTTATATTTTATCAGGATTACTCTAGCTACTGTGTTGAGAACAGGCAGGTAAAGGTCAAGAGCAAAAGCAGAAAGATACTAGTTGGAAAACAACTTCATTATCCCAGGTGAGAAATAACCGTGGCTTGGATTAGGGCATTAGTAATAGTATAGACAGTAAGAAAAGTTCAGATTCTGGGTATATTTAAAAGTTAGAGTTAAAAGGATGTGCTGATAGATCACGTGAGGTCTGGGGAATTGAGAAAACAGAGCTACCACAAACCAAGAAGACCAAGACAGGGTGAGGAGATAGCATGGTAGGCAGAATTCTAATATGGCCCCCAAGATACCACCCTTCTGGTGTACATGGCCTATACGATCCCCTCCTTCAGAGTGTGGGCGGAACTTGTGAATATGATGGAACATCACTCATGTGACTAGTTTATTTTATTTGGCAAAAAGGATTATGCGATGTCATGTGAGTTCCCTAATCAGTTGACATAGAGTTCATCAGAGATTGTTTAGAAGCATGTTAATTTCCACGTATTTGTGAATTTCCCCAATTTTCTTCTGTTACATATTTCTAATTTCACTCCATTCTGATAGAGAACATACTTTGTATGACCATTAGTCCTTTAACAGGTATTGAAACTTGTTTTATGGTTTAGCACATATGGTCTATCCTAGAGAATGTTCCATGTGTGCTTGAAAATTTGTACTCCTGTCCCACTAGTTGAACAGTTAGTTCCATGTTATATACACATAGGAATATTGTGCACAGTGTACCAGTGAAAACCTCGAACCCTAATTTATTATACACACAAAAACTTTGACTAGTTACTAAATTCCAATGTAACAAACAATTTGACTTGTAAAGGGCAAAAGCTGGGCCTTGGAAAAATAAATTTAAGCATTAAGGATATTCTATAGATGTCTATTAAGTCTAGTTGTAGTGATGTCCAAGGCTTCTTGCTTTCTGTCCAGTTGTTATACCCATTATTGAAACTGGGGTACTGAAGTTTCCAGCTATTATTGTTGAATTGTCTATATTGCTCCCATCTATTCTGCCAGTTTTTGCTTCATGTATTTTGGGACTCTGTTATTAGGTGAATATGTATTTATAATTGTTGTTACCTTCTTAATAGATTTAATTTTTTATCATTATAAAATGTCTTCCTTTTCTCTTTCAACACCTTTTTTCTTAATGGCTGTTTTATCTAACATTAGTATATAAAGTCACTCCAGTGGTCTTTTGGTTATAAAGTCTGCATGGTGTATCTTTTTGTACACTTTTATTTTCAATCTCTTGGTATCTTTTAGGGCAAAGTGTGTTTGTTATAGGCAGCATGTAACCAGATCATGATTTTATCTATTCTACAATTCTTTTAATTAGAGTGTTTAATCTATTTACATTTAATGTGTAATTTCTGATAAGTTAGGAGTTATGAGTGCCATTTTATTTTTTTCTAGATATCCTACATCTTGGTTGCCTTTCCTACATAAAAGAGTAAAAGAGGAATTAAGGTCATCAGCAGACAGCTAATGGGAAATAAGTTATTACAGGCTTAAGGAGAAAAAAGAAGACATGAAATGGCTTTCTGGGAGAATGGAAAAGTAAACATACTAGAGAAATACAGAAGATTTTTGTCACTATTAAGAACATAGCTGAAGGGTACTTGGATGGCTCAGTCAGTTGAGCACCTGACTCTTGATTTCAGCTCAGGTCATGATCCCAGAGTGGTGGTTATCAAGCCCCGCATGGAGCTCTGCTCTGAGCATGGAGCCTGCTTGAGAGTCTCAGTCTCTCTCTCTGTCCTCCCCTTTCTGTTCTCTCTTTCTAAAATAAACTTTAAAGTTTTTTAAAAACCACATCTGAGATTAATAGTCCTGAATTTAAAGTGTCACTGGTTAGTATGGTTAGGTTAGAATGGGTTTCCTTCCAGTCACATCCACCTTCACGCGCCGGCACAGAGTAAACCAATAGTTAATTTTATCCAGCCTAGTGGTTTAAGTTAACTGAATATGATGAAGTGAGAGATGGGCAAAGGAATTGAGGATGTATGCAAGGGATACTGATGAATGAGTGTCTACAGAATTCAGACTGAATAAGAAGGGCAGTAAGGGTATCAGGACCCAAGGGACAGTGAGAAGGTATTTGAAACAATGGATTAGAAGTTGCTGGGAGGCAGGGAGTGGTCAAAGGATTGCTAGAATTGAGGTAACAGGAAGAGAGTGGAAATATAGGCTGTCATTCTTGAGTTAGGTGCTTAGAAATGAGATTATGGAGGAAATGTAGTTAATGGTAGAGGAAATGACTGAAAACTGGTGACTGAAGTTAACTAGAGGGATCACTAAAGTAGAGGATGTCAGAGAATTGAGAGACCTGGATATTAAAAGGATCATACAGATAATGAAATCACCAACATGGATTTCCATGATTAATATATTTTCATGAGGTAAAATTAATTTTTCAGTTTTACAGCTGTGACAATTTGGAACCTTTTGGATATCTCATGATTTTCCTAAGTACTATGATTCAGAACTCCTTACTAGGGATTATCAGGGCAGTACATATATATTTGTACTCTCTCATAATGCTTACATTATTACACATGGTTATCTGTGCCAGGGCTTTGGCTTCTCTATCAGATGATAAAATATATCAAAACTGAACTGTCTCTTGGAAGTCATGTAGATAAGAAATGGTAAAACCTAAATTTGAGCCCAGATCTAACTAGTGTTAGGACAGTCAAGGTGTTTTAGGAGGGTTACTCTCTTCTAAGGCCTTGCTCCTCGGTTTATGGATAGCCATCTTCTCCATGTGTCTTCACATGGTCTTCCGTCCATGTATGTCCAAATCTCCTTACAAGCACCCCACTCATAATGGATTAGGGCCCACCCTAATCACCTCATTTTACCTCTTTAAAAACCTTATCTCCAAATGCAGTCACATTCTGAGGTACTGGAAGTTAGGACTTCAACATATGAATTTAGGAGGGCACAATTCAGTATGTAATAGTCACTTCCTTAAAAGGGAAGGGAGTATGTCTTTGATTTCTGTATCCCTGGTGCCTAACCGGGTGGTACACAAAATAGTTACTGAGTGTTGCTTACAGAATGACTGTATTTCTACATTAGATGAGAAACTGGAAAAACGAAACCTGGGTCATCTATATGAGTCTAAGAATGCATGTATATAGTACAAAGTCATTTTGGTGGCGGGGGGTAGGAACTTCTAATATTCAATCTTTTACTTACTCCCTTCTTTCTCACTTATATACTCAAACATTATGAAGAAAAGTATATTGCTTCACTCAAGCCACAGCAGGTCTGCTTAAGGTGTTTTTCTTCTGATTTAATATAGTAACAAAGATGACTATGTATATACATTAATAATAATTATGTATTCATATATATTAATATATCTTGATATATATTTTCTTTACACAAAATTAGAATCATACTTAAAATAAAAAATAGATTTATTTTTTAATCTTAATATGATACTAGAAATACTTTCCTTTTTTAATATATTTTTTAATGTTTATGTATTTATTCTGAGAAAGCACATGTGCATGTGTGAGCGGGGCAGAGGCAGGGAGACAGGGAGGGAGAGAATCCCAAGCAGGCTCCACACTCAGCACAGAGTCCCATGCAGGGCTTCAATCCCACAACCATGAGATCATGACCTGAGCCAAAAATCAAGAGTTGGATGCCTACTAACTAACTGAGCCACCCAGGTGCCCCTAAACATTTTCCTAAGTAGTAGTTAAATCATGAATAAAATTTAAACTTAGATCTGGGCTCAAATTCAGATTCTACCATTTACTACCTGTGCAACTTCAGGTAACATGTATCTTCTCTTTGCCTAGGTTTTCTCATCTATGAAGTTGAGGCAATTTGAGAAATTGTCTCAGAAGCTTATAAAGAACTGAATGAGGGGCACCTGGGTGGTTCAGTCGGTTAAGCAACCTACTTCAGCTCAGGTCATGATCTCATGGATTGTGAGTTCGAGCCCTGCGTCAGGCTCTGTGCTGACAGTTCAGAGCCTGGAGCCCCACTCATACTCTCTCTCCTTCAAAAATAAATAAACATAAACAAAAATTAAAAAAAAAAAAGAAAAACAAAGAATTTAATGAGAATTCAGTTAAAACTCTTAGCACATTTGAAATATGCTAAGAACATATTAAACTATTATTATTATACAAATAAAGGATCTTAATGGCATCATAATTGTATTCTTTCCAACTTTTCACTACAATAAATCTGAAATGCTGGTCTGTATTTCTTGCTCATAAATTTTGGTCTAATGTCTTTGGTTGTTCCCTTAAATTCAGGAGCTAACACATTACACCAAGAAACTTTATTTTCAAGTAAAATTTTAACAGAAAGGGAGAATAAATGAAATCTACTAATAAGGGAATGCTGAGAGACTGAAATGCTTGGTGAAACAAGCAAAAACCTCTCCTTGGGGTAACTGAGATGGCTCAGCTTGAGGAAAGTTTGAAAATCACTGAGCAAGAAACAGACCAGTAATGTTAAAGTCCTCTCTCACACTGGAATAAACAATGGGTTGCCAGAATGTGATTGTTCTGGTGCTGTGCCGCAGGCAAACACAGAACAATAGCACTGTGGCTGCCTATTCCTTTTAAGCATTCCACAGCTAAGAAGAAATTCAAGCACTATAAATCCTGTATTCTTTCACAAAGATACTAAACTTAACTTGAATGGTTTAGTTAACTCCCTGTATGTAATACAAGTGGTGAAGAGATTCTAATGCCACTGGGTAGAACAGTCAAGAAATAAGCTAGCATTTTCATAAACCTATCAGGGAAAATAAAATGTGGTTTTAGCTACATTAACCTGATTTTCTGCTTCCCTATTATACCAGTACTCAACTGTCAATCAAGTCATGAGTATGAGTATAAGAGTCAAAGAAATGGTATTCCTACCATAAATGGATTGGAAATGATCCATAGGAAACTTTTTAAATTTTTTAAATGTTTATTTATTTTTGAGAGAGAGACAGAGTGCGAGCGGGGATGGGCAGAGAGAGAGGGAGACACAAAATCTGAAGCAGGCTCCAGGCTCTGAGCTGTCAGCACATAGACCGACGCAGGGCTGGAACTCAACGAACCTCGAGATCATGACCTGAGCTGAAGCTGGACACTCAACTGACTGAGTCCCCCAGGTGCCCCGTGTTCCATAGCAAACTTAATCCACACCTCAGTAGAATTTCTTAGCCATGTGTAAAAGGCCACTAACTAATCAAAGTAATGTCTATTTAAGCATAACATTCATAACTCTTTTAAAGGTTCAAATAAACCAAAAAAAATTAGACATTATATCCAATAAAATGTTTTATGGCGATTTAAGATAAATATGTTCCATAAGAGATAACAGGCTCAATGCTAACATTCAATGATTAAAATTTTCTGAGGCCATTAACTTTGCTAAAAAAATTAAAACAAAATTTGCCTTAATTTGCTTTTACTTAAAAACTTTCTGAAAATGTGAAACCTTTAGAAAACACATAATAAAACAATACAAATTATAAACAGATAATATAAACTACACTGTGGAAACTAAGAGATATAAATTATAACATAATCCTAAACTTTCCAGAGCTTGCCAGGTTACAATATCCTCTATTGAAGTATCAAGCCTGCAACTGCAGCTTGTTTTTAAAACAGGTGTCCAAGAGAATGTCACTTGATCTATGTGTCCTTGCTTTGGTAAGTGATACAGACACTGAGGCCAAGAACCAGAATTATGCTTTGACTAGGTCTCTGAACTGACCACAGTCTATTCAAGCTACTTGAGCATTTGAACACCAAGCAAATATGCTATGTTAATTACTGTTATGTGATCTTGATGTGAATTAATCCCTCTTCCTATTAACCTCCCTAGTAAATGAAGCTTTAATGCTTAGCTGATAACAAGGGCTGGGATAATCCAGAGCAATATAAAATTTAACAGATGAGGAAGCAATAAGTAATGACCATTCATATAATATATATTTATTTCACATGGCAGAAAACCTATGTATTCAAATTACATCCTGGCCGAGCATTAAAACTGAAACCAAGACGGGTAGGGAGGGGTGGGAAAGTAATTCCTATTTAGATCTTCATATTTTCTCCACAGCAAGCTTTTCACGTGCTGGTACTGATGGTTATAGGATGCCACAGAATTTAATAATCAGACAATATGAATCAACAACTGATAGGGTTTGACAGTTTGTTAACCCATCCAGCAATTACTTGCATACAGCCACACACAAATAGCAGGGGCTCCTGTCCCCATAAAGGGTATTTTTATTCAGAATATAGTATCCCTAACCACCAGTCTACGTAACCCAAAGTACTATAACTTCTAATAACAAATGTTACAAGTCAGAACTGATTTTTTATTTTATTAATATTAATCCTAAAAATATAACAACTAAATACAGTTGGTAATTAAAAATATAGTTTTATTTATTGGAACAGAGCAGTACCACGCTAGAATCTATTCAAATATTTCTGTAGGGCAGTAACACTATGGTACTACATTTAGGAAACTGACTGTACCCATACTGATATCATGGCTGGAACAAGGAGTCTAGAGTCACGCATGATCTGTTCACGTAAAATAGTCACAAATGCTTTCTCTGTGTTGGTTACTGTCTAGACTTTGGAAACCTCTACTGATTTTCTCATTCTCCCCATAACCATTATAAAGGCTACCACTGCTACTAGCTCATTCTTATTAAGCAGGAACTCAAAATGGAAACTACGTTTAAGTGAAAAGTAACAGCTTACAAAATATATATATATATAATATAATATATAATATAATACTAAATTATAATATATTATATTATAATTCTATTTCTGTAAAATAACACGTGTCCTTACATGTGTGTGTGCTTTAAAAATGAGAGCTCAAATACTAGTAGTGGTTATCTTGGAAGGTCGAATTATGTACAAACTTTTATTTTTGCTTTCTGTTTAATTATTTTTGAAGTGTGCAATGTGAACATTTAAAATGTAAAAGCTATTTTATTTTTATTTATGTTTTTACTTTTTTACATGTTTTATTTATTTCTAGGAGAGAGAGAGAGAGACAGTGTGAGCAGGGGAGGGTCAGAGAGAGAGGGAGTCACAGACTGAAACAGGCTCCAGGCTCTGAGCTGGCAGTCAGCACAGAGCCCGACGCGGGGCCCGAACCCACGAACCGCGAGATCATGACCTAAGCGAAAGTCGGATGCTTAACCAACTAAGCCACCCAGGCGCCCCTAAAGCTATTTTATTTTTAATCATATACTGTGTGCTGTGTCCTTGACATATTTATTATTTAATAGTGGGTCAATGAAAAGACTATTTATATTTGGTTCTTAAAGTATTGAGGCTTCTTGGGCTCCATTTTAAGTATTAACTAGAAACATTATCCTAAACAATAATTATGTAATAGAATAGGGGAAAATGCAAGTAAGCCTTGACCTGATTCAACTTTAGAGAAGCCATTGTTGCAACTATTTCGAAATAGGATAAATTAAAAAAGAGGAGCGAGCTTCAGCAGTCATTTCAACCGATTACATTTATTACTTCCAATAAGGCAACTCACAGAAGCACCAAGTTNGAAATCATGACCTAGGCGAAAGTCGGACGCTCAACCGACTAAGCCACCCAGGCGCCCCTAGAAATCACTTATTAAGAAACACCCAGAGGTTAAGTAAGTGACAATATAGTGCACTCACATAAGATCTCTGAGTCTTTTTTCCCCTCATGGAATTTAAGAGACATTAAAACAGATATGGATTAAAAAAAATATTTTAAAGAAACAAGTTATGACTTAATCTAAAATTGAAAGCATTTATGAATAGATTCAAAGGTAATTACATCTTTCAGTACTTAGGTATTCAAAAATCCAATCTTTTTTTCTCTAGGGCTCAAAGTTCTTTACTTTTGTCACTAGTTATTTTTCATCTAAATGAAAAGTCCTCACTTTTACAATCTATGAAAGAATGAAGTTCAGAGAAATAATCTTCAGGGTCCCTTTGAGTCTTAAAATTTAATTACTCTCTGAAAGACCACATTAATCATTATTTTTTCTTAGTTTTGACAGGAATTAATAACTGAGAAAACTGGTTATTTTTAACTTATTTTCAGAGTCCAGAATTACTTTTCATTACAAGCGATTCTATGAAATATATATTTTTTATTTATCACTTGGGTAACTACTACCTAAAAATATAGCAAGAATATTTTCACTGAAAAAAAATCTGAAATCATTCAGAATAAAAAAAAAATCAACACTGGGATTAGGTACTTTCAAGACAATTCCAAAAATGAATAACCAACCTGATGACCTGGTTACAGTGGGCACACATTGGAGTTCGTTTCCCTGCAGGAATGTGCTCAGCTCTTTGCACTAAAGTGTCCTGGTCATGTGGCTGGGGCTGTCCCCTAGCTGAGGTGGCTGGTGCCACTGCTCCTGACGAAGTTGCACTGCTTGAGATTCTTCCACTGGAAAGTGCTAGGAGTTAAGACACAAAAGAATCAGAATGAATATAAGCCAAATACAAAGTTTTTCTAATAATCAAATAATAATACTATTTTTTAAAATAATATATTCATAGATAGCAACACAGGCCTACCTCAAGAAGCAAGAAAAATCTCAAATACTCAACATAACCTTACACCTAAAGGAGCTAGAAAGAGAACAGCAAATGAAGCCTAAAGCCAGCAGAAGAAGAGAAATAATAAAGATTAGAGCAAAAATAAATGATACAGAAACAAAACAAAACAAATCCAGTAGAACATATCAATGAAACTCAGAGCTGGTTCTCTGAAGGAATTAATAAAACTGATAACCTCCTAGCCAGACTCATCAAAATAAAAGAGAAAGGACCCAAATAATAAAAATCATGAATGAAAGAGATCACAATCAACACTACAGAAATACAAACAATTATAAGAGAATAGTATGAAAAACTATATGCCAACAAACTGGGCAATCTGGAAGAAATAGATACATTCCTAGAAACATAAAGTATCAACACTGAAACAAGAAGAAATAGAAAACTTGAACAGACTGATAACCAGCAAAGAAATTGAATCGGTAATCAAAAATCTCCTAAGAAACAAAAGTCCAGGGCCAGATGGCCTCCCAGTGAAAATTTACCAAACCTTTAAAGAAAAGTTAATTTCTATTTTTCTCAAACTGTTCCAAAAAATAGAAATGGAAGGAAAATTTCCAAACTCATTCTATAAGGCCAACATAACCTTAAAACATTAAAAATAGAAATGCCATACGATCCAGTAGTTCCACTATGAGGTATTAACCGAAAGAAAACCAAAACAGTAATTCAAAATAATATACCCAACCCTATGTTTACTGTAGCAGTATATACAATGGTTAAGATACATAGGAAGCAGTCTATGTATCCATTGATGGATAAGGAAGATGTGGTAAAGATACACAAGGGACTATTACTCAGCCATAAAAAAGAATTAAATCTTGCCATGTGTAACAACATGGATGGAACTAGAGTGTATTATGTTACGTCAAATAAGTCAGACAAAGACATACTGTATGATTTTACTTATAGGTGAAATCTAAAAAATAAGACAAACAAGCAAAAACCAGAAACAGGTCCATAAACAGAGAACAAAGTGGTCTTTGCCAGAGGTAAGAGGTTGGAGGTATGGGGGAAATAGGTGGAGGGGATTAAGAGATATATCTTCCAGTTATTAAAAAAATAAGGGATGAGAAGTACAGCATAGGGAATATAAAAATATTATAATAACATATGGTGACAGATGGTAATTATATTTACTATGGTAAACATGGCATAATGTACAGAATGGTCAAAAACTACTATGTTATACACTTGAAACTAATATAACATTGTATGTCAACCATACTTAATAAAAAAAATTTAAAATAATTCAGGCAGGAAGACACAACATTTCAAGATAATGGGTTAGCTTTGGGAAAGACACAGAGGAAGGGAGTAAAACTACAAATACAGTATTACAGTGTGCAAAATCACATCTGTAATACTGTATTAAATATCAATGCAAAAGCAGAATAATTATGTAAAAAATAATCTATTCATTTGCTTATTCACTCACTCACATTTATGGAGAGACTATGTATCAAACGCTAGACTGTGACTACAGAAATAAACAGAAAAGAAAATCAAGGATTACAACACAGTGAAAGAGTCTTAAAATTTTATTACTCTCTGAAAGGCCACATTAATCGTTTATTTTCCCCTTAGTTTTGACAGGAATGAATAACTGAGAAAATTGGTATTTTTAGTTTTATTTTCAGAGTCTAGAGTTACTGTTCATTACAAGGGATTCTAAGAAATAAATATATGTGTGTTTTATACATATATACAAATATATGTAAATATAAATATGTATGTGTGTTATCAGAAAAGCAGAGTTGCCTCTGCTTACAAGAGGAGATGCAATTAGGCTGAGCATTGACAGCAAGGTAGGTCTAGTCATCTAGACATCGCTGCTAACCCTCACACAGATTTAACTCCAAATACGTCAGAGGCATATTAAATATCTTCATGTGCTGGAAGATAACAAAAATAAACATGAACACATTGTATTATCTCTCTTCCTGTATTCTCTAAGTAGACTGTAAAATTGGTCACCCAGTTGTAGAAAGTAGCTACTTAAGAACCATTCTAGGATCTTTTTCTCCCTCACCTGTGGTAACAATGGGCCCTGCTGATTTTACATCACAAGTACTTCCTGATTTTGCCCCCTCATCTCCCATTCTGACAATACTGTCCTGGTTTAGGTCCTAAATCTCTCCTACTGTGCTAGTCACCAAAATGTATTATCCTTAAATGCATCCTCTCGAATGCCACCAAGGACTGAAATCTTACAGATCACAACTCTGATAGGCCACTTTAAGCCTCTCCTTCTTCTCTGACCACTGAATGTAGTCCCTGCTTCTGAGCAGTGTATCCAAGGCCTTCCAAGGGCTCACCACTCTCCGCCTCCATCTTCAGGCTGCAGCAATACCCAATGCTTCACGTTTTCTTATAAGTCCATTTATGCACAGGCTGTCTTCACTGTCATTTCTCTCCCCTTTTCTCTCTTTACCTAGTAACCACTACATATTGTTTAAGATTCAACCCAAAAGTCAACTGCTGTAAAAATCTTCCCTGAAGTGCTTCTCCCCACTGCTCATGCCACATAATCCAGATTAAATGTTTCTCTTTCACATTCCCAAATTTTCTGTGAATAACTTTATTACTGTTTCTATTTCCTTTATCTGTGCCTCTTCCTCCCCAAATAGCAAGCTCCCTGAGGGCAGGAACTAGGCCTTATTCCTCAGCCTAGAAGCTAATATAGTGCCTGGAATGAATGAACAAATGAATAAATGAATGAACTGGAATCAATGCATAACTGAATGGGGCACCTGGGTGGCTCAGTTGGTTGGGGTGTCCGACTTTGGCTCAGGTCATGATCTCACAGTTCATGAGTTCAAGCCTCACACTGGGCTCTTTGCTGTTAGTACAGAGCCTGTTTCGGACTCTCTATCTCCCTCTCTCTGCCCCTCCCCTACTTGTGCACACACTCTCTCTTAAAATAAATAAACATTTAAAAAATATAAATGAGGGGTGCCTGGGTGTCTCAGTCGGTTAAGCATCCAACTTCAGCTCAGGACATGATCTCATGGTTTGTGGGTTTGAGCCCCGCATTGGACTCTGCTGACAGCTCAGAGCCTGGAGCCTGCTTTAGATTCTGTGCGTGTGTGTCTCTCTGCTCCTCCCCCATTCATGCTCTCTCTCTCTCAAAAGTAAGTAAACATTAAAAAAAAATGTTTAAAAACCACATATGAATGAATGTAAAAACTGTGACAACCTGAAACCAACAGGAGGGCTGCTCCTTACCCACGGGCAATTGCAATGCAGTGGAAAAGGCATATATTTAAAAAAACGCTTTAAAGGAATGACTCTTGTTTATAATAAATTCATAATAATATAAATTAACTGCACATGTGTATATTGACTGGACTCATATTATAGGTGTGGTTAGAATTGGTAAGATTCATGGGCTAACTGAAAGGATAACTCTCCCTCACCAGAATAAAGCCTGTTTGCAATGATGTACAATTAGGATTCAGAAACCCAGCTTTTATAAACACACAGCACATCTACAGTGCTGTGTCTGGCACTTGAGCTGTGAAATGGCATTTTACAGGCCAGTGAGCTTTACCATTGCCCATGTTTCAAGTGACTCAACTGGGCTAGGAACATGTTTTCATTCCCTTAGAGTCACACTTTCTCTTACAGAAATGGGAAAGAATATTACTGTGTACATTCTCTTCCTCGTTACCGCATTTACTTGCATAGCACAACTCGCTCCTCTGTGGGTCTTCCGTTTCTGTGTCCAGACCTGGTTTCTCTTAGAGCAACAGATAAGCATTTTCAATGCCAATTCCTGTTCTTGCCTTTAAATTCAAGATGTGAAAAACGGAGTTCATCTTTTTGCACACATTACCTTGGAACTCCTTCCCGTATGTCTGAATTCTGGCACTTAACTGAGGCACAGCATTCTGTCTCCTATGTGCCTGACAGTCCGCAGGCCCTAACAACTGTTCCACTGTAAATGTTTCCAAGGTCTGTCCCTTCCTTTTAATCCAACCCATGAGTCTATCATTTGAGTCCTGGTCTTGAATCCCTCAAGTTTAGACAACTGCAAGTCTCCTAACCAGCCTCTCTGCTGCCAATCTCTTTCCAACCTTTTCTGCTGGATTATTTTCTCAAATATACTACTCTCATCGTGGTTTCTTGCTTATTCAGTCTTGACAGTCCAGTCCCTCAAGGAGTTCACTCCAATCTTTATGACCTTGTCTTTTATGCTCACTCACATCTCTGCCATCACCATACTCTATTATACTAAATATTTAACTTGTGCCATCACTATTTGAAGGCACTCTTGTCAAATCCTTATAACAACTCTATGATTCAGGCAAGATTAGCACCACTATTTTATTCTATCTGAGGCAAAAAATGGTAAGAAACTGGCCTGAGGCCACACAGTAAATAAAGGGCAATCCTGAACCCAGGCAGTCAGGCTCCAGAGTCTGTGTTCTTAATCACTATGCTATAGTTTACGCACTGTCCCTTGAACATGTCAGGCCAGACCCTGCCTCCAGGACCATTAACCAGTGAAATGTCCCTTTCTTCAGTACCACTCATACTTTTTGCCTTCTACAAGGGTCATGGAAGTTCCATTCCCTGAGCTCCCTGCCACTATCCCATATTCCCTGACTATCCCAGCTAGCAGTGTCCTTGTTCCTTTTTTTGTTTTTTAAAGAGAGAGCGTGAGTAGGGGAGGGGCAGAAAGAGAGAGAGAGAGAGAGAGAGAGAGAGAGAGAGAGAGAGAATCCCAAGCAGGCTCCATGCTCAGTGCAGAACCTGATGCAGAGCTCAAACCTACAACCATGAGACCATGGCCATGACCTGAGCCCAAATCTAGAGTCAGATGCTTAACCAACTGAGCCACCCATGTGCCCTTCTTGCTCTTCTTAACATCCACAACACCCCTGCCTGCATAACTTATTTATCAACATCTTGTATCTTTTCCTTCTTAAGGCAATGATAAACTCTTTTAAATGTTTATTTACTTTTGAGAGAGGGAGAGAGAGAGAAAGAGAGAGCAAGCAGGGGAGGGGCAGAGAGAGAGGGACACACAGAATTTGAAGCAGCCTCCAGGCTCTGAGCTAGCTGTCAGCACAGAGCCTGACATAGGGCTCAAACCTAGCAACTGCAAGATCATGACCTGAGATGAAGTTTATGCTCAACCGCCTAAGCCACCTGGGCACCCTTGTAATGATAAACTTTCAAACAAAGAGGACAAACTATGTAATTCTTTCTACCCACTATGAGAAAACAGCATGACAAAGAGAAAACAAAAAATTAACATTTAATTATGCAAATGAAAAAAGGGAAGGTTTCAAATCACTTTCATTTTGCTTTTTTAAAGAGCAATATTGAGATAGATATTTTAAAAATGTGGATTAGGGTCAGGATTTCAAACAGTGGGAAAGTTACCAATTGAAAAATCTGAAAATCAGACCTCAAAGAGAGTGAAACCCTTTCATCTACCATATGCCTTTGTTTTATCACATTATCTATGCATAAGCCCTAAAGTACTAAGTCACTGGGACATTTTTTAGCAATAAAAGAGTGTAGTAATTCTCCATCAGTCATTGTAAAATGGGACATAATCCATCTGGCCCATGCCTCAAGGAGAAGGTACATGGAGAACTAACTTATTTAACATGAGAAGGCATTCTTAAACATGAAACATGTGACTGTGTCTTCAACACATGTAATAAGCCCTAAGCTCACTGCTGCTCTTTGCTTGGGAAGAAAAGCCTTGTTTTCTGTTACTGCCCCATTTTAACCACTTTGGATAAGACAGAAATTCTCACACCTCTGCTTTGTTGCCGTGTTGCTAGCACACTGGCCCGCACACAAAGCTACACAAGCCCTGTTAATTACCAAGCCCTGAACATTTCCAAGGCCTAGTTATTTCCCGCATGAGTAAAGTGATGTTTCATTTCTTCAGACTGAATTTCTCACTAGTTTAGCACAGAAATGGGCAACTTTTGTGCCATCAAATGCCAAGCCCCTGGCCTCTGCTCATCTGACCTAACGGCGAGAGGGAGAAGTAAGAAGGGGAGGTCTTGCGACAGGAAAGGCACCACGAAATGAGCCCTGTTTCCCTAATAATTCTGTAGAGAACTGCACTACTATGCAGAGAAAAACAATCTTCCATGGGTGGTGCAGAGAACAAAATACGTTACATTTATTGAACCTGTCAGGAAAATCATATCTATGTAGAAAAAGACATATGTCTCTTTAGAGATAGTAGTTTAAAGATGACAATCTACTTATTTGTAATAAAAACAACTATTTCTTTTTAAATTCTAATAGAGCTATTAACTAGGACCATTAAATTAGCCCCATTTCATAATCTAGGAATCTAAGTCACAAAAAAATTTAAGTGACTTAAACTGAATAATAATGAATGAGTCAGTAAAGTGTCAAAATGAGAACATTAGGAAGAAGTTAGCTCCTGACTTAAGTTTTCCTTTTTAGCATTGATCTTCAGCAACTTCCATAAAATTTGGCTTCTTTTGTGGCTAATCTCTACCCCATTGGGGGCATGTTAGAAAATTAATTTTTATTCTTTCATATAAAATACAGTTCAGCACCACAAAACTCATCTAGACAAAGAGAGACATTTAAAGCCACTAGCTACTCTCCAAACAACAGTGTATGTTATTAACTTTAGAATGGTTATTTATGAGTCATCTGAAGGTTTACAATGACACACATTCATACTTATTCTAAGGGTTTTTTTTTTCCTGCATTATGATAGTCAAAGCTAAGATTACAAAGACCATTATCAAATAAATATTAATTAGTAGAAAAACCTAGCAGCATACTAAAATGCTTTCTCAGAATATAATGTGGAAAGTTATCAAATTAATCAAGTGAAATATACCCAACCCACAATATGCTGAGTTGCTAGTGTTTCAAATACTTGTCATAGTGATATACTGGAGTATTCTAACAGGCAATACATTTTTAAAAAGCAAACAGATCTCTGACTTACTAAACATGAAATTCAGAGTCATCTCTTTTGGATTGCAGACTATAAACTGCAGAAAATAAATTTTAAAAACTTGAACCACACAATATTAATTAATTTAGGTAGGACACTTACCTCCTTTTGTTAGGGAAATCTATGTAATACACCATTTGAAAAGATAAAGTAAAAATTCTCCACTCTAGGGGTGCCTGGGTGGCTCAGTCAGTTAAGTATTTGACTTCGGTTTCAGGTTATGATCTCGTGGTTTGTGAGTTCAAGCCCTGTGTCTGGCTCTGTGCTGGAGCCTGCNATATCTTAATCATATTATTTCCCAAGCAGGTGATTCAGATTTGTATTATTTAGTAAATTAGTTAACACAGGTTTTAAGCAATTTTATATAATTATATGTAATATAGATTATATATAATATACAATGATTACATAAATATATAATATTATGAAATACTATAGGAATTTAAATTATCTAATTGTTACTGTGTGGTTCAAAAATAGCTGAGCTCACTAAAAGACACCTGTTTATATAAATAGCTTTTGGAGAAAAAGCGGAGATTAAGAGCAACAGAACCCACAGTAGTACAATGTGTGAATTCTCTAAAACCAGATGTTACCTAACTGTACAATAAAGTGGGTTATTTGATATTTTTGCTTTCTACCGCTGCTCAAAAAAGGCTGTTAACTCTAAACCAATACATTTTTTTAATGTTTTCTTTTTTATGTTTGAGGTAGAGGGCACAAGTGGGGGAGGTGCAGAGAGAGGGAGAGGGACAGAGGATCTGAAGCAGGCTCTGCACTAACATCGAGCCCAACGTGGAGCTCAAACCCATGGACCAGGAGATCATGACTGGAGCCAAAGTCCGATGCTCAACCAACTGAGCCACCAAGGTGCCCCTAAACCAATCCATTTTTAAAAAATAGCAGTGAAGATTATAATGTATACATTAAGCACCTGGCCAGACTGTACTCGAATAGGAATGAAATTCATCAGTTAACTCTTTTTGTTCAAGTCAAATTATTTAACTACCAGTAAAATATTCTTATTACTGATATGCAATAGGTGAAAAAATACTCTATTATCAACTCTTTCTTGGAAACTTAACCTAAGTTAGTTGGGGCTGGGGGATAATATCCCAAAAAATAAAGTAACAATAGAGGTTGCTAATGTCTTCTAAGGTAGGTTACTCTTACTAGATGTTGTGCTTTTGAATTGCTGAACATATCATTCATTAGAAGAGCAAGTCTGATGTTAGATAAACTGCCCATGACAATAGGAGAAAAACATAACCTGATGATTTCTTACCACCTCCATAGTACATCTTTGGTCCAAGCCACCAACATCTTTTGCCAGGCTTACCGCAATGACTGCTTATAGAGATGTTGCTTCTACCCTTGCTAACAATACAAAGGCCAGAAAAAAAACCTAAGTCAGACCATGCTACTCCTTTGCTCAAAACCCTCCAATTTGAGCTCCCTTCTAATCAACGGTCCTACAGAATCAGATTCCTGCTCCCTCTCTGAATTGTCACTCTCACTTTGCCCATTACATATAAGACACACTGGCTTCCTTACGATTTCTCTAAATGGCCAGCATGCTGCTGACTCAGAGCCTTTGTACTTTCTCTTCTCTCCTTATGAAAATATTTTCCAGCTGTTTCCATGACTTGCTCCTCATTTCCTGTAGGTTCTCTGCTCAAAGGCCGTTTTATCAGTGTGGCTCTCTCTCACTATCCTATATGAAAGGGCAACCCCCTACCCACAAACCAGCATTCCCTATATTCCTTAACTGGTTTATCTTTCTCCATAGTGTTCATCCCCATTTAACATATTTTATATTCTTTTTATTGTTTTCTTATTTTCTATTTCTTTATAGCTTAAGGCCAGGGACACTATTTTTATTCATTGAAATATTTCTAACATCTAGAACAGTCCTTGGCATATTGCTCAATAAATCTTTGTTTAGAAAATCAATAACTCCAGTACCAAAATGATCATCTTCCCACTAAAAGGAACCAGACTCCTTAAAGAAATTGCTAATTCTAGGATTGGGCCAGAAAATAAACAAAGGAAGTCTAGAATATCTTGTCATATTAGCAAGGAAGGAAGCTATCAAAGACTACCAGAGTGATATCAAATAGACTTTGAAGAAGTAGATGAGAGTTTGAGCATTAGTAAGGATAATAACCATGGACTAAAATACTTCAAATACGTTTAACCCCATGAGCTCACAACAATTTCTGAAATTAAAAAAAAATTGGCATTAATCATCTTTGGAGGATGCTAAGGAAACAATTTACTTTAAAAACCAGTAAAATTTAATAAAGAAACAGAATCAAGCTTTAACAATTTATCAGTCTGTAACTGATATGTTTCATTTATATGTCATTCATCCCCTTGTCATTTCTGAACTATTCTGAAGCAAATTCAAGATCTATAATATACGTAATCCATAATATATAATATACATAATCAAAAATATAACATGATCGATAATATTTCAGTATCGTCTCTAAAAGAACACTCTTTATAAAAACCTAACCATAATTCAATTATCACACCTAAAATAAAGTTTTTGTTCTCATCAATCAAATAACCAATTTTCAAATTTTCCTGATTAATCCCTGTATTGGCTGTCTCTTGGTTATTGTAAAAGCTTATTGGCTAAAAAAACAACACAAGTATACTGCTTTATAGTTTTCCCACATGGATGTTACTGAGCCAAATCAAAGTGTTGGCAGGGCTGTTTCCTTCTGGAGGCCCTAGAAAAAATTCATCTTCTTGCCTTTTCCAGCTTCTGGAAGCTGCCCAAATCCAGTGCTTCATGGCCTCTTTTGCCACCTCAAAGCCAGCAACAAGCCCTGCATTACTTTATCCCCCTCTCTTCTGCTTTCCTTTCCCAGTTTTAAAGACCCTTGTGATTACACTGGGCTCTCCCAGAATCTGCAAGATAGCAGTCCTATTTTAAGGTCAGCTGATAGTGGCCATAAGCCCATCTGCATCCCTAGTTCACCTGTGACATGCAGTATAACAGATTCACAGGTCCTGAGTATAAGGACATGGCCATCTCTGGACATTCAGGGGGGGAGCATTCTTTTGCCTACAACACACATCCCAACACAGTGTTAATCAAGATCCAAATAAAGTCCGCTTTTTTGGCTATATGTCTCTTAAATTGCTTTTAATCTATAATCCCTTTCACGGTCTCATCCCTTTCAATATACATATAGAAGAAACCACATCTCTAGTTATGTGTGTGTGTGTATCTGAACTTTTTCTACAGTAAAAAGTTAAAGATTTTACACATACTAAACGGAATTGTTTCATTTTTACAACATTGTAAGGTATTATTATTACATTTTAAAAAACATTTTTTAACATTTATTCATTTTTAAGAGACAAAGTGTGAGAAGGGGAGGGCAAAGAAAAAGAGAGAGAGACACACACAGAATCTGAAGGAGGCTACTGGCTCTGAGCTGTCAGCACAAAGCCCGATTCAGGGGATGAACTCAGAAACCTTGAGACCATGACCTGAGCTGAAGTTAGACATTTAAACGACTGAGCCACCCAGGTGTCCCTAATTACTACTTTTTAATAGGACAAGAATATAAAGATCAGAAAGGATAAGTGACTTACTCAAGGACATACAGGGCAATAAAAGGAGGGAAATGCTTTTTGAACAACTACTATGTACCAAATAATTCACTAGGCTTTACCAATATGAGTGAAACAGACATAATTTCTGCCTTCATGAAGTTTAAAGAAGGTTACAGACCAATACACAGTCAATTGTTATAATGAATAAGTACTAGAGTGATGGAAAGATAATGTTATTATAGATCTTCATTTAGTCAAGTATATACTGAGAACCTAACAATGTGGCAGGCACTATGTTATGCACGAGTACAGAGCAGGAGACAAAACATGAATAAAACTAGGCCTCACGGAACTCATAGATTTTTTTTTTTTAATTTAGCTGGAGGTGCTTGTGTTTCATCGAAGTACAGTCTATTGAATATATGAACTCAGGAAAAAGATCTGAACTAGAATTGATTCAAGAGTCATTAGCATATTGATGACATTTGAGGCTGTGGGAGTTAATGGGATTGTTCAGGGAAAGTAAGCATGAAAACAGAAGAGCTCCTAAGGGTAAGGCAAATAACACAAATACTCTGGGAACATGGAGAGAGGTAGGAGAAAAACCAGGAGACTGCACCACATAAGCCAAACAGAGTGGACAATTTGGGATCCAAAACCATTTCTGTTTGACTCTAAAGCCTCTGTACCCTATGCATTCATTCGTGAAATATTTATTATGTGCCTACGGTGTCAAATTCTTTGCCAGTCACTGCCTTGACCTATGAAAATATGAAGGCAGATATCCTCAAATGTGGTCTAAACCTGGACATTCTCATTTCTGGACCAGTTTAGAAGGAGGGGATAGTGATAACTGAGATGATTAATTTCTGCTACTTTAATTTCCTTAATGAGCCTACCAGAGTAAATTTAGGAATAATGTATCAAAGCATTGTTTATTATTTGCCCCACTGTGCCTAACAGATTAGATTACTACTTTTAAGCCATTCATGTATTCTGTAAAAATGAGTTTCTTACAGAGATCTAACTTATTTTCCCTAAACCTAGCTGCCCATGCTTGTCCGCCATTATAATTAGTGGCCGCAAAGTTCTTGAAATAAAACCTAGAAAATCTTGAAATAAAAGGCTAGATTCCTCATGTTTTGAGAAGCGTTTAAGAAGATTTATTTAACTGCTTCAGAAAGGAAAATAAAATTACAGATCTGGTACTTTTGCTAAAAAGAAACAGGCTTGAAGCAACTGAATGTTAAATTAATTTTTTGTTGTACAAACTCTAAATTGGTGTGAATATTTCAACTACTACATTTGAATTAAGATAAAACAGCAGAGAAAGTCATGGCAATAAATCTAGGAATAACCAGAAAATACATTTTTTAAATCCTGTAGTATTTCAATGTTATTGAGTCTGAAATAAGGCTGCTATCAAGAATACTAATGTTCCCTCCCCAAGGAAAAAAGACAAATGTTTACAGCCCCAACGAGACAGAAGTCATATGTGAGGTTCTATGGTGTGAAAAACAACTGGCTCGAATGCAAGGGGTATTCCAGTTATAAACACTGAGGCTAATGTTGTATTCATATAAATAACTGGGCTACATCAAAGTGACATTCTGGCACTCCTGGGGAGATAAAGTATTGTAATTCAACATCTCCAAGAATTTGTTCACAAAGGTATGGTAGAAATTTTACACATACTAAATCGGGTAGCAATGATGGCAACACGCTTGCATATGACCATGCACAGCAAGTGCTTTCTTCTCTGCCCCTCCCCCAACCATCTCAAACAGATGGCGACCAAGAGAAGCAGAGAATCCATGCATTTCATCTGTCAAGCTCCTTATGTTGGAAGCATAAGCAACAGTCTACTCTTCATTATCCAGGCATGAAACCACATCCAGTAGAAATAGAAAGGGTTTAAAGTTAAGCCAAGATCTAGGATCAGAGCAAAGTACATTCTAGAGAGACCTGTGCAAATTTTATTAAATGGAATCAAGGATTTTTTTTTATTCAATGATTAAAAGCAAAGTTGACAGATTAACTATTATCGTTTCTCTAAGCAGTGGAGAATGCTGGTATGTATTCTTTATGCTACCGTAAAGAATCGGAACAGGTGCGCCCAAGGCCAAGTATCAAATATTTCCGCAACTTCAGGAGGTTAGTTTCTTCCATTAGCGACAGGCCTTTCAACTTTAAGAACCCAGATTAAACTGGATCTAGACTGTCTTAATTAAAGTGAGTGTAGTGACTTGGATTAGGTTCAGTTCTCTCCTTTCTTAATTTGTTGCATCACACATCATTAAAATGCGGGATATATGCAACTTGCCTTTTTCTCCCAACTAGCTGACCTTACACAGAAAAGCTCCATCTGTTCAGAGCGACAAGTAAAAGAAACCCAGTGTGTACCCTGCAGATAAAGATAGGAGATCTTAAAATACCTGGTTTCACCCATTCAATTAAAAATCAATTATTTTATTTATCATAATACAGAGAACATTCTAAATAATTTCAAGATCACTTAAAATTTCTAATTTTATACTGGGAAACTAAATCTTGCTCTAACTGTAGGTGGTCAATGTGTTTCACATATAAAAAAGAGGCAGGGGAGGTAGGAGAGAGGGGGAAGAGTAATAAAGAAAAAGAAACAAAAAAGAAAAACTCAGATAAATTATTTAAAAAAAAAAACAAAAAACAAATCCGAGGCATCATTCACACCCTCAGGAATACTCAGAAGGATTACTGGTGAACTCGTACAGAATCTACGCTAAGAATTTATTTAAAATCTTAAATTTGTAAAATTTTGCTTATATATGAATGAGAAAACTCTAAGGGACATATATTAAAATTACTTATACTCACATTATACCTAGAGTTTTGACATATCTTATTTTCCAAAGTAACATGAAACCCAAACGGGCTTGGCTTTTACCATCTTCCCACCAATTTTCATCTATTTATTTAAGTGAGAAAGGAGTATAGTCTCAGTCAGAAATAAAGGAGAAAGGTGCCTCATGTTTGAGTTGATCATGTAAATAGAATTCTTTTAATGTAGGCAAAAAACCCCAAAACCCAACAACCAACAACAAAAAACACAAAACCTGAAGCAGAAAGGGAGCTGAAACTTAAGGAGTGTTCCCCATGTCAAATATCAACAATGTCTCTCATTATTAAAACACGCTACTGGAAAATTGACTTGGGGGTACTCGTTACATTTCTTTTCCTACTACTAATTCTCAAAGATAGCTCTCTCAATTAAAGCCACTAAATCTCTGAAATAAATGAAACTTTATCATCATTATCCAAAGTTATGTTTGAGTTTCACATCTTTTAAAAGCAGAGGCTACTGCTCAGCTATTTTATGCTAGAGGAAGCAATACATGTGGCATAATGTTAAAGATATACTCAGGCTCCTCCTCCTGCTGATTTCTAGCTCCATAAACACAGAAATGTGTTACATTTCCTCACCTGTAAAACAGCAACTACCTCAAAATGTGAGAGGCTTGAATAGGATGGTTACAGTAAAATGTCTACTTATATTTTCTTGAATGTATAAGAAATACTTCATAAATATCAATTATTATACTCTGACATAAGATCTTACCCATTTAAAAAAAATAAGGTATCAACTCATTCAAAAACTACTTAGAGAACACACACAATGTTTTAGATCTAGGAATTCTTTTGGTATGGAAGATACACCCTAGAATGAGATACTTGCCCCGAAGAGTTTATCTTCTCACAGGTGATGTCCACAAACAGGCAAGAGAGTGCCTTCAGATTAGTGTTGTCAAGGGTGCTCCTGACTCTGAGAAAAGTTTGCATCTACCGTACAGAATCATCAAGTATAATTTTTCTTATTCCTATGGTTTAAACCTCGGGTTGGCATTTTTTTTTTCTGTAAATGGCCAGAGAATAAATATTTTAGGTTTTGTGGGACGTGAGGTTTATATGGCAACTACTCAACTCTGCCACTGCAGTAGAATAGGAGCCACAGACATCATGTAACAAATGTAAACAAATGAACCTGGCAGTGCTCCAATAAAACTTTATTTATAAAAACAGGTGGTAGGCCAGATGTGACCAAGGTCACAGTCTGCCAACCTCTGGTTTAAACCACATGCATCAATTAATGAGGAATAATAATTCTTTTTTTTATATTTATTTTTGAGAGAGAGAGAGAGAGAGAGAGAGAGAGAGAGAAATGGTGAGAAAAGGGGAGAAACATAGAGAGACACACAGAATCAGAGGCAGGCTCCAGGCTCTGAGCTGTTAGCACAGAGCCCAATGTGGGGCTCAAACCCATGAACTGCGAGTTCATGACCTGAGCCGAAGTCAGATGCTTAACTAACTGAGCCATCCAGGTGCCCCGAGGAATAATAATTCTTAATGAAAATCATATATGAGTAAGTCCAGAGATCTTCCCTTAGAAAGGATTTAATATTTTAATTTCAGGATGAAGAAAAAATGGGGAGAAAGAAGAGCTTTTACAACTGTACTTGCATCAGCATGGGAAAGCTTCCAACACAAAAAATTTCCAGTTTATGGAGGGGGTGGGGAAGGCAGTTAATGGTTGTTACTTTTATTTTTTCCTGAGAATCATGATTCTAAAGCAAAATCTACTTGTTCTATAAAAAGACAAACCCTATTTACATGCTTCACACCACAGTTTCGACAATGGACAGCTCCAGTCAGGCCTTTATGGCATGTGGACTGGTTAGTTTAATGATGTAGAAATGCAGGGGAGCAGATGGCAGTAAAACATTATTAGAAGAGATGAAACATACGTAACTGGTAGCAGTTTGCTTATTCATATAAAAATTTAAAAATGGAACCAATAAATCTATCCATCTTAGCTAAGCAAATCTAGTTATCTCGATTTATTACTGTAACGTAAAGCCTACAATGAAATTTGGGATGGTTGTAGAAACAGTAATTTCCTTTCGCACCCCTATCTTCTCTAGACTTCAAATAAAAGATAGAATTTATATCCACTTATAACTGAGATGCACATCATTCAATCTTTGATCTAATCAGATCTCATAAATATAGGAGTCTTCTTTGGGGAAAAAAAAAATTCCATTAGATCTCTCCAAAGCTCTGTCCATAATGGATAAATAAGCTTTTCTTTATTGCTGAAATGCAGCACACACCAGAGGAAGGGTATGATAAAGGGTCACGTTAACTAGAATCGTAGCTAGATTTTGAAAATGGGGTTTAGATGCAAAGAAAATGCTACTTGAAACAGACCTTAGTAGCTGCTAGTCACCTGGTTTATCCTCCCAATGCAAACAATACTCCTTTCTGCACTATCCCTAGGAAAGTCAGTCCTCTTTAGATATAGGCATTGATACTATCTTGTGATTACATGCAAATACACTATTTAGCCAAAATAACTAGGCTCAAATCACTTTGGGATTCTGAATAACTCTTTTGACTTCTCTCAGAGTCTGTTACCTCATTGGTAAAATGATACCCATTTAAAATTTTAATGACATTATCTTATTGTATACTCTGAGTGAAAAGATACTTAACTGAAAGTATTCCAGTAAATAATGACTACTACTAATCAATGATACCCACAATTTTGCTGTTAAGCAAGGTTTTTTTGCTCCCTTCATGACTAATCATTATACTCCTGAGTTCCAAATGCCCAAATGGGCATGGTGTGTATTCCCCATTGACAGGATGCTACAGAAGCTAAAATTAACCAAATATTCATTTGAAAAGTAACTTTGTGTCTTTTTCCCTTTTACATTTGACCAAAACAAATTGACTGTGTCCCTAAAAGACCTTCAAATGATCCTAACTTTTCTGTTTACAGCTTACTTGCACTAAGCTTGTTCAAAACATAATTCACGTTTTTAAAAAGAAATCACCATTCTTTATAAATTGCATCATAAATTAAAAGCCCTTGCCTTTGCCACATATATTAAAATGGTTTTGAAAAGAAAAAAAGCAATCCACTAGTAAAAGGCTTATATACATATAATCAGATACATTTGTTCAATAAGGAGAATCAGAGATTACAAATGTCTAATATGAAATGATAGAATACTGCTAGTGTATTGAGTATGTCACCATCAACTAAATGCCTTTCCTTTCCTCAGTTCCAGAGAATGTCTGCCTCCATGGACACATTTAACAATAAAAGTAAAAAAATAAAAGCAATAATTTCTTGCCAACATCAGGAAACATAAGAATAAACAGGGAGTTGGGCGTACATACAAAAAGACAGCACTAAGATAGCATTATTCTAGCAAGCTTCAAGAGCTGCTAATGAAAACAGCAAAGGAAAAATTTCAGCACATTGAGACAGTACTAACTACTGTAAAAGAAAACACAGAGCTTTCTATTTTCACTGGTTTTATGAAATAAGGCCACAGTTTTCTACCGAAAACAATGATTACAGCATTAGCCATTATTGTAGAGCTAAATTATTTTATGAGAAATTACATTATTTATTAAATATTTATAATAATGTTAATACACTGAAGTATCATCACAAATGCTCTTAAAAGCTACATATTTTGGGGGTCCTGGGTGGCTCAGTCAGTTGAGCTTCTGACTTCAGCTCAGGTCATGATTTCACAGTTCGTGAGTTCGAGCCCTGCGTCATCAGCGCAGAGCCCACTTCAGATCCTTTGTCTTCCCCTTTTCCCTAACCCTTCCCAGCTCATGCTCACTTGCTTTCTTTTTCTCAAAAAGAAATGTTGTTTTTAAAAGCTACATATTTTGGAAGTGGGAAAGAAGAAAAACACTTGTAATTAGTGGGAAAAAATTAAGCAAATCTATGGTTAGCTTTCTGAAGTATATGCAAATAACGTGAGTACTTAATTTTTGACTGGTAGGGCTCTATAGGATTTTTCTTCTTTTCTCATGTAAGAGAACCTTTCCCATCTCATAATGTTTATTTCCATGACAACGTGTAGCACAAGTCCTTCCTGAAAGGCAAGCAGTGCAATGCCAAAGCTACATATCTCATGATTGCAACTGTAAAGAATTGAAAAAGAGTTAACATTTAGAAAATGATAGGGAAATCAATGTACTAGCCTAAGGAAATGCTACAAAAATAGACTAGTTATGTTATAGAAGTACACTTTAACTCATTTCTCAAGATACATCCCACTCAGATTTATATTTTGTAACTAGACACATTACATTAAAAAAAAAAAACCCTAAAGACATATTCAATCAATTTTCTGTGCCATAATCTGACTTACTCAAAGCCAAGTATAGTTTCTCTAAGCTAAATACAATCCCTACCAGTGTTTCAAAGGTATTTATTTAATGTTTGTTTATTTATTTTAGAGAGATGGGGGGAGGGGGAGAGGGGGAGACAGAGAGACAGAGAGAGAGAGACAGAGAGAGAGAATTCCAAGCAGGCTCTGTGTGGTCAGCATGGAGCCCAACATGAACTGTGGATCATGATCTGAGCTGAAATCAAGGGTCAGATGCTTAACTAACTGAGCCACACATGGGGCCCCCTACTAAAATTTATCCTTTTAATAGAGAATAAATGCTCTATAGGGAATAAAGCTTTTTGGAAGAACAATGGTTAGAACTTGCCTCCCAGCCAGGTTAAAGTGTTAAACTGCCTTGTCTTGCCCTTGGAATTCTCTCCATTCCCATTGTCCAGGGTAATATTCATTATCATCATCTCTATCCTGGATTATCACAACAGTGGCTTTAGTCACCAGGACTCCAATCTTAATCTCTACATTGAGGTCATAATGAGTTTATTAAATCCATTAACACTATAATGATCTTTTAATAATGCAAATCTGATTGTCACTTTCCAGTTTACAAATCTTCTAAGGACTTCCTTTCTATATCAATCCCCACTCTTACTTTCAAAGCCCTTTTCTGACCAGACCCCCATTAGCCCATCCAACTTTCTCTCTGGCCACTATCTAGTTCTGAACGAAACTGAATGACTTGCTTTTCCTCCAAGAAGCCAAGTTCTCAGAGAGCTTTTGCATATGTTGTTGCCTCTTCAACTTGGCTTCTTCCTAAAAATATTCAACGGGTACTAGCTATATATAATTTTACTTTAGGCATAAACATAAGCACCATATTCCTGAATAAAATATGACTCCACTATAAATAAACAAATATTGTATCTCAAGATTGTATCATTGGAACTTTATTGGTATCTATCTTCCCTTTCCATTCAGATCTCCTAGTCTTCTCATCTGGAGCTTGTAATCTGATGAACTCTTTGCCCCCTTTTTTGCTAATTTCTATTATTTACTGGTGCTTTGCCTCCAAGTTAATTCATCTACCTTGATAAAATGAGCGACTATCCCTAATATTTCCTCTGCATTTCACTGCTTGGTTCCTTCTAGGACATACATTTCCATATTTTTTAAGAAAGTGGGGCTTCAGATCTGTTATTAAGTTTTTAGTTACTGGAAATAAATAATATAGTACTAGTTATAGTATTGCTGATGTGCACAACTTTGAAGTCTTAAGGCAGTTCAATGCTTCAAGGAGAGTGGAGTCCTCTGCTCCCTAAGCAATGTGTGTAGTTTTTCATGGCAGCCTTTGGCAAACAACACATCTACCTTTGTTCAATGACTAGTGGGAATTCAAGTCTGATAGGAGGAAGGAACAATGTCTTGTGAACCCCTCAAAATATATGAAGATGTTCAAAATAAGATGAACTGACCTATCCACCCATTCACCTACTCAGCCACTGACATTTACCAAAGGCCTAGCTAGGAACTATGCTGGGTGATTATTTAGGTACTGTAAAACAAAGAGTGGTAAGTCTTGGTCCCTGTCCTCAAGGGGATCTAGAAACAGTGGTAAAAGACATATATGTAAACAATTACAATGAATATGAGGAATGCTATAATAAAGCCATCATCAACATTTAGTAGGAACATAGAGAAAGAAGAGTCAATTATTCAGAGGGCTCAGGGAGGTTCAAAAAGGAGATAACATCTGGTCTTAAAGAGTGAATAGAAATTTTTCAGGGGTAGAAGAGTGGAAAAGCATTTCAAATAAAAGCAGCAGCTTTATAAAGCACAGAGGTGTATGTCCAAGGGATGGTATGAACTTAAGTGTGACAGGACTGAAGAGAATATGAAGAACTACATTACAAAATAGTCTAGAGAAGAAGGTTAGCACAAGGTAATAAAGGGACCATAAGCTCTGTTAAGAAGCAAAACGTTTAGGGGCGACTGGGTGGCTCAGTCAGTGAAGTGTCAGACTTCAGCTTAGGTCATGATCTCACAGTTCGTGAATCTGAGCTCCACATCGGGCTCTGTGGTGACAGCTCAGATCCTGTGTCTTCCTCTCTCTCTCCCCTCCCCCACTTGCTCTCTGTCTCTGTCTCTCAAAATAAAATACATAAAAAATTAAAAAAAAAAAAGCGAAACATTTAATGTGTGCGAAGCAGAGAGCCCAGAACATTTTCAAGCACAGAAGTCACATAAGCAGAACTGTTCTGCTAGATGGTAACAGTTTAAGTTATTAATGCTGTCACTACCAGGAAAGAGGGGTAAAAACCTTTCTTGAGTACCAGTGTATGCATCACAAACTTCAATATATGCTGTATCATTTGTGTATGTGTATAGGCACTCACTTATATACATATAAACATAACAACGTCATGGGGGAGTGTTTTAGCCTTTATTTTAACAGACAAAGAAACCGAAGGCTCAAATGCTCCATTTAGAGAACACCTCTGGCCTTCTGAATTTCATGCCCCACAGGGCAGACACTCTTATTTTTCAGGGCCACTACCTGTCTGTCAGCAAAATGGGTTCGATGATCAATAGCCCTAGTCTTAATGAATTAGGCAGTCTCATTTTATATATAATTAAAGACTGAAGTGATTCCAAAATCTAATGGTTCCTCATGACTTTAAGACTGGATTTGTGAAGAATAGATGACTATATTTGGCAAGATAGTAGTGTTTTATATTTGCATCAAATGACCTAAACTTATCCAATATGGAATCCATAACCTACAGAGGATCTAGGGAAAACATTACACAGCAAATTAGATCACCTACATAAACACAGGAATGTATTTGTAACTTAAACCATAAAATTTATGAAAGCTTGAAAATGTCTATCTAACCACTTATTAATTATATTCAATATAAAGATTTCAAGCATTACAAAATCTATTAGACATACAAATATAGTGAATTAAAACAGAAGTTTATAAAAGTATAAATCCCCAATTCTGAAAACTAACAAGAAGAATGTCACCTTTTATGTATCTTTCTACATCAAGTTAATATTTCTAAAGGCACTACTATATCCGAATTATGAAATTATTAAAGGCACAGGGCAAGGAGGAAGTAGTATTGTTGGCTTACATAATACTCAAGCCTGGATTCTTACTTCTTTTGTGTCTTAATACTTTCATGCAGATGAACTCCTGAGCACCTTGCATCCTAAAATAGTCGGGTCTTTGCCAGTCACGGACAAGTTTGTGTACATGTGGTGGTGTATGTTAAACTGAGTGAGAAAAAGAAGATGATCCAATCTAAACTATAATGTTGCCACATATACACCTACTTCCTCTTTATCAACTGGTACAGCATTACCAAGCCTCTCTAGCTTTTGCCTCCCCTTCATTGGTACCATAGTTTTCACAGGTGAACTGTGAAGAATGTGAGAACCCATAATGAGACAGCTATCCCCCTGTAAATCAAAATAATCTTTTTATTTGCATTAGAAAGCCTTAAAACTACTTATCAGAGAGTAAGAATAGATGCTGAGGCATTTTTGTTTGGTTTTGTTTTTAAATATGGCACACTATTAGGTAGAGTGAAATACAACAATTTGCATGGCTGCGAATCTTATATTTGTTTTATAATTTTTATAAAATAGTCTAAAATAAGTAATTTTTACATCACATAATACAGATTAAATGTCAGAATATAGCACCTAGAGCAAGATAAACAGCGAGAGTGTGGCAATATCTTCTAGTTTGAGCTAAGCATCATGATATAATTCAACTACGATTCACAATGGTAAAACATATTTTCTTCTTGTAATATTAATGCTTTATAATGTCATATAATGTGTAGTATTTTATACTGTTACAGTTTTGCTCAAATTCAATTCATTTATATTTTCTGTAAGAAGTTAAATACTAACCATATGAGTCATGGTTACAGTTGTGTTATGTGACTGCTTTGATAATTATAAATTACACTCAGAAAAGACAGGATTCTGTTGCCCTCTTGTGGCAATTTTGCTGTAGTGTATTCCCCAGGAGGTCCACCTCGACTGGAATTTTTTCTTTTCACTTTAACACAGTGGTATTTTAACCAGAGTTTCTGAATTTCCAAAAGCAGTACATATACTTTCTGCCCTCTGCAGTGTACATAGTTAATGTCCTCCCTTTAGTTTCTACCTTATATAGTTTTCCCCTCACTTTTAAGAAACATTCTCATGTTTACTTCCAATTACTACACCAAAGAGATTTTTCTTAAAATTACTTTCTATATATATTTTTTTAATATTTTTATTTATTTCTAGGAGAGAGAGAGAGAAACAGCGACAGCATGAGCAGGGGAGGGTCAGAGAGAGAGGGAGACACAGACTCTGAAACAGGCTCCAGGCTCTGAGCTGGCTGTCAGCACAGAGCCCGACGCGGGGCTCGAACCCACGAACCACGAGATCATGACCTAAGCGAAAGTCAGACGCTTAACCGACTAAGCCACCCGGGCGCCCCGAAATTACGTTCTATATTCTAATGCACATACAAGATAATTACAGCAAATATCCACAGTCATGCATAAGCTTCAAGTAAATGGTAAATAATTAAAAACACAGGAATCTGGAGGTGCCTGTGTGGCTCAGTCAGTTGAGCATCTTGGTTCAGGTCATGATCTTGTGGCTCATGAGTTCAAGCCCCATATCAGGCTTGCTGCTGTCAGTCTGTCAGTGCATAGCCCACTTCGGATCCTCTCTCCCTCTCTCTCTGCCCCTCCCCTGCTTGTGCTCTCACAAAAATAAATAAATCAATAAATTTAAAAATTAAAACAACAACAACAACAATCCTCTTGGGAGCATTTTCTCCCAAGAGAATAGGTCTTGCTACATCTATTAACAGTCTAGAGATTTCACAATCTAATGATATTAGTCTGAGTATTTTAAGTTTTTACAAGTAAGATGATGGTCATTTCTTTAAAATAGTCTAGAACATATGCAATGGCCTATTTCTTGCTCCTCCTCCACCAAAAAATTTTAGCTTCCTTGAAAACTTAGTAACACATAATGATAATTCATACTGTTCAAAATGACAATATGAAATAAATTTTAACTATAATTAGTTTTCTAAAGATAACAATTAATAAACAAACTTATTTAATGTCTAATATATTTAAACACTGGAAGATACAAAGCAAAAGATGGAATTCCTAAATTAAACTAACTAAAAAAAATCACTCTTACAGCTGTAAAAGTGAGTCTTTAATAATAAATGATCAATCATTAAAACAATTCTTAAAATATATATATTTAAAAGCACCCCTTTGTGTATTTAATCAATACTTATCCCAACACTGATGAGGAAAGACTAGAATTCTACAGCAGTCCAGGTAAAAAAGTCTATGAAGGACTAGAACATTCTAAAGCAAGGTAACATGGCATGTGTCAGTAACAGGATTCTTTAGTAAGGCTCTGGCACAGATTACAAATTGGAAGCGGCTGGAGAGGACACTGAGACGTTAGTGAGAATCAGAGTGAAAACAGACTTCATGAGAAGTTAAGAAATCGAGAAATATAGTAAAGCATCTGCAACAGGAGAGTAACATGGGCAAATCAGAGTTTTGCAAAGATATTCGCTACAGTATGCAGGACAGATTGATGGGGTGAGAAAGAGACAGGGAAATTACTTAGAAGCTGTTTGCAATGACAAAGGCCTGAACCAAGGCAATGGCTCTTACTATAGAGAGGAGAAAAGAAACTTGAGAAATACTAAGAAGTAAAATCATTAGGTGTTAGTTACTGTGAAAGCACTGGGGTAGAGGTGGGAAAGCTCAAGCTTACATTGGCGCTTTGGTGACTGGTGTATGTACCATTCCTAAGGATAGGTAATAGTATTTTTGGACACGCTGCATTTAAGGTGCCACCTGGAAATAGCAAGAACTTAAACAAGTCAACACTAAAAACACAAATAATCCGATAAAAAAATGGGCAGAGGACCTCAATACAAATTTTTCCAAGGAAGACATACAGATGCCAACAGACATATGAAAATATGCTCAACATCATCAGGCAAATGCAAATCAAAACCACAATAAGATCTCACCTTCCACCTGTCAGAATGGCTAAAATAAAAAAAAAAAAAAAACACACAAAAAAACAAGACATAACAAGTGTTGGCAAGGATGTGGAGAAAGGGAACTCTTGTGTACTACTGGTGGGAATGTAATTTGGTACAACCACTGTGGAAAACAGTATGGATATTCCTCAAAAACTTAAAAAATATCACACGATCCACTAATTCCATTACTGGGTATTTACCCAAAGAAAAGAGAAATATTATTTCAAAAAAAATACACAATCCCTTTGTTTACTATAGCATTATTTACAATAACCAAGATATGGATGTAGCCCAAGTGTCCATCGACAGATGAATGGATAAAAAAGATGTGGCATATATATATATGTGGTGTGTGTGGGTGTGGGTGTGTGTGTGCACGCGCGCATGCACGCACACACACACACCCACACACACCACATATATTTTATAAAAGAGAACTCAGCCATAAAAAAGAATAAAATCCTGCTTTCTGGTAACAACATGGATGGACCTGGAGTGTATTATACTAAGTAAAATAAGTCCGAGAAAGACAAGTGCCTTACGATTTCGCTTATATGTGGAATTTAAAAAAATGAATAAACAAACAAATAAACAAAACAAACAGAATCATAAATACAGTGAACTAAGTGGTGGTTGCCAGAGGGTAAGGGCACTGAGGGGCCAGGTGAAATAGGCGAAAGGGACTAACAAGAACAAGCTTCCAGGTACAAAATAAGTCACAGGGATAAAAAGTACAGCATAGGGAATCTAGTCAGTGATATAATAATGTTGTACAGTGACAGAAAGTAACTACATTTATTGTGGTGAGCACAGTATAACGCACAGGATTGTCAAAACACTATGTTGTAAGCTGAAACTACTATAACACTGTATGTCAAGTATACTTAAATAAAATTAAATAGAATTAAAATAAAATAAAACATGTGCTCTTTCTGCATTGCCTTCTTGCAATTCTGCCTCATAAGTCTTCAGAGGACAAGAAGGCAAAGATTCCTCCTTCAGTGGTTGATGACAGTAAACGCTTCTGTTATTATTTTGTATATATCATCAAAACTAAAATGCTATATTTCCAAGGCCAACTTTCATTAGTTGACCCCAAAATAGTTCATTAGTAAGACCCCAACTTTACAATTCACACATGCTTCTTGAGTAATCTGGGAAACAAAGAAATTCCTATAATTATGAATAGCAAATGGCCATTCTATCAAACATACACACAGAATGTTTATGAGATATTTCAGAGGAAAATAGCTATAGCGATTCCTTGCAGCCCTTTTTAAAGCTGAGATGGTCGAGGATGGGTTTCACCAGTGGATCCTATCATATATCCTATGAGACATTTTCATAATTAATTACACTTAAGAAAAACAAAAAACACGAGATTTCTTTGGGCTACCTGCTTGGTTTGGCTGTTGCCAGCTTGGTGACTTGATAACGTTGGTGGGTCCTGGCGGCTTGAAGGCAGCCGCAGTTCTGAGACCTGCCACCCCCGGTCTGGTGGCTGCTGGGCTCTCTTGTTTCTCAGGCATGCTCCGAGCCGAAGCTACTGATGGGGCCAACTGCTGAGAAGTCTCCTGGGTGCTGCTAGAAAGGAAATAAGGAAACATTTTGGTGAAGTGGTAGCAGTCTGACTGGGCATTGAGCCTTTCTTTTCTCAATCTATTAGATCTTTAAGGAAAATAAAAATATCAATTAAATGTTATTTTAAAAAAGACAACCATGACTGAGGGACCATCCTCTGAAACAAACAAAACAAAACGAAACAAAACAAAACAAAACAGGAAAGGAGTCAGATTACATTTGTTCAGTACCTTGGAAATTCTCTTTAAAAGGTCTACCAGGAGATATTACGCTATTGAAACATTGTTACACCCTATCCCTTTGAAAAGGAAGCTATTTCTCTCTTCCTATTCTTATTTCAACATTTCAGAAGAGTCATCTAGATTAAGACAATTAGTAGAGAATCCTGGATAATCTCTATGAAACGGCAGAGATGTATTTTCCCCTCCTCCTCACATTCTTCTGGTATTTTATGAACTAAGTTTCCCTGACATCTTAACAGTCACTCTTTTCACTCACATACTCACTTATTCATTCACTGAATAAACATTTAAGCACCTACTACACACTAGATATTGTGCTCAGCACTGGCCACAGGGTGGTAAACAAGAGACAATAACCCCAGCTTAACAGAATATCCAGTGTTGTGTGTTCATGACACAGGTAAACAAGAGACAAAACCACCACTTTCCTCACTCAGAGTTATTCATTTGCTTAACAGGAGGCCTTATCTGTGCTGGTTCCAGTTTGAGCGAGAAGACCATGCGTCATTTGTTATTTATTATTATATACTGTCATTTCAAAAAAAAAAAAACTTTAGGTAGCTTAAATTATAAAATACATACTTTGGAATGATATGATACTATAGCAGTTTCTCTCAAGTGAAGTATCACAATGATAATTATTGAAACAACAATAAGAATGACCAGTAAACTAAATGCCCTTAATTATACTGCTTACGTTGAGATTATTTCAATGAAAAGAAAGTTCAAATTCAATCATGTCCACTATCCTACCATTTTAGGTTCCTGGGCACCTGGAGTGGCCTGGGTGACTCAGTCGGTTGAGCATCCAACTCTTCATTTCAGCTCAGGTCATGATCACAAGGTTCACGAGATCAAGTCCTGTGGCCTGCTTGGGATTCTCTCTGCCCCTTCCTCCCTCCCTCTCTCTCAAAATAAATAAATAAACTTAGAAAAAAAAGAATACCTAGTTTTTCCAATGCTCTTGTATCTGGGATGAACACTAACAAAACAGATCTGAGGCTGCTGCCTAGTCTTAGGAAGGCCTTGCAAGGTTGGCCTCTAACAGGCATTTGACAACTTGGCCAGTAAACAGTTCCCTACAGTCATATAAAACTTCCTGTAGGGGGCGCCTGGGTGGCTGAGTCAGTTGAGCGTCCGACTTTCGCTTGGGTCATGATCTCGCGGTTCGTGGGTTCGAGCCCCGCGTTGGGCTCTGTGCTGACTGCCAGCTCAGAGCCTGGAGCCTGTTTCAGTCTGTGACTCCCTCTCTCTCTGACCCTCCCCTGCTCACGCTGTCTCTCTCTCTCTCTCTCTCTCTCTCTCCTAGAAATAAATAAAACATTAAAAAAAATTTAAAAAAAACTTCCTGTAAAAGATAAGAGCAGCTCACTGTGCCTAAACTGTATAAACAACACGGTTTATGCTGAACACCTGCTTTCCTTCTGCTGGATTTACAGTATAAACTAGGCACAGTGACAAAATAAGGAGCCCCAGTAAAAAGCTTATCTTGGGGCACGTAGGTGGCTCAGTCGGTTGAGCGTCTGACTTTGGCTCAGGTCACGATCTCATGGTCCATGGGTTCCAGCCCCAAGTCAGGATCTGTGCTGACAGCTCAGAGCCTGGAGCCTGCTTCAGATTCTGTGTCTCCCTCTCTCTGCTCCTCCCCTGCTTGCACGCTCTCTCTCCCTCTCATGCTCTCTCAAAACTAAATGAACATTCTTTAAAAGTTAAAAAAAAAAAAAAAGCTTGTCTTACGTACTCAGTTTCTGAAGAGCTTTTCCAGCTTTTGCATGTTTTGTCATAATTCACTGCTATAGGAAGGAACACATCTTGACTGATTTCACGGAGAAAGGACTTTTGGAAACCTGAGTGTCTTTTCTTCTGGACTTGATCCCATGTACCCTTTCCCCTTGCTGATTTTGCTTTGTATTCTTGTACCACAATAAATCTTAGTCATATGTACAACTATATACCCGGTTCTGTAAGTCCTCTAGTGAATCCTCAAACTGGGGGGTGGTCCTGGGGCACCTCTGACACTAAACAGTTTTGAAAAATCATACTAGAGCTATTTTAACTTTCTTAAAATATCATTCCCTATTATTGTTCTCTCAAGTTCAAGTGTAACAGAGCCATCACCTTCTTTATTATTTTTTAATTTTTTAATGTTTATTTATCTTATTTTGAGATAGCTGACTGGGGGAGGGGCAGAGAGAGGGAAACACAGACTCCAGGCGGGGTGCAAACTCACAAACCGCTGAGATTATGACCTTAGCCGAAGTCGGACACTCAACTGACTGTACTACCCAGGTGCCTTAAGATGTTTAAATCTTAAACGACACTCTTTAGATACAAAGTGTGAGCAGGAAATTATAAAGGCAGACCTTAAAAAATTCTATGGGCACTTGGGTGGCTCAGTTAAGCATCCAACTCTTGATTTTGGCTTAGGTCGTGATCTGATGGTTCATGAGTTGTAGGTTCTGTACTGATAGTGTTAGAGGCTGCTTGAGATTCTCTCTCTCTCTCTGCCCCTCCCCTGCTCACTTGCTTTCACTCTCTCTCCAAAATAAATAAACTTTTTAAAAAGTTCTAAATTATAAGCAAGAAAGTTGTTCCACTTATGTTTAAATTCAGGACTGATCAGTGGAGCTCAATATTCTTAGGGGAAATAGATCTCTACTTAAAACATTTAATGTAGTAATGAAAGAATATTAGGTTTTATTGAGACAATCATATATCTGAATAAATAATGCTTAGGTCTCTAAAAAAGCTAACTTTTTTTCTAATTTTTATTATTATTATTTTATTAGCTACTATGTAAAGAAAATATATAAGCAATAGGTGTCATTGTACTGAAGATTAAAGAATTAATAAAGCCATTGGTTATATTATTTTATATTTGGGAACAAAATGTTATAATAATCACTAACATCAAAATATTTTGAATGGCTAATTTATTAATATAGTGGCATGATCACTTAAATTAGATTGGTATCTTATTTCTGAAATTATGACTCATATATATTTTTTCTAAATTTAAGATAAACCTAAATTCTAAAGAAAATTAAAATGTCTTCTAAAATATTCTAATAAGCAAATCAGAATGAATCCATAAATACCTTCTAATTCCACAGAAGCTAAGGATCAAATATAGTCATTTTTACTAGTCTGTCAAATAAATTAGCACTGTAATGTTAAATGAGAATGACTTCCATCAAGAATATCAAAGTTTTTGTTTCATATTACAAAAACTCAATGCAGAAAAATACACTAACAGAGCAAAGGTTTCTTTACAAAACTGAGCTGTTGAGAAAAAAAAGACAACAGGAAGAAAAATGAACTTTTAGTGTCAGCAACCTGATTTATCTTGAGTTTACATTCCTTTCCCACATTTGTTTAGCTATTACGACAAATAAATTTCAGCTGCAGATTGAGAACAGTTGGAAATTTTGTTTATTCTCAACAGAAAAACTCTTCAAAAATACTCTTGAGGTAACTTTTATTCTAATTATGTATTTAATTAAAAAAAAAAAAACCCAACCATACATCACAGGTTTAATTATCAATGTTTAAACTAAACAGTTTTTGGCTAAAGTGTTACCAAAAAATTGATACACTAATAGATTCTGAAGTAGTAGGAAAGGAAGATTTCTGGAAGGATCATAATTATAAGCAACTTTTTAATAGAATTTTCCTGTCAGAACTCTGAAAAGGATGTAAACACAGAGAGAAGCCATGAGCCTCCTTCCTTCCAGAGTTGTGTTTGCAAGAAAATTTTTCCTAAGCAAAATTTTTCACCTTAAGATTTTTTTTGTACCAAATTTCAAAATGCTAAATATACTATAATGGAGAGAAACAAGTTTGGTAGTATACTATACTTTATTATAATTTTAAAGATTATTCCCTTACAAAAGGAAAAATCAGAGAGATGTAACATTATCCCAACTGCTCCTTTTCTTCTCACTTGAGTTCAGTAAGGTCTCCTCAGAGAATCAAACGTCCCCGCTTCTTAGAATGCCAACTTGCTTACCTTGTTGAAAATCACCTCCCTTCCCAAATACCAAACTATATTTAGGTTGTGCCTATCACCGTTAATAAGAAGTAACGATAATGGCTACCTGCTCTATAAGTGGGTCCACGGATAGTGTCAGTCCATAACTGCATGCACATCTCTTTTTTTTTTAAATAAGAAGTTTATTTAAATAACAAAAGTGTTTTACTTGAAGGGAAAACTACCTAGGATTCATTTATTTCAGAGTAATCTATCTCTACTTAAAGATGAACCGCATGTAAAAGCTACGGACAGAAATATTATAAAACTGCCCTTGTTTTTACACTGGTAAACGAAAAATATTAAAATTCTCTAATCAAGTAAGGTTTGCAAGAGTTTTAATGTTTCTCTTTTATATTAAATAGTGAGTGCTAAATAAGTTACTGGAATATAAAGATAAGGGCTGACTGAGCATGCCACTAATGAAGGGAATATTCTCTCATAACTAGTATTTTTCTCCATCTTATTTCCATTTTCCCCATCCCATCTCCACTTAATATCAATCAAAACATACCACTGGCTATTTAGTTTTTAAAAAATGAAATAGGTACTTCTCTGGAGAGAAGACCTAGAACATTCCATTAAGTTCTCAAAGGGACTTTTTACTCCAAGTATAATCAGTAGTCTGGCTCTCTATAGACTTAGCCCTGATGATGAAAGATTTCTGCTCTATTAACACTCACAATACCACAAATATACCATTATTTGGGGTGTTTTTTTTCCTTAGAGAAAAATGTACAATGATCTTTCTCCCCTCTTTTTAAACACCTTCCTTAAAAGTTTTGTAATTAAGTATATTGAAAACCTCCATAATAGTGGATAGGCTCCTAACACATGATCAGTAGATAGCCCGAATCATATCAGGGTTTTACTAATTATAGTCATAGCTGTATACCATGCCATTAATTTTATGTTCCATCAGAAATGATTTTATACAGTTATTTAAGATTACAGGTTTAGTGAACACTTGGGATATTTTTATTTTTTATATTATGCCTAATAATTTTTGGCATTATAGTTAAGTTTAGGAAAAAAATTAATTTTGTGTTCAGATTTTTCCAGATATGGCGAAATTGTTGTTTGCCCTGGTAAAAACCTCTTATTTAAGTACTATAAGACAGGGGCGCCTGGGTGGCTCAGTGGTTAAGCGTCTGACTTCAGCTCAGGTCATGACCTCATGGTTCGTGGATTCGAGCCCTGCGTCAGGCTCTGTGCTGACAGCTAGCTCAGAGCCTGGAGCCTGTTTCAGATTCTATATCTCCCTCTCTCTCTGATTCTCCCCTGTTCATGCTCTCTCTGTCTCTCTCTCTCAGAAATAAATAAAACATAAAAAAGGTACTATAAGATAGTAGTAGCTGACCAAAATGAATTATTCTTTTTCATTTCTGCAATAGGTATAAAGGTATAGCTTACTAAACATTTGATTATTCTAGTACAGCTACATGCATGCAATAGAAGAGTTCTACTATAATTTAAATACTTGCAAAATTACTCATAATTTCATACCAAACATCAAATGTGCTATTAAAAATGACACAAGGGGTTAAAAGGAAAGTTAATGATCATACAAAATAACATGCTTGTGCAGTAGCATTGCACTGAATTTACAGTTAATTTAAAACTGAACACAAATCCGCTCTAGGACCCTGCCATCTGGCTTATTAATATGGTGGTTAAGTATTAGAGAGAAAGCAGTATATTTCACAGCAATCCACCACTGTGATATCCACTCCCACAGTACCTTGTTTCCTTAACATGGATAGAGCCAGTTGACTTCCTGGAGGCCTGGAGGTACGAAAGAGCTAAAGGCTTGGAAACAGGGCTGATGCAAAGTGCATCCAGGAGTGTGTGATATTTATCAGGACTGGAGAGCCTGGTGGGCATTTAGAGAGAGTTTAAGAGGAAAAATCACAGAACCAATAGCAAAATGTAGTTTTTACAGTCTATGATTGGAAACATTTTCAGTAAGAGCTAGAGACAGAAACACTTGACAGAAAGAACAAAGCAGTAGATAGAGGAGAAGAGGGGCGAAGAGTATTCTATTATTCGACTCATTCATATAGAATTGACTAGATTTTCACCAAAAAAGCTATAGACTACTAGCAATTTTGTAAAAACAGAATCTCACAAAAATAGAAAGTTATTACTCTCTTTGGGGGAGGAGGTGGTGTTAGAATAGTTAGATTTTAATTCACCCTCAAATACAATGTTTGTGGGAGAAGAGAATACCAACAGAAACTTAAAAGATCTATTAATAGTTGATTCCGTTCCAGATAGAAAAACTAAAAATTATACAAACCCGAAACTCAATAAGCACACAACACACAACTGAGAAGTATCCTAGATAAATGCTAGTAATGGAAAGAGATGAAAGGATAATTTAAAGAGAAACCAGTAATAGGGGTGCCTGTGTGGCTCAGTCAGTTAAGCGTCTGACTCCTGGTTTTGGCTCAGGTCATGATCTCACTGTTTCATGGGTTTGAGCCCCACGTTGGGCTTTGTGCTGACAGTGCAGAGCCTGCCTGGGATTCGATGTCTCCCTCTCTCTTTGTCCCTCCCCCACTTGTGCCGCCTCTGTCTCTCTAAAAATAAATAAATAAACTTAAAAAAAATAACAAAGAAAAACCAGTAATAAACACTGTCGGAGAGGTCCACAACCCAGGTAAAATGTCCACAACACAATCAAGGTCTCATATTGAGCTGTGACTGTTTCAAATGGCTATATCTTCTTTGAGGGGACTTGTAAGGCCATGAAAGGTGTTGGAAATCACATGAGACACACGTTGCACGGATAGCTCTACCTGGTTTTTGCAGCAATAACAGCAGACACAGTAGCAGCTGCGCTGCTCAGAGCCGCGGCGCTGTATCTAGCAGGAGAAGAGAGGGTAGAAAAGTTTCGAAAACCTTCCAAAGAACTTGCCACACTGCTTGTGTTGCTGCTTAAATTGATAGGTAGGGAAGGAAAAAAGAAGAGGAGAGGAACAAAAAACTAAAGTGAGAAGAGGTAGCACAATAAAGGTAAGATAGTAACCATCCTATATTAATATTTAGCCATTGTAAAGGTGCCATACAGAAGTGTAACAGAAGGTCAGGTCATTTATTTACTGTTGCTATGATTTCTCACAGAAATTAAAATTTGATATATAATCCTCCATAAAATGGATTTTTGAGATACAAATGCTTTTGAATGTACTTAGCTTCTGTCTCTAATCCTATTTAAAGTTAAATCAGTATCATAACACACATGTGAGGACTGATTTGTCAGCATCTAAGAAGTAAAAAATCTAAACATGACGTTTGAATTTCTGTATGTGGAGAAAGGAAGGTTATGGTGATTTTTCTAAAAAGACTCTACATAAAGAGCTTTACCTTAGAGATGATATACACCTAGAGCCTGACATTTTAATGAGACTATACTTTCAGGAGAAGCAGGTACAACTGGCTGCCTATTCAGAAGTAGCAATATATATTAAAAGAAACAAGAAATAACTTTAAAATATTGGGAATAAACCTCCTTGGGGAAGAAAAGTGCCTCTGTAAAATAAACAGCACCGTTTAAGTGAATGACTAAAATATCACCCTCCCTATTTTCAGTTAGCTCTGTCAAGACTCAAAAATGCTGGTATAAAATTTTATTTTCAGAACTGTTATGACTTAAAATAATATTTTCCTTTGGTCTTTTCGAAAAGGTCAAACACCTGGACAGGAATTAACATTCCATCATTAGGTCTGTGATGCTTTTCAAGTTGGTTATCAACTTGAAATTGAGAATTTCTTTTTTGTTAAATAAAAAGAAAATCTAAAATTCACAGCTTGAAACCCATGGCCTCTTTCCTCCTTTATGCGTGCAAGTTATTAATGAACATTCTTACCATTCTATGATCACTTTTTTCACAACTGGTGACAGTGGCCACCTCCAACACAAAGTAAGTACGTGCCAAACTCAACCCAGGTTAATGAGAGCTCAGATGTCTGAAACTGTGAGTGTGGACATAAGTCTTTTCTCCTCGTCAGGATTTGATAATCCATTATTCCTAGTTCCACTGGCTCTAACTTTACAAACCATTGGAAAGCAAATGAAAGAGCAGTGGCAAGCCATTTTTAAAAACTTATACAGAACTGTGTAAGTATAATCTTTTCACAGGCCTATAATTTAACTGAACTGTAGGCCTATATTTTAGCAACTGTCGCGAATGGCTAGAAAAAAGAACGGGGTGAGAAAGAGAAAAGAAAGATGCTATCAGTGTCAGAGTAGGGTAACATGAGTGTCATGCAATGTGGATGAATCAAGTTACCAAGTGACTCAATTCTGAATTTCTCAATTACTCTGCATCTTTCAGGCAATGGCTACTAGTTGGGGGAAGTAATGGAGAATAATAACTAGAAACTAAGTCTATTAAAAAAACTGTAATGAATTTCTTTCATGGCATTATATCATAAATAGTAATATAAAAGGACTTAGCATGACTGCAGTCCTGCACAATCTTACAAGAAACCTGAGTACCTTTAGAATATGTGTGGGCACCAGGCATATATGATCCCTAGTGCTCCTTTTTTAGACATGATGCTCTAATTCCATAAAGTAGACTTACAACAAACTCAAGGGAGCTGACTTTCCAAATCACAGTGAATAAATAGAAGGCATAGATCCTAATTCTATATTGTGACTTTGAATCTGAACAAAAAAAAATAAAAGAGAGAGAGAGAAATACAAAAGCAGTGTAAAGCAGTGTCCCACAGCTGAGTGCCAAGCTTCTTGTCTGTATATTAATGATGTCAGTTCTGTAATCTATGATCACTTGTTCCTTTTTAGTCAATTTTAGTATTTAATTGCACCATCAGCATTAAAACTTAGACATACCAAAAAGGAAAAAACTCTACCTAGAATATGCAGTTACTTTAGAAAGTGTGGCTACTTGGCCACCAATATGTAAAACCTGAGGAGTTGCAGGTGGGTGAGGTCCACTCCTCGGTAGGTCTTCCAGAGAACTGTCAAACCTAAGTTTTCAGAAGCAAAATAAACAAGGCAAAGGAAATATTAATGAAAAGTACAAGCACTTATCATGTATACCACCATTTAAGTGTACACTGGTTCCATTAGGGGACCTGGGTTTTGTTTTTTTAACTTCATACCTGCAATAAAGTTAAAACCAAAACAAACACCCTCACCATCACCAAATATAGGCTGTCACCATCTCCCATTTTTTTTAACATGGCTACCTCCATGTGGGAGAAGAAAGGTGGATGACAATTCCCACACACATAGTTCCAATACTATGTATTATGTACTATGTATGCACCCAATATGAAGTACAAAAGATTATGTACTTTGCATGCTTCGGGGAAGTTAGTCTCCAGAAAATTAATTAAGTTGCCCAATATCACACAGTGTCAGGTGGAATTCAAACCAGGTCTGTCTGTACTATTTCCACTACATAATGCTTTCCAGCATCTTGTGGGGTAGCTGCCTGAATAGTGCACTGCAAGAGCACACCTAGAAACATCCTTTCAAGTCATAATACTGGTTTGTAGATCTGGAATTACAGAGATGTTGTTTATCTCCATGGAAACAAAGTATTTTATCCAGTCACACAACAAATGCTTGCATGCCATTGTGTTGCTTTATTTTTTACTTTGTTTTTCCGATGTCTGCACCACTTTTTCTTCTGAATTCCAGAATTAAATTTTAGAACTATCACTAGTTAAAAAAAAAAAAGATAAAAAATTCAGTGTGAGGCTTAAAAGAAGAAAGCACAATGTGTAACACCTTAGGAAGAAAAAATAAATAGGAGAAATACAAAATTTCCCACTGTTTAAAAGAAAAGAGCCTCTGAATAAAAAATAGGTCAGTCGTGTTATACTGATTTCAAAATAGAAAATGGAACACTAAGACAAAGAAATAAAAAGGGAGCGGTCATATTCCCCTTTATTATTTAGCATTGGTCATACCTTTACCGGAGCACTGAAAAAACAAGGCAGACAACTGAAAAAAAATGTCATGGTAGAATTAAAGTATCATTTAAGAGACAGAGTAGAAAATGTTAAAGAATGAGAACTGTAAATCTTCTACCAGGGGTCAGCAAACCAGGTTATCAGACCAAATGAACTAAGAGTGGTTTTCATATTCTTAAATTATTTTTTATAACTTTATAAAAATTTTTTTACTTATTTTGAGAAAAGAGACAGAACGCATGAGTTGGGGAGAGGCAGAGAAAAAATCCCAAGCAGGCTTCACACTGTCAGCGCAGAGCCCAATGTGGGGCTTGAATTCCTAAACTGTGAGATTATGACCTAAGCCAAAATCAAGAGTTGCACGCTTAACCGACTGAGCCACCCAGGTGCCCCTAAATGTTTTTTCCTTTTTTTAATGAAAAGAAGAGGCGCCTGGGTGGCTCAGTCAGTTAAGCGTCCAACTTCGGCTCAGGTCATGATTTCACAGTTAACATGTTCAAGGCCTGTGTCGGGCTCTGTGCTGACAGCTCAGAGCTTGGAGCCTGCTTCAGATTCTGTGCTCCCCACCCCCCTCTGCCCCACCCCACTTGCACTCTGTCTCAAAATAATAAGCATTAAACATTTTTCCAAAAAATGAAAATAATAATAATATTCCATGACACACGAAAATTACATGAAATTCAAACTTCAGCCACCAGGTAGTTTTACTGAACTTTAAATAAAGCTTTATGGAAAGTAGGCAGGTTCGCTCATTTACATATGTCTAGGGCTACTTTCACACTACAAACACAGGTTAGTGTTAGTGAAGATCTATCTGGATCTTCACAAAAACAGTTTGCTGACCCCTGTCCTAGCGATAACATCTCTACACAGCTACCAGAGTATACTTTTAACAACACAAATCTGAGAATATCTGTCGCTGAGCAGCACTGCTCTGATGACAACTGTGGTTCTGGGTTCCCTATTCTCCAGCTGTATCTTACTGAGCTCTTCCTTTCTGTCCTGCTCCAGTCCAATTGCTTGGCCATCTCTTCCTGAGAAAGGCCAAGTTTCTTCCCATTTCGAGGCCTCAAGACTGTGCAGTCTGCTACTTCTCACTTTCTATACCTACCTCTCTACCACACCTTCTTCACTAGGCTAATTCCTAAGTGTCGTTCTGGTCTCAGTTTAAATGTCACCCTCTCAGGGAGGTCTCAACAATTTCCCAAATCACCTTAGGTTGCCCATGTCATGTGTTTTCAAAGTACCCTGTACTTTTTCTTCACAGAACTTGTTATTAATGTAATCATACAGTCTGTGTGGTTACTTGTTTAAATCTAGATTCCCTCACTAAATTGGAAGCACCCTGATGTCAGGGACCATTCTGTTTACTGGTATAGGTGAAGTGCTTACCACAATGTAAACAGTAAATATTTGTTGAATAAATGCATGAATGAAATTTACTGTTTTCAAATATAAAAGTCACTCAAAATATACATATATTTCTTAGAAAATATTTGTACCTTCTAGAGATTATACAGCAGTTAGGTTAAATAGGTACTATATTACTATCGCAGCAAGAAGAGTCACAACATCTAAGAAATTACTAGACCTCCAAAAATGTCATTAAAAATGCCCTTTACAACATAAAGAATTATCAATATTCTAGAAAAAAAGGAAAATGTAGTTATAAAGAATTAACATTGTCTATGTATGACTATAGAATGAGGACAGGTAAGAAAAGGAATAAGCTGGAGTTCAGTCTTCCAAGACCTCCATGAACTATGTTGACTGGGAAAATGAGTGCCACTTGAGAATAAACTTTAAGTAATTCATGAAATACCTTCTAAATTCAGATTTCCAAGGTGCCAAACAAATGCACTGGGCAAGTTTCCCGTGTGTTACACACAATGATTACCTATTTCTCTGCTTGGCCAACCTCTAAAAACACTAAACTTAAGAAAATCTTGAACGACCTCATTTAATATGGAACAGACATCAGTATCTACCCTAATTCTGCCATCCCCTAATATTTACTTGTTTTAGGATTGGGAGGAAGCTCTAATTAATGTGACCTCTGCAGCAGCCAAACTTTCTGCTTTGTCTGTTACTTAGGTGAGCTTTCATTCCTTACCAGAGAGAGGTATGAAGACTTCATCCTTCCCAGATAGGTCTGAAGAGTTGGGCTTACAGCCTTTTGGCCTACTTTTCTTAGGAAAACTGAACAAAGAACTATCTGTGCATTATCTTTTTCAGCAATTGTGTCTTTCTTTGCATAATTTCTACCTTGTCTCTTTCCATGCTTTCCACTGAGGACCCATGCTAGCAATGTGTCCAGGTGTGCAGTTGTTCATCTCACTAATTTACCACTCTGCAGGACCAGGGACTGGAACTCTCCTTCTGTGCCCCAGTCCGGACAACTACCCAAAAGCAAGATCCTTATGCTGCGTATTCCACCTCTTCCCTTTTACTCAGGGGCTTCAACTGATCTATTTCCTTTGCATTTTCTATCTCTCCTTCTCTACTGCATGCTTTGAGACCCCATTCAAAAACGCTATAGTAAAGGGACGCCTGTGTGGCTCAGTAAGCGTCTAACTTCAGCTCAGGTCATGACTTCATGGTTCATGAGTTTGAGCTCCGTGTCGGGCTCTGTGCTGACAGCTTGGAGCCCAGATTCTGTGTTCCCCTCTTTCTCTGCCCCTCCCCTGCCTGTGCTCTATCTCTCTCAAAAATAAATAAACATTAAACAACTACAACAATAACTACAAAACACTATAGTATCAATCCCAGTGCAACTCTTTCTGCCCATGAATCCTGTCCCTGTACTTTAATAAAATTGCCTTTCTGCAAAGAAAAAAAATAAATAACGAAAAAAAAAAAAACAAGGAACACCAAAAGCCCAACTATAGTATAGTTTCTCCTAAAAAAAAAAACCAAACAAACAATAATAGAACACACAAACAACAAAACTACCTCCCCCCTTTATTTTCCCATTCCTATTAAGAGTCAAACTGAATAATAGTTTCACTCTAGAAATGCTCTCTCCACTTCCTCACCTGCCTGTCACTCTTCAACCGCCTCAAGTGGGCCTCAGTCTCCAAGCTTTATAAAATCATATTTTCGATTTATAAAAATCAAAAATTTTTACCTTTATAAAATCAAGGTAACAAATGATCTCTTTGTGGCTAAATTCAATTGGCAATTTGTATTCTTCATTTTCTTTTTATTGTGGTAAAAAACACAACATAAAACTTACCATGTTGACCATTTTTAAGTGTACATACAGTTCAGTAGTAGTAAATTTATTCACTGATGTGAAACAGACCTTCAGAACATTTTTACCTTGCAAATCTTAAACCATACCCATTAAGCATCTCCTCCTTTTCCCCATCCACCCTGGTGACCACCACTCTACTTTCTGTTCTGTGAATTTTATTTCTTTGATACCTCATGTAGGTGGAATTATACAGCTTTGTCTTTTTGAGTACATTCCTCATTTTACTTTGTCTTGGTATAAAACCCAGGTGACTGCTCCTTCTCTTCTCCTATCTCCAGTGCCTCAACCCTACACACTTGCCTGTTCTTAAAAAGTACTATTTTACTGGCTATTCCTAACTGTAGGATGTGAAAACTCTCCATCAGTAATAAAATTCTGAAATGCTGTTCTGGCTCATCCATATTTTGATGGCATTATATGTGTGTAAACTATGTAAGAACAAATTCTTCACAAAGGATAACCTTTAAAATACATGAAAAAGAATGCAGACACTTTTTGTGGCACAAAAGCTTCAAGTTTCCAACTAAAAATTTCAATGTCTCCTCACTCTTTTTATAAATATCACAAAATAGTCAAATAGAGTTATTACATCCCCATATGGCAATGCGAGGAGAAACTCAGAAACCTTAAAATATGTATTTTATACCAGGTAAAGGAGGAAAATGACCATAAATTGTCCTTGATATTTTCACTCTTCCACAAAACAACATTCACACAACAATATTCCTAAGCAATATGGAAAAGAGAATAAACCATGATCACACCTGCATTTTGCACTTTCAGGGTTCACTGGCATAGCAAAGCTCTTTATTTTAGCCAAGGAAACTGCTAGTTGTCTGGAAAAATGAGTATCTTTCACTGGCCTCCTGACAATAAAAATAGTGAGTGTGTTCACTTGTAACTAGGATTTCCCTTCTGGAAAATTAAATCAACTAAACTTCAGCTGGAAATTTCTGCCACTCTCTACCACCAGCTAAATTTATTAATTGATTTTAACAGCCTTTGCTTCTGGAGGAGCCTAAAAACATGATCTGTGCCTGCTATTTCTACATTACAGATGGCACCCAACAGCAAGTAGGGGCATCTGTGCTTTACACACAGGGAAGCAGACAGGACTGAATGTGAAAGGTTAAAAGAAGATTATGAAGTAAATTACCAAACATGAAAATACCACCCAGAATGAGATTTTTTGTGAGAGCAAAGACACAGGACTGACTCAAAGAAATGATTTTTCTTGGTGGTTTCCACTTGACTGAAGCAAGGAAAAGAAGGAGAGAATAAGAGCAATCTCTGAAGCAAACAGAACTTATTATCTGTGCTGGGGGAAGAGTTTGCTCTTTGTCAATATATATATTCCATTTTCGCACACCTTTCAAATTCCTCCTTAACACTCTCTGCTGTTGCTTTCCCTAGTGGATTTTACCATTATTGAAAAATGTCCTGTCTTAGTATTATGTGAACTCCTTAAAAAAAATCCAACAAAAATGTTATGTAAATTCCTTAGTTTAATTAGCTCTACAGTATTCCTTGGTCCTTTTAGAGAAATTTTTCTATAGGGTCTCAAGATAAGCTAAGTAAAAACTGAGTATATATTATACTCTATTCCAAAATGCCAATATAAAGATTTTAAGGGGTAACACTGACTTTATATAATCATTTGGAGCAATCTCCTGATAAAAACCTAACTCCCTCAGTACCTGTAAGGTACTAGCCACTAACCATAGCCCTTCTCACTTTGCATCATTAATTTCTTCACTGGATCACTCCTATCATGGATTTCAATTGGCTAGAAACAGCTTCTGCTATGGGGCAGATATTTATCGTTTTGTAGTATTAATGTAATACTATAATATTCACAATACCATAAAAAATTATAAATGACAAAGATTCAGAATAAAAATCCATATTACTTAATCAACAGCATTCCATCAATCTGTTACCTGTTTGAAAATATAAATGGATCTGTCTGGGTGCCTATTATGCAACAGCCACGCACTGTGAGTCCCTGGAGAAGCCAGGTGTCTTGAGAATGTTGCCAAAGCACCTTATGATCCAGTGAGTATCCCACAAGCACAGACAACAAAGCTAGGGCCACATACTCTCTAACTAAACCTTCTGGATCGTAACTCCTGAGCTCTCCCATTCAGTGACTGCATTCGCTCATCCATTCAACAATGACATTTGGATTCCACCTCATGCCTGGCATCTTCACATATTCTACTGCCCACTTGAATTTCCTGCCCTCATAGAGCTTACCTTCTAGTGCCCATTTTGTTCTAACGAACCATGAGGATCAATCCCATTGTGCTATCCATCCCTGTTTACCTGCTACAATCGGAAGCACACACCCCTTGGTTCATCCACCATCTCCTGCATTCTTACATTTTTACTGTTTTATGTATCTCCTAATCTGATCAATTTCCCATCCTCCCTCATAAATCCTGTTATTCCACTGTACTTATGTTGTTCTCTGCCTTCTGTGAAGTCCCTTAAAAAAGAGGTTCCTTTTCTCTCATACCTCATATAAATCTGGAGACAGAGATAATGCCTTTCTCAATACTGTTTCTTTTTTTTTTTTTTTTTAATTTATTTCTAGGAGAGAGAGAGAGAGAGAGAGAGAGAGACAGCGTGAGCAGGGAACGGTCAGAGAGAGAGGAAGTCACAGACTGAAACAGGCTCCAGGCTCTGAGCTGGCAGTCAGCACAGAGCCCGACGCGGGGCTCGAACCCATGAACCGCGAGATCATGACCGAAGCGAAAGTCGGACGCTTAACCGACTAAGCCACCCAGGTGCCCCCCTTCTCAATACTGTTTCTAATGTCAGTCACCTTCAATCCCCCAAAATCCCAAATCCTTCAAGACTCGTGTCATCAGGTTATACCATTATCTACCCATTTTATTTTCTTGCCTCTAATCCAACCCAGTATTTACTTCAGCCCCTGACTCACTGTCTTCTTCTTTACCCCATAATAATCTTTCTTGACTTTAGTGTTGTCAGGTTGAATCACTGAATAACCTGACTGCTAAATTCTTTGACTTCTTCACTGCAATGATAATTCTTTTAAAGCTAAATCTTAGGCCTGGAATATCTCAGCCATGCACTCCAGAATTCATGGCCTTTACTTTCCATCAACAAGAATAATACATCTAAAATCTGGGTTTTAAGCACCTCTTTTTTTGTGTCTTACTCCTCTACATCTTGATTCTATTTTTACTATACTGAACTGACATTTACCACTTACTCTTACTAAATTAATCTTTACCAAATTCCCAGAATCTTAGCAATATTTCTCTATCCATCAACCCCTGCTCCTCAGTATTTCTACATTCTTGTCAGCACTTCTTCTAAAATATACACCCATCCAATTCCTTCACTCTCTTTTAGTACCTCCTTGGGCTAAGCTCCAATCATCTCTTGCCTGAACTAAGGGAATAACTAGTCTCCTATGTTCAATATTTCTCCCTCACAATGAATTTTACATAGTATTCACAGTGATCTTTTAAAAATATACATCTCATCTTATTCCCATAAAATCCTATACTGGGCTTTCTGATGAACTGGGATAAGAATCTAAATTCCTTAATACAACTTACAAGGCAAAAAATGATCTGGTTCCTAACTACTTCACTCAATCTCTTATCTCTTTCTCCTTTATTAACAATGCACTAGTCACAGTGGATCTCTTTCAGTTCCTTAAACACACCAAGCTGAATCCTGTCTCAGGGCCTTTGCACTCGCTATTCCCTCTGTCTGGAGAGCCTATCTTCTGTATATTTCTATGGCTAACGCCTTCAGCTCATTCACGTTTCAGCTCAGATACCTTCTTTTTCCCTAACTAGAGTCTAATGGCTTTACTCCTCTTTCCCTCATTATAGTCATCATATTGTCCTATTTTATTTCTTTGTAGAATAACATAACATAAAACTATATTATTTATTTGCTTTTTTATTGCATGTCTGCTCCATTAGACTGCAAGTCCATGACAGAACCTTGCCTCTGTTATAAACCAAGCATCTTGTAACACTGAGGGGCACACAATAAGTACTTCATAAACACTTGCTGGATTTATTATATAGGTATGTAATAAACATTAGCAAGGATCACTAAAGCTTGAGACTAAGGGAGAATTTGGGGAAAAGAAGAAGACACAGCTGTGAATTTAGGTTAAGGAACTAGTCCATATTATCAGTTGAAATCAATCGCTCATATTAACTACCTCTGACCCAGACACCTTAATTGTCCCATGATATTTCAGTTGACTTTCTTGGGATGGATTACTTACATAATTGTAAGGCATTCATCCCAAGGATTAAATATAATATGCCAGGTGAGATTTTACAAGTGTAGAATCGAACCCTTGCTTGCTTTATAATTTTAAGAGCCATATGACATGACTAGTTTATATAGGGTTTATTTTCTTTTAAAATCCCTAATATTTTTATATTTGTTTTTGCTAATCTTATCCACCCCCCTGCCACCAATTATCTCCCATAAGAGCAAAATTATTTCATCAAAGCTGCACATAATTATATTGTTTTTTATTCTTTTTTCTACTATATTTGGTCCATTTTATGGTTATGGTATTAGTAAGTCATACCTCCCGACTTCATGATACTCACAAATATAGGCAGCAAGTTGTAGAAGTCCTCATTCAAGTTACTAACTGATCCTTTAAAACAATATCCTTTGATCCAACTCCTTCAACTATTAGGAATCTAAAATTTTGATAATCATTAACCTCATCTCATTAAATTCAGTGGTGTCTTAAAAAGTCTTTCTTTGACCACTTGTTAAAATTAACATTTCCTCCAATTTATCAAAAATGTGTTAAGTTGGCTGCGATTTGTTTCTTGAGAACCTAATTCTGGGTCTTGGCAATTCTGTCCTTTTCTCAGTACTCACTAGCAAGGTTTTAAAAATGTCTCCTAGGACAGGAGGAGTTAAGATGGTGAAGAGGTGTGGGGAATTGGACTTCCCTAGTCACCCAGAACACTTGGAACATCCAGGAAATCTATCTATGGAGCGACAGGAACTCCATAGGTAGAGGGAGACAGGTTGGTGGGACAGAGGTGCATGTGTGCAAATTGGGGAGATAAAACAGCAGGTACACAGAGGGGAAGGCTCCTCTTCTGTGAAGAGACAAAAGGGAGAGAAAGAGAAGCTGTGGATCATGGTATTGAGTTAGGACAAGTGAAGAACCTTTCCAGACTATGGACTGAGGAACGAGAAATACAGAGAGGGTCAGTCTCTACTTTGCAAACAGCTTTAGGAGCCAAAGATGGGGAGTTTTCAAAAGCGCCTGACTGCCATGTATGTGTGCCTGGTGGGGGAGAGGAGCCAGCACCTGGAAGCCAGCCCCTGAGGTGGTGGAGTGATCTCAGGGGAGCACTGGGAGAGAGCAGTCTCCTCCCTCCAGTACTGTGGCAAGAGGGTTTACTGCCCACGCCAAGGACAGAAGACCCTGCAGGTACCAGCAATATCAGCAGGGCTGAGTGGCGCTATTCCAGAACTAGGCCCGCGGGGTGCGTGATCCTTCCAGACATTGTTTGAATCCTAGCCGCGCCTAGAAGATGCAGGGGAGACCGTGGAATAGGGCAAGCCGGCCACCTGCGCAGCTCTATGAGGACTTCCTGAAGAGTGTGGTTTGAGACACCTGGTCCAGGGAGGAGACACTGGGGTGTCACCATTTTTCTCCCCATTACCAACATGGTGGTACTTCAGGGAACAGGACAGAGACCCCCAGTGGAGCCAGGACCTGATTACTGCAAACCACGCCCCTCCATGCCTGGTAACCGGTTATCTACGGGAGCAGGACTGACACTGTGCCAATCAGACCACGTCTCTCCTCCAGACCCACACAGCCACCAGTCCCACAACAGACAACCGTCCTGCCGTTTTGTATGTTAATCTGTTGTTCTGCTTTCTTCTCTTTCCTTCTCTTTTCTCTTCTTTTTCTATCCTCTTCATTTTTTCCCTTTGGAATCAGGCTCATAGTTTTGGATCTGATTTTTGATCAATGATTTAGATATTGATTGATTTCTTTCTTTCTTTCTTTGCTTTGTTTTTTTTGTTTAGTCAGGCATTTTTACTCTTATTTTATACGTTTCCTACATCTCCTTCTTTATTCTCCTTTCTCTCTCTCTGGAGGAAGACATATAGCTTCTTTGATTCTCCTTTTGGTTTTTTTTTTCATCCCTTTCATTTCTCTTTGTATGGGATCAGGTCCCCGGCATTTTCCTTTTTTCCAGGGTTACTTCAGCAAACAAATAAAAGCACATCTGGTGTGGAAGGCCTAAACACTCTACCACTATGAGTAAGGAGGAGCTTTGTACAAGAATGATCAGTGGGATAGAGCAATCACATATGCAATGACAGAGTGCACGAAACACACTCCAAAAATAGGTCCTAAAGTGCCAGGCCCTGGACAGCGTATGACCCCTTTTTACTATAGTAGTATTCTTAGATGCAAGACATGTTAAGCTATTTAAACACATAAAAGACAGAAACCTAGCCATAATGATGAAACAGAAGAATTCTTCTCAAAAGAAATTCCAGGAAGACATGACAGCCAGAGAATTGCTCAAAAGAGACATAAACAATATATCTGAAAAAGACTTTAGAATAACAGTCATAAGACTAATAGCTGGGCTTGAAAAAAGCATAGAAAACCGCAGAGAATCTGTTGTTGCAGATATCAAAGACTTAAGAAACAGTCATGATGAACTAAGAAATGCTATAAGTGAGATGAAAAATAAACTAGATACAGTGACAGTGAGGATGGAAGAAACAGAAGAAAGAATAGGTGAAATAGAAGATAAAATTATGGGAAATGATGATGCTGAAAAAAAAGAGGGAAAGGAAATTACTAGATCACAAGGGGAAAATTATAGACCTAGTGATTCAATGAAATTAAATAATAACCATATCATAGGAGTTCCATAAGAGGGAACTCTTATGGAGGAGTTCCAGAAGAGGGAGAAAGGGGCAGAAGGTTTATTTGAACAAATTATAGCTGAGAACTTCCCTAATCTGGGGAAGGAAACAGGCATCCAAGTCCAAGAGGCACAGAGAACTCCCTTTAAATCAACCAGGTTAACATCACAACCTATCATAATGAAACTGGCAAAATACAAAAATAAAGGGAGAATTCTGAAAGCAGCTAGGGACAAATGAGCCTCAACCTACAAGGGCAGACACATAAGGGTAGTAGCAGACCTATCCACTGAAACTTGGTAGGCCTGAAACGAGTGGCAGAAAATATTCAATATGCTAAATAGGAAAAATAAGCAGCAAGGCTGTCATTCAGAATATAAGGAGAGATAAAGGCTTCACCAGACAAAAACTAAAGGAGTTCATGACCACTAAACCAGCCCTGCGAGATATCCTAAGGGGGTCTCTGTGTGTGGAATGCTTCAAAGACTACAAAGGACCAGAGACATCACCACAAGCAAGAAACCTACAGATAACACAATGACATTGAATCCGTATCTTTGAATAATCACTCTGAATGCAAATGGACTAAATGCCCCAATTAAAAGACATAGGGTATCAGAATGGATAAAAGAAAACAAGATCCATCTATCCGCTGCCTGCAAGAGACTCATTTTATGCCCGAGGACACCTGCAGAATGAAAGTGAGGGGATGGAGAACCATCTCTCATGTTACTAGATGGCAAAAGAAAGACAGAGTAGCCATACTTATATCAGACAAACTAGATTTTAAAACAAAGACTGTAACAAGAGATGAAGAAGGGCATTATATCATGATTAAATGGTCTATCCATCAAGAAAAGCTAACAACTGGGGAGACTGGGTAGTTCAGTCAATTAAGCAACCGACTTTGGCTCAGGTCATGATCTTGCGGTCTGTGAGTTCGAGTCCCACGTTGGGCTCTGTGCTGACAGCGCAGAGCCTGAAGCCTGTTTTAGATTTTGTGTCTCCCTCTCTCTGCCCCTCCCCTGCTCATGCTCTTTCTCTCTTGCTCTCAAAAATAAATAGAACATTAAAAAAAGAAGAAGAGCTAACAACTTTAAATGTTTACACCCACAACGTGAAACACCCAAATATATAAATCAATTAATAACAAACATAAATGTACAGATTATTGTACCATGATTGTAGAGGACTTTAATATTCTGCTTACAGCAATGGACAGATACTCTAGGCAGAAAATCAATAAGGAAACAATGGCTCTGAATGACCTGTTGGACCAGATGGACTTAACAGATATATTCAGAACTTTTCACCCAAAAGGAACAGAATACACATTCTTCTCGAGTGCATAGGAAGCATTCTTCAAAATAGATCACATACTGGATCACAAATCATCCCTTAATAAGTACAAAAGATCATGGTCAAACCATGCATATTTTCAGATCACAATGCTATGAAACTTGAAATCAACCACAAGAAAAAATGTGGAAAGCCCCAAAATACATGGAGGTTAATGAACATTCTACTAAAGAATGAATGGGCCAACTAGGAAGTTAAAGAAGAAATTAAAAAGTATATGAACGCAAATGAAAATGAACACACAGTAGTCCAAACCCTTTGGGATGCACCAAAGGCAGTCCTAAGAGGGAAATACACTGCAATTCAGGCCTATCTCAAGAAGCAAGAAAAGTCCCAAATATACAACTTAACCTTGCACCTAAAGGAGCTATAAAGGCAGTAGCAAAGAAAGCCAAAGCCAGCACAAAAAGAGAAATAATAAAGATTAGAGCAGAAATAAACAATATAACCCCCCCCCAAAGTAGAACAGATGAATCTAAGAGCTGGTTTTTTGAAAGAATAAGCAAAATTGATAAACCCCTATCCAGACTTCTCAAAGAGAAGAGAGAACCTAAATAGATAAAATTATGAATGAAAGAGGAGCGATCACAAGCAACACTACAGAAATACAAAATTATTTGAGAATACTATGAAAAATTGTATTTCAATGTACTGGACAATCTGGAAGAAATGGATAAGTTCCTAGACACCCACACATTACACTACCAAAACTCTAACAGGAAAAAATAGAAGATCTGAACAGACATATAACCAGTGAAGGGATTGAATTGGTTATCAAATATCTCCTAGCCAATAAGAATCCTGGGCCAGACTCAGGAACACTACAGGGATCTCCACTCTCACCATTATTGTTCAGCACAGTGTTGGAAGTCCTAGCCTCAGCAATTACACAACAAAACGAAACAAAAGGCATCCAGACTGGCAAAGTCAAACTTTCACTCTAACAGAGGACATGATGCTCTACATGGAAAACCTGAAAGACTCCACCAAAAAACTGCTAGAGCTGATACATGAATTCAGTAAAGCTATATGCAAGATATAAAAACAATGTATAGAAATCAGCTGCATTTCTATCTACCAAAAATGAAGCAGCAGAAAGAGATATCAAGGAATGAATTCATTTACAATCGCACCAAGAACCATAAAATACCTAGGAATAAACCTAACCAAAGACGTAAAAGATCTGAATGCTGAAAATATAGAAAGCTTATGAAAGAAATTGAAGAAGACATAAAGAAATAGAAAAACATTCTATGCTCATTGATCAGAAGAACAAATAATGTTAATACGTCAATACCCCCTAAGGCAATCTATACATTCAATGCAATCCCAATCAAAATAGCACCAGCATTCTTCCCAGAGCTAGAAGAAACAATCCTAAATGTGTATGGAACCAGAAAAGACCCCAAATAGCCACAGTATGTTGAAAACAAAAACAAAGCTGGAAGCATCAAAATCCTGGACTTTACCCTATATTACAAAGCTGTAATCATCAAGAAAGTATGGTATTGTCACAAAAACAGACACATAGACCAATGGAAGAGAGAACCCAGAAATGGACCCACAAATATATGGCCAACTAATCCTCGACAAAGCAGAAAAGAGTATCCAATGGAAAAAAGTCTGTTTAGCAAATGGTGATGGGAGAACTGGACAGCAACATGCAGAATGAAACTGGACCACTTTTCTTACAGCATACACAAAAATAAATTCAAAATGGATGAAAGATTAAATGAAACAATCAAAATCCTACAGGAGGAAAAAAGCAGCAACCTCTCTGACCTCGCCGCAGCAGCTTCTTACTCAACATGTCTTTGAAGGCAAGGGAAACAAAAGCAAAAATGAACTATTGGGGGACACCTGGGTGGCTCAGTCAGTTTGAGTGTCTGACTTCAGCTCTGGTCATGATCTCGTGGTTCATGGGTTTAAGCCCTGTGTCAGGCTCTGTGCTGACAGCTCAGAGCCTGGAGCCTGCTTCAGATTCTGTTTCTCTTTCTTTGGCCTCACCCCAACTCACATTCTGTCTCTCTCAAAAATAAATAAACATTTAAAAAAATGAACTACTGGGATCACATTGAAATAAAAAGCTTCTGCACAGCAAAGGAAACAATCAACAAAACTAAAAGACAACTGACAGAATGGGAGAAGATATTTGCAAATGACATTGGATAAAGGGTTAGTATCAAAAATCTATAAAGAACAAACTCAACACCCAAAAAACAAATAACCCAGTGAAGAAATGGTCAGAAGTCATGAATACACACTTTTCCAAAGAATACATCCATCTGGCAGACAGACAGATGAAAAGATGCTCAACATCTTCATCATCAGGGAAATACAAATCAAAACCACATTAAGATACCACCTCACAGTGATCAGAATGCCTAAAATTAACAGCTCAGAAAACAACAGATGTTGGCATGGGTGCAGGGAAAGGGGAACCCTCTTGCACTATTGGTGGGAATGCAAACTGGTACAGCCACTTTGGAAAACAGTATGGAGGTTCCTCAAAAATTTTTAAATAGAATTACCCTACAACCCAGCAATTTCACTACTAGGAATTTATTCAAAGGACACTGGAGTTCTACTGATGCATAGGGGCACATGTACCCCAATGTTTATAGCAGCCCTATCAACAATAGCCAAATTATGCAAAGAGCCCAAATGTCTATCCACTGATGAATAAAGAAGAGGTGATATATATACACAATGGAATATTACTCAGCAATGAAACGAATGAAATCTAGCTATTTGCAACAATGTGGATGGAACTGGAGGGTATTATGCCAACCGAAATAAGTCAGTCAGAGAAAGACAAATATATGATTTCACTTATATGTGCAATTTGGGAAACTTAAAAAATGACCATAGGAGAAGGGAAGGAAAAATAAGATATAAACAGAGAAGGAGATAAACCATAAGAGACTCTTAAAAACAAGAACAAACTGAGGATTGATGGGGGTGGGGAATATGGTGATGGGCACTGAGAAGGGCATTTGTTGGGATAAGCACCGAGTACTGTATACAAGTGAGGAATCACGAGAATCTACTCCCGGAGCCAAGACTACACTGTATGTTAGCTAACTTGACACTAAATTTAAAAAATTAAATTAAAAAAAAAGCCTCCTAGATTTTTTTGCAGGTGATCTCAAGTTCAGACTAGTTTATAGTTCAGAAGTTTTTTTCTTTTTTAAAAATCAGTACTACATTTACCTGTTCCAAGTCTTCTATTTTCTTTCCTACTCTCCACGACTTATTTTTAGCATTACTCAGCAAATCTCTTCTCTAAGTTCTCTCTATGCTTGGATTATAAATCATCGAGAAAAACAAAGACTACTGAGAGCTCATCTAGAATCCCTTTCTTATTTTTTTAATGTTTATACATTTTGAGAGACAGAAAGAGAGAGTGGGGGAGGGGCAGAGAGAGGAGAGAGAGAATTCCAAACAGGTTCCGTGCTATCAGTGCAGAGCCCAACACGGGGCTCAAACTCAAGAACTGTAAGATAATGACCTGAGCCGAAATCAAGAGTTGGATGCTCAACCAACTGTACTACCCAGATGCCCTTTGAATCCCTTACTACTTGAAACTTTAATTCCCTCCAGAATGTAAATAAACCTAAACTTTTTCAGTATTTATCTCTGATTTTTGTTTGCCTGTTTATATCTTTCAACAATGAGCATTTGTTATAGTAACTCTTGACAACATCATTTTTTTTATCTCTTGAATTAATGTCTGGCTGTTTTAAATTTATATCTATTCATATTTAATTTATATTTATACTGTACTTATATTTAAATGATATTTTTGTGTGTGAATGTGCATTTTCTAAACATGGATGAGGTACTGTTTCACTATCCCTGCGAAGGGATTTTAATAAAGAAATCTTTGTTTCCATTGCAGTAAACAAAGGATAACGTGGTAGCAAGTTTGTTTAAAAGTGTTACTTCTCAGGGCACTAGGTAGCTTAGTAAGTTAAGCATCTGACTCTTAAGGCTCAGGTCTTGGTTTCATGGTTCATGAGATCAACCCCTCATCGGGCTCTGTGCTGGCTGACACCACAGAGCCTGCTTGGGATTCCCTCTCTCCCTCTCCCCCAATCATTCCTTCTCTCTCTCTCTCACTCTGTCTCAAAATAAATAAAAACATTTAATAAAAATAAATAAAAGTGTTACTTCTCATTAAAATATTTCAGAAATTTATTCTAAATAGTTTTTTTTTTCATTTTTTTAATGTTTATTTATTTTTGAGAGAGACAGAGCATGAGCGGGATAAGGGCAGAGAGACAGGGAGGCACAGAATCTGAAGCAGGCTCCAGGCTCTGAGCTGCCAGCACAGAGCTCAGTGTGGGGCTCGAACTCATGAACCACAAGATCATGACGTGAGCCAAAGTTGGACGCTTAACCCACTGAGCCACCCAAACACTTCTCTCAATAGCTTCTTTTTCCCCTCATGAGTTACTAGAATAATGGGACAAAGAATAAAGTACATGAAAAGACAAAATAAATATGTACTTCTAACTCAAAAAATTGCACTGATTTAATCCTAGCTTTAACACGCTCTATTCAAAGAAATAAATACAGACTCTTCATGAGTAATTAATTATATGCAACCAGGAGATGAACACCTATCACAAAGTTGGACAAGCAGCAGCACTCAACACACACCTGTTAGTAGTCATAAAACAGAGAAAAATGAAAGGAGAGACATAGTTGCGACTGCCTTTAGGATTAATTTAATTTGAAATCAGAGTTCTTTAATTTGACTATGAAATGGAAATTAAGATGCCTAAATATCCATACCTATGTGGTTTTATACATTATGTAATACATTATTTCTGTTTTCTTTTATAAAACCATACTATCATAATAAATACAACTTCACATAACATAAAGGTAGAAAACTGTGGTCTTCTGGAACTTTCAACATGACCAAAATATGTAAAATTGAATAGCAACAAAGGATAGACAATTAAGCCTCCCATCATGGATGAAGACAGCTAATTATCAAAGCATTTAATTAAGTTGTGACTTTTTTTTTAAATTAAAAAATAAACTGCAGGAGGAACCTTTAATAGTACTTTTGGCCAAGAAGTTCCATTCATTTTACTTTTGAGTTTAATTCAATAAAATAATTTTGTTGTATAATTTACCCCTCTAAAGATGAAGCAGAATTTATCCGAATAGCATTGTAAGAGAAGTATTGATGGTCTGACAAAATGTCTAAGAAACTTAATGCATTCAATTCTCTCCAGAATGTAAATAAACCACAACTTTTTCAGTATTTACATGTGGATTTAGATGATTTTTGTTTGCTTGTTTATATCCTTCAACAATGAACATATGGACTATGAACGTCAATTTTTGTATATTACAAATACTGATTTTTATTTTTTAAAATATCTTTAAAAGTGGTAGTCTTCCAAAATTAATTTGGAAAAAGTACATAAGTATTTCTATAATTAACAGAGAAATGAACAATTTGTGTGTGAAAATACATAGAGTAGCTAGGAACTATGTTTCTTGCTTCAATGATTTTAAAGTACCAGTCTCACAAGGAACTGAAATGTAGTAATTACTTATGTTCAATAGATGGCGATCTTTACATTATACAGCAGTCACCAAACCAGCATCTGCATAGGACACTATAATTCACCAGTAGAAAATGAAGAGATAAATTACAAATGTTCCATATTTTGCAATAGACAAATATCCGTGCTTGGTCATATACCCATTTTTTTAAACCTATGGACTTTTTTCTAGGTTGATGAATGTACTTTACAGTAATATTATGATGGTGTCAGTTAAAAGATTTTATCTGGCTATCATTATTCTTATTTTTTAAAATGAGACTGTGTAGAAGCCTTTGTGCTATGTATTTTTGAGCAAATCCACCTGTTAATTCTTCACTTCATAGAAATATGTAGGTATATGAGACTAGGCAATGATTCCTGATTTCTCTGAATTGCTTATGAAGAAAAATCGTCTCAGATCATTTACTCAAATGACATGTGTCTTTAAAGATATGTAAGAGAGGCACCTGGGTGACTCAGTCAGGTAAGCACATAATCCTTGATTTCTTTTGGCTCAGGTCATGATGTCACGGTTTCTGGGTTTGAGCCCTGTGTCGGGCTCTGTGCTGACAGTGAGGAGCCTGCCTGGGATTCTCTCTCCCTCTCTCTCTCTGTCCCCACCCTGCTCGCTTGCGCTTTCTCTCTCTCTCTTTCAAAAATGAATAAATAAACCTTGGAGGGTGGGAAAGGATATGTAACAGGAGTCCAGTATATTTGTGAAACAGCAATTGAAGGAAGCTATGGAAACACAGCAAACTGTGTTTCTTTACTAATCTAGTTTACGTGGATTATAGGAACATATGTGAACAAACTAAAATTTTTTTAAAACCTGCTGTAAAAAGAGTATGTTTGGAAATGATTATGATTTTCTTTTGCTTTCTAAATTTTCAACGAATGTACAAAGGTAGGTTTCTACGCAAGAAATAATTTAAGATCTGTTCTGATGACCTTTAGCGGATATTACTTGGTGCTGTGGGACAGCCTACACAGAACAGGATTTTCCCCCCAGTACTCTTTCAGCTTTGTGTCATGTAGTCAGTGACTAGAGTTTGGGCTATTTAGAATACTCTCTTGAGGAGTATTCTAAGTCTTTGAAAATTAGAAATCTTTATCACACATGATTAACCATATGAAAAATCAGAACCATAACTTAAGCAAGAGAGATAAAAGAATGATAAAAGTATGTTTTGATGATAATTTTATATATCTTTTTACTAACTCAAATGCTATTTTTATTTATTTATATAGACCTATATAAGCATGAACATTTTAAAACTAATTAAATATTTTACTATATAGTAGAAATCAAAATAAATGGGGAGATCAGTAAAGCCAACCTTTAACTTAAGATAAACTAGTGCCTGAAACAATGACGTATTTTAGGTATATATGGTTTTTTTAAGTTATCCTCCAATGAAATTTTCTATGGCCTCCCATAATTCTCTACTCCGGTAAACCATATATTATTAAGAGCTTTCCATTTGTTAATATGTTGCTAATAATATAGCTGTTGCTTCTTTTCAGTCCATGTTGTCAACTAAACTCTTAACTTCAAACTTCTTCATTTCCTTAGGAATGATAAAATTGTCTATCGGTTTTTCCACTCAGAGCACTAAGCATTTCATATACCCACTTCTAAAATTAGTCAGGTACTGTCTTATCACAGGAGTCAGTGAACCATTCATGTTGGAACAGATCAAAAACACAAAGGAAGATGGATTGAGAAACAAATGTTCAGTTAATTTAAAAAGTATCTTCCACAGCATCTGACAAACAGATGATGCCAGGGGGAAAGCATCAACTCTTGCCAATCAGACTGCCCAAAGTAGAAGAATTCTCCTTTCAAGCAACTTAGCTTTGATTCCACTTTACCTACAATACAGATATTAATGTCTTGATTTTTCATAAAAATTTGTTTTATATTGAATTGTTTTCAATGAAAAGTTATGATGCCCTGCTGTTAACAATTTGCCTAAAATTCAAGAATTAGGAAATTGGAGAATATGCATTTATGTACAATTAGAACCCATTAGTTAGTGCTAACTCATGCCAGATATCGTGGGGACACTATAACTCTTGTATTCAAAGAGCTTATACTCTAGTTAGGCATATAGGACATGGAGACAAACAGCTGTTATCCAAAACAGAAAAAGAGACACTGCAACAGAGATAGCAACAATCCTTCCAACCACGTCCAAGTCAGTGACTCCACTTAACAATAACCTTTTTTTAAAGATGCTAATCTGTCAAATTGATATTAGTATAGAAAGGCAACTGGTATGTATTATGGACTGAATCGCCCCCACCCCCAACCCCAATTCCTATGTTGAAGCCCTAAGCCTCCATTGTGATAGTGTTTTGATACAGGGCCTCCAAGAAGGTAATTAAGGTTAAGGAGGTCATAACAGTGGGGCCCTAATCCAAGAAGCCTAGTATCGTCATAAAAAGGAGACACCACAGCACTCTCTGTGTGCCCACAGAAGAAAGGCCACGTGAGGACACAGTGTCAAGGTGGTCATTGCAAGACAGACAGAAGAGCCTCCCCAGAAATCCACCCTGTTAGCATCTTCATCTTGGACTTCTAATTTCTAAAACTGTTAGAAAATAAATTTCTGTCATTTAAGTGCCCTAGTCTGTGGTATCTTGTGGTGGCAGCCTGAGCTAATACAGTATAGTTCTAATTTACGAATTAGTTTCCCAAAGATGAATCTTACAATCCTCACAGCTACTTTCAAATTACATTTGTATATGTTTTATATTTGTACACTTCTATTTTTATGTTGTATTTATATATACATTTCTATTACATGTCCATTTACATATTGAATGTATAGATCTTACTTACACAGAATCCAGAAAGAAATACCATGCCTACCGGAATCACTTTTTCTTCCAATTTTTATTATTATACACTAAGATTCTTGTCTTCAAAGAGCTCATAGTCTAGTTGAAGATTTGTGACATACAAGCAGCCATAATACAAATGAGGAAAGGAGTGGTAGAAAAGTATAGAGTATGTTACTTCAGAAATAAGATAAGTGCCACTATGGAGGGTGGAAGTGGTGCACTGTGAGAGAGTCTGTGTAGCTGGAGTTATAGGAAGGAATAAGAAAATCTTGGAAGAGGGAGGATGTGCCCTCAGCCAGTCATTCTGACTGGCACACCATGGGCATCTGGGGAAGGATCACACTTCATTCTGTGAAATTATTCAGAGCGTTACAAGACGTTTAGCATCCTTAGCCCCCCACTAGCATCCTCCTGACCTTGTAAGATCTGTACTATCCCCTGCACATTCCCAAAGGCAACTCAGAAGGAACACCTCCCCCAGAAGAAAACAGAAGGTAAACTTCTAAGAATGTAAGAAAACAGCAGAAGTGTTCAAATAAAATGTATTAAGTAATTGATTGAATGGCTAATATATTTTATTCTAAAATGCTACATATGGAAAATTACAACATACAAAATTGTTATAATATTTTATTAAGTGTTGCTTGCCAGTTACAATAGTTTATTACATTTACTCAGGGTTCATCCTAACTTTCTACTTCAAAGCTTTTCATTGATTTATTCATATAGCCTTGACTATATTTGATTTCTAAATAGCTTTACCTATTCATTATTCCCAGAATGTTTCTGATGTAATTACCAAATAAACATCCTTCACTCAAGGAAAAGTAACGTACCCTCTTTTGTTTGTTTGGTTTTTTATTTTGACAGAGAGCATGCACAAGCTGAGGGAGGGGCAAAGAGAGAGAGAGAGAGAAAGTGTGTGTGTGTGTGTGTGAGAGAGAGAGAGAGAGAGAGAGAGAAATAAAGTTCCAAGGAGAGAGAGAGAGAGAAAGAGAGAGAGAGAGAGAGGGAAATAAAGTTCCAAGCAGGCTCCATGTTGTCAGCATAGAGCCCGATGTGGGATTCGGTCTCATGAACCCTGAGATCATGACTTTTGAGCTGAAATCGAGTCAGACACTTAACCGACTGAGTCACCCAGTTGCCCCAGTGTATCTGTTTGATTTCCATACACCTTGTAGGCTGCCCTAACCTGATCTTTCACTATAATGATTCCCCCTAAATGCTGTTGTGATCTGGGTTGAAAATTCAAGGAGAAGGGATTAGAAGCAACAATGACAGAGAGAATGAAGGGAAGACGAGAGAATAAAGTGAGAAGAACCCATGTAACTGAGGTCCAAATTGGGATTTACAAGCTAGAATAAATAACCCTTCCAGGTTGTCCCTACCTGGGAAATGGCCAGGCTTTTCACCCTCCTCATCCTTTCCAGTCAGCTCACTACATGTACACAGTCCCACGAAGCTGTGGCTCTGGAGGAAGGGGCATCTGCAGCTGAGGTGACATGTGAAGGGGCTTTCGTCTGAAGGCTATCTGCCCCCTACACACACACACACACACACACACACACACACACACACACACACACACACACACACACTTACACAGAATAGTGGTTTTCAAGTCCTCTACTGAAGCAGTACCTGGAAGGGCTTCATAGTGTCCACCACTGACTCTAACTTCCTATTTTAAAGCGGAAACTCAGGGGCAGAAACCAGAGAGTTAGTTACAAATCAGGAGTCTCAAACTCAGAATTTATCACTCCTTGCTCCCTACTATCCTGGAGTAGTGACGTCTATTTTGGACAGAATGACCAAAGAAATATTTACTCAGTTTAAGTAATTTTCTTGAATGGGATGAATAAAAAGGAATGAGTTCAACCAATTCTTGGTAAGTTTTTATAGACAGAACTAAACTGTCAAATTCATCACTAAACTATGAATAAAATGTCTAATTTCTTTTGTTTAAAAAGGTTTTTTTTGTTTTGTTTTTTTTCGAGAGAGGAACACAAGCAAGCAGGGGAGGGGTAGAGAGAGAGAGAGGGGCAGAGAGAGAATCCCAAGCAGGCTCTGTACTGTCAGTGCAGAGCCCAATGCAGGGCTGATCTCACAAATGGCAAGATCATAACCTGAGATGAAACCAAGAGTCGGACACTTAAGTGACTAAGCCACACAGATGCCCCGATATAGGTCTAATTTCTGTATGTTGGAAGTTTTGTTTTTGAATGTCTTTATGTGTGTTTTATAGCTGTTCCTACAAACACATTACCAACATATACTACAATATGCCTCCTTTTCCTAAGTCTTCAGTGGGTCTAATGGGAAAAGCATTAACTTGATACCTATGCCCAGAGCAGCACTAATAAGTGAATGTACTTTATTTAGCTTTGATAAACCACCCTGGTTCTTTATTTTTAAATTTTTCTTGAAAGTGTTTATTTAGATAGGGGCACCTGGGTGGCTTAGTCGGTTAAGCGTCCGACTTTCGCTTGGGTCATGATCTCACGGTTCGTGGGTTCGAGCCCCGCGTCGGGCTCTATGCTGCCGGCCAGCTCAGAGCCTGGAGCCTGTTTCAGTCTGTGACTCCCTCTCTCTCTGACCCTCCCCTGCTCACGCTGTCTCTCTCTCTCCTAAAAATAAATAAAACATTAAAAAAAAAAGTGTTTAGATAGAAGACGACCTCTCATTCAAAATGCTGTGGATAGGGGTGCCTGGGTGGCTCAGTCGGCTGAGCGTCAGACTTCGGATCAGGTCATGATCTCACAGTTTGTGGGTTCGAGCCCGATGTCAGGCTCTGGGCTGACAGCTCAGAGCCTGCAGCCTGCTTGGGATTCTGTGTCTCCCCCTCTCCCTGCCCCTCCCTTGCTCACACTCTGTCTCTCAAATATAAATAAACGTTAAAAATTTAAAAAAATGCTGTAGCTAGTATGGAGAATGCAAATTATATGCATAAATATTACATTTTTATATCATGCTTCCCGTCACATACCACATTTTGGCTACACTGTCCTTTCTGTTCTGTGTACTTGCCGCATTCCTATTCACCTCAGGTTTTCCACGCTCGTTTCTTCTGCCTTGAACAATGACCCCAGGTCATCACATGGCTGACTCTTTCTTCCTCTCTCAGATGATGGCATTAACATCATCTCCTCAGAGATCCACACAACTTAAGTAATCCTTCCCTAAGCCAAATTTCCTTTATACTAATTTATCTTAATAACTCAATTATCTCAGATCACCTTGCTTATATACTTATCTGTTACTCATTATTTAATCCCTAGTCCATATCAGTGCCTTGCCTTTAAGTATTTAGTAATTATTCATGTGAAAGAATAATTTCACTTAGGCAATAAATGAGTATTTGTGATTTATATGATTTTAAATATACATCAGAAATGCAACAATTATGAACTTTTTCATCTGGGGAAATCAATTCATCCAAATTTCTGAATAAATTTGAATAAAAGATGGGACAGCTAGTCTCTCTACCTTAATATCATAATTTTTATTAAATAAGCTTTCTATAATATTTTTATCTCAGTCTTCCAAAAGGGCATAATGATGTACAAAATGAGTATATTTCTATTTCCACAAACAATATATTTTTCCAGGTTACAAAAATAATCATGTTGTGGGAACATCCCATCTTCTGACTGGTAAAACCTTGTAAAAGTGTTGAAAATTCTTAACTTTCAAATTTTACATTAAAAACAAGCCTATAATAAAGAAAGTCTGTATAAGAGAGACAAACAAAAACAAGCTATAAATTAGGTCACCAGACTTACAATAATATTTTTGCAAGGAGCTTTTACAATATTTGGCTAGCTTTTAAGCTAAGAATATAAGATGTCCCAGAAGATTAACTTAACGCAGGAATTCAACCTCTGACGGGGTCAAATGGAATGTCCTTTGTGATCTAGACTGAACATTTACACTCATACTCAAATACAGATCCTTCACTTAGCTAAGTGTATACTTTGAATGAGACATTACTTTTTTTCAAAATTAGGAAGGTATTAAACTCTATTTCCAACCATACTTATTTCAAGGTATAAAGTTCTATACATGTTCTCCCGTCTTTATTAGGAGGAAATTATTTTATTTACTTAAAACTCACATTCTAAATGCGCTCTCTCTCTCAACTCTGTGGTTATTTTGGAAATTTGGCTCTTGGTGGGAAATACCGTGTTTATTCCACCATTTATTTTCATGAGAATTTGATTCCACCTACTTTCAAATATCATCTTTTGAGACGAATGAGAATTATTAGGTATAGGAAAGCCTGGTCTAAGAAGGTCTGTTTTCTTACAGAGGCCAGAGACACAGTAATAATGGATTGATGTCAGGATCATAAAATTACAAAGCATATCTGAAGAACCCCTACAGTAAAAGAAAGACATCTTAGAATATTATGAAGTACAGTGGAAATGAGCATAGGTAAATCTTAGAATTATTTTTAAATAAACTTGGTGTGCTAAATTTTACATCGTAATCAATCACTAACTGAAACTGTTAGTTTCTCCAAATTATCAGGCAGTTGACCTAGTCTATGGTGACATCAAAGTGGAAAACAAAAAAACCCTGCAAAATACAAATGCCTTCAATGGGGGCGCCTGGCTGGCTTCATTGGTAAAGCATGGAACTCTTGATCTCAGGGTTGTGAGTTCAAGTCCCACACTGGGTATAGAGCTTACTTATAAAAAATAAATTTTTTAAGTACCTTGAATGCAGGCAAAATCCCTCAGTAATCATTTTCCACAAAGACTAATGCTATATTGTGCCACAGTCTAACTAATCTTCTTGTTACTCACATATCATGTTAAGTAACATGACAATTCAGGTAAAAAAACAAAAACAAATACAAGCCTTTGTCATATTCCACACTCATTTCAGTGGCCTTGCAAAATTAAAAATGTTTTCCAAATGAAATGTCAGAAGAATTATTTATTTTATGTAAGTGGCATGTACCAAGTCTTGAATGACACAGTTATAGCTTCAGGCAAACAGAAAACAATTACAAAGCTAAGTTAAAGACAGCTTTATTACAGTACTTTTCCAAACTTCAAAGTGCATTTATTACTGAATGTATAACTAATATATAATACATTATATTACAAAACAAAGCATTTCTAGTCAGATGTCAGCTTGCATGTATTGCCCAAAACATAGTTTCCTAGAAACAGCAGGAACACGCAATTGTTTATATCACTAAGTAAAATACTTCTCTGATGTCACATAAAGAATCATTTATAACTTATTTTATGTTCATTTAAAAACAAAGCAAAGTTATCTTTTCTATTTCTTACTAGTTAACACCTAGAAGTTGTTTATACCCTAAAAACATCCACTAGTTTAGAAATATTTCCTTTGACAAAAAGTAGGATTTTTGAAACTAACCAAACCAAAAGAACACTCTACTTCCCTATTGCAAATAGGGGCAGAATTCTCTCCTTTCCCTTATTAGGAGCCAAATTTGGGCCTCCTCTTCTTCATAGCCATCCTGAGTACCTGCTTTAAAAAAAATACCCAAATCTACAATAAACTCTATTCTAATAAAGTCTTCTCTGTTTTATCTCATCTCCTCACATTTGTTTAGAGTAATTTACAATCCATGTTGAACAGTATGTAATAATAAATTCATAAGTAATCCTGGGACATGTAATAACATAAAGGAAGTATTTTCCAAATTAGACGAGGACATTATTTGCTCATCTGTCTCTGCTTCACACAACCAACCAAATTCAACTTACAGGAAGAATTCCTTTTCCAAGGTCACTATCCTAATAACAACGGCAATAGATGGAAATCCACTGAATAGATCCAGTCCCTTAATCTGCTCTCTTCGTTTAACATTTGTGAGCTACTGACTAGCACAAAACAAATTCAGCTTCCTCCTTTTCACACAACAGCAAGAAACGGTTAGAAAAGTATAGAAAAGGTTTCTATTTTTTTTGTAAGGCAATTTAATACAGATTTTGCTATGAGGTTGGAAAAGAAGAAAAAGTGAATGAAAAGGTATGTGCTGGCTGCTTAGGGCAGGGGGCAAGACTCATAAATCACTGTACGTTAAGAGCACGTGCTGAAACTTCATGGTGCCAGTCACGTAATTTTGTGTATTTGGGACTAAAGACGTGAAGGGGTATCTTTTCCCTGTGGAAATAAAAGAAGAAAAGAAAAGAAAAGAAAAGTGACAGAAGAGTCATAAGAAAGAGAAAGAAAAAGTTTCTACGCTTAGCTCATCATGCAGAAAACATGCTTTATCAAAGCTTAATTTCATATAGCTGTTGTATTTAATAGTAAAGATTTTAAGGGTAGAGCATTTTTAATAAATGCAGAAATTAATCGATAGAGCCCTCTTGGAAACATCCTTTTTTATGCCCAAAATGAAGTTACTACATGACAACACATAAACTCATTCACAGAGATCTGTAGTGTTAGCAAAGCATCCCCAAATATACTCTTCTGCCCACTTATTTCAATACTAAAGGAAATTAACCTTACACATGAAATCTAGACAATATCTACTAATTTAAAAATTTCTAATTTTAAGTCTCACATTTAGGTCCCACAAAAGCCACTGAAGTTAAATGCTTAGCTTCTAGTTACAAACACAAAATGCCATATCACTACACTTAAAAATATGAAAAAAAGAAATTGAGACCATTCATGAAAGGAAAGCATTCAATTTACCAAAAAAATGGACAACTTACTTTGCCTTCTTTGTATTTTCAGTTTCTGATTCTTTCACTGAAAAATAGTAAGCAATATCCAGTATTAATTTACATTTTTTTAACGTGAAAAATCACTTAGGCAATTACCTGTACCCACTGATACCAAATGGTTGAGTTGCACAGAGCCACTAAGAAACATTCCCTATGATGCTGTCACCAGCCACATACTAGTCAGTGCTGCTCCTGCAGCAACACTTTGCAGTGTGACTCTCCGGGCATGGCTTCTTATTTATACTACCCATGTTGCGCATGGCATGCTTTAGGTGTAAACGGCCTCAGGAAAATTACTGTTTTCTAATAATCACCCATCTGTCTAAATGCTATTCTCTATGGCAAAGAACATTCATCTATTAGAATCTCTACGTATTCACTTACGATGTTCAGTCCCAGTGATCTGGGCGAGGATTCGGAAAGAACGAGACTGAGTCGTGCCAGTCCTTGGACGCCAATCTTCAGTGTCCTCAATCAGTCTTTTCTTGCTGGCATCACTGTGAGTCGGTATGTGATAAAACTCCGTATTGCGCTCCACAATATGTTTTCTTGGTGGGCTAGGGTTAAGAAGGAAAGAAAGAATTAAACATTTTTAAGTTAAGAATAAAATACCCTCTGCCAAATAAGTTATAAAACATTTAACATCAGTGTTCTTTTTTATATCTTATGCTTTTCCAAGTGCACTTAGCCTCAATTTTCTTAAAAAAGCATCTTTCTAAAATAGAGTAGACCTTTTTCTTTAACTAGTAAAAAAAAAAAAAAAAAGGTATTTATATGTTAACATAAAATAACAGTACATATAACTATTCAAGAGAAAGGTTACCGTTTAGGTGGGGTTTTCCTTTTAATTGACAGAAGGCAGCAGAAGAGAGATTCCAAGCATAAAGAAAAGGAAAAGAACAGAAAAGAAGGAAAATAAGGAGAATTGAATAGTCCACGGCAGTTAACATTTTTTTTGAAATTAATTGTACTGTTCTTGTATCTATCTTACGCCTAACAAAACACAGATATGGACTATATTCACAACCACTGTTAAATATCAACAGGTTGCCAAAATGTATTGGTTTTTACAAAATTAAATGAACAAATTTTCACTAGGCCCAGGAACTAAGAATGCTTTAGCACAGGCTAAGACAGCAATTCCAAACACAATTTTGAAAAGGGTCAGGACTGTTACTTTCTACAGTTTTCTTATTCCTGTGTATAGATATCCTTCGTCCTAAATAAAGTTGTGTGCGGGGTGAGCACAGAGAATAAAGAGTGTAGTATATCAGAAACTAATGGAATATTTATCAAAACACCAAGATGTAAATCTTGACTCTGTGACCTTTTAGATGTGTGATTTTGGACAAGTCAATCTCACTGGGCCCGTTTTTTTTCATTTATAAGAATATCACATACAAAGTAGCACTGTTCGAGCATTAAATGAAATAATATATGTGAAAGGGATTTTGTAAACTACAGAGCCCAAGAGCTTTAAGTTTGCTAAGAACATTCATTTTTCTATTAACAAAGCATAAATGTTAAGTAATTTATATATTAACATTCTAACCCAAAATCTACTGAATGTAATGAATACTCTGTTCTCTTCCCCTACCCACCCCCTGTCCCCAAATATGACAAATGCAAATTTTTAGAGTCTAGGAGTCTAATTTTGGGAGAGAAAAAGGAGTCTAACTCTAGACTAGCAGACTGAGATTTAAGTAGAGAGAGGGCTCAAAGAGTGTCAGATGTGAATGGCAACATCTGCTGGGTATAATTCACTGCTAGAAAGGCACAGCACTATCACAGAATGCCACTTGATTGTTGTCATTTTAATGATTACACTACAAAACTGTCTCAGTACACTGAAAGACTTTTTGCCCAGAAAGAGCATGATAAGATATTAATATGAACAATGGCTTTAGAAACAAACAGCTAATAGTTTCAAGCACTACCTTCTTCACCTAATGTGTGTTTTGTGCAAGTCATTTAACTTCTCCAAATCTTGATTTTACCCATCTGAGAAAAGGGGACTGTATCTACCTTAAAGAGTTGTTCTGAGGAATAAATAAGACAGATAATATATGTAAAGTGCTTTCCAAAGTACCTAATACACAGGAATGATCACACAAGGTGTTTTCTTTCACGATTAGTAAAAACACTGTTTGCAATGCATATTCTAAGATTATGGGTCAGCCACATACATAAAAAACAGAATTAATAACATTTACACATAAAATTAGTGACATTTATAGTTTATGGTAGAATTCTAAGATTCCAGAAGTGAAATATCTAACATTTTACTAATTACTTTACTAATTACTTTACTAATATTAAACAAAACCTAACCCTTTTTAAAACAGAATTTTAAAAAATTATAATAGGCATAGAGTATTTCATAAATACACTATATTTGGAAGATATAATTTCCTAAACAGACAACACTTTACCTTATGCAATTATGTGAAAAATGTTATACTGAGCTATGAAACTTACAGCTTAAATTTCTCTGTAATTAGTTACTGAATGTAGTTTATTCTTAAGTGGTGCCAGTTTCCAGTATAAAACCATTTTCTATAAAAGATTTGGTCTGTAAAAATATAAAACAATAGTGTCAAGCTAAGAAGAAATACACTAAGAATAATAAAATGACACCACTTAAGAACACTTCTTAGCCATGACATACTTGCAGAAAGCATGGTACACCTGAGACTCTGTGATATTCACTACAGTTTAAGGCTCTGTGTTAAATGACAGGAAGTTTCTAAACTCTGAGTGCTTATGACTATGATTAAAGAGAATAATCCCAATTATTTTATCTTTAAAAATATATTTGGGTTAGAACATAAATTTAACTATCAAGAACAAGTAATTTTATTTCAAAATGTAGATATTCACAATTAGCAAGTTTATTCAAATTAAAAAAAAAAAAAAAACTCAACAAGGGAGGCCCAAATCAGGTCACTAACTCTAGCATACACTGTCTACAATACTTACCTCCCTGAAGGTTCAGCTTACTAAGTTTTTCCACTGCAGAAGTGGAAAACACACACACTGATTTAAATGAAGTTCTCTAGCATGGAAAACATGTTTCCTAGGCTCCTTATAACATATATGTGAAAATTCTTGCAAAGAGAGGACACTAATAAAGTTGCTGGGGATATTAAAACGAAAGCAGGATGGAAAGTTACAGAGAGACAATGATGAAAATTACAAAAGGAACCACTGATTAGGTACTTACACTGTGCCAGGGTTGCTGAAGGAGGAGTAATACATACAAAAAAGATGTGACAGAGTAGAGAAGACATTGATGTTCCCAGGATAATGGAAAACAGACAAAGGTGAGGCAAAGAAAAGAAAGGGAAAAAAGATGAGCAGAAATCAAAGAATGAAACAGTGAAATTTAAAACAATTAACTTACAAGAAGATATTACACAAACATCATGCTTCAAAATAAACATGTAAACACAGACAAAACGAGCAAATGTTAGTCAAAATTCTGTTATACAGAGAAAGATCCACTATTTAAAGATATCTCTAGGTTTATATAAATTCTTTATAGCAGGAATCCAAATTCCTATTACGTTCCTAATAAAAGGCAGAGAATAAAATGATTCTTAGATGTAATATGCAGAAACAGAACATTTTAGAATCACTTAAAATCAGAGCAGAATAAGAGAAAGTCTTTCATTCACATAATATATGAAGTATGTATTAATAGCAAATGTAATCTTCTAACCAAAATTATCTTGAATCATTAAAATAAAAAGTTAAAAAGCCAAAAAAAAAAAAAAGAAAAGAAAAAGAATCACTATATTTTATACCTGAAACTAACATTACACTGTTCATTAACTATCTGTATCTGGAATTAAAATAAAAACCTAAAAGCCAAAAAAGTTATCCTGTATCATGTATTATAAAAAATAATATGCTATACTATTTTATTTTTTAAAAATGCAATTATAAGGGTACCTAAGTGGCTCAGTCAATTACATGTCTGACTGGCTCAAGTCATGATCTCACAGTTCATGGGTTCGAGCCCTGTGTCAGGCTGTATGCGGACAGCTCGGAGCCTGGAGCCTGCTTCAGACTGTGTGCCTACCCCTCTCTCTGCCCCTCCCCTGCTCATGCTGTCTCTCTTTCTCTCTCTTAAAAAATAAGTAAAATTTTTAAAAAATTTAAATAAAAATGTGATTATAATATAAAGTATAAGAAGCATACTGGATCATAAATAATGGGCTCTCACTCAATTTTCAAGTCTCTTCTGTCCGTCATTACCACCACTCTTGTTCACAAGCAAATCCCAGTAACTTCAGAACAGATTAGTAGGAACCCATACTTTTAGATTATCAGTGATCTACTTACTGCTCAGAAAGTTATGTCTGATATGATATAGTAAAGGAACTACATTAATAACATCTGAAGAAGGAAAACCTCAAAACGTAATTCATCCACAAGCCTATTAACCATGCAATCATTAAAAAACAAGTATATTTACATTCCATTATGCAGAGAGAAGAGCGAAGTATAAACTCTACATAGCTTGTAAAAACACTCTTAAATCAATCCTTCTGCAATGAAGTTTAGTCAGAGTACCTAGTAATTCATTATGAACCTAATGACAAAAACTGCCTAAGAGTTTTAATACTAAGCCCGGCAGTGTAGCTATATTTGCTTCATTTATATCAAAGTCAATTTCATAAACTCAACAGAGGGCTGAGTTTCAGTGAATAGGGGTGGGATGCTGCAGTTACGCTGATCTCAGTATTTACGGATACTTATTCTTCTCTAGCCACAATGCAAAGCATTCTTTCCTGTGCGTTACTATTTTAAATAGCCGGGAAGTCATTTTTGAAAATAACCTCCTCTGAACTGAATTTTAGATATTTAAACCTTTTAAAGTTTAGGGGAAAAGTTTTATATTAACATGAAGTTGGGAGGCAAACATTCTATGCTTAGTGAGTGACAGCAGGTGTAGACTTGACTGGTTTCAACCTAAAGATGCCAATTTGTATATGTCAAGTAAATATTTTCATGTATTTCAAATTATGTGCCCGAGAGGAATGGCCCATCATATACCACAACAGCATTTGTGCCAATGTGAGCATGAGGAGACCAGACTTTTCACCCAGGTTACGCTGCCACTTTCCCTGTGTCCTGAACAAGGTACAATCTACAGACGCCTCTTTCCTCAACAGTGACATGGATTACAATTTCCTTTTCTTTCAGGCTTCTTGTATGGGCATATGTTTAATACATTTGAAGGCACTCTGCAAACCATACAAACAGATTTGTTGTCAGGATAGATCCCCTAACTGCTCGTTAAAAAAAAAAAGTACTATCAAACCCAACTGTAGTTTATCCATATTACTCATCCATACTGCCCCAACCCATTTAAAAACAAATACCAGTTCAAAGTAATAGAAAAAAGCCAGAGGTCACAGACATATCAAACTGGCTTCAAAAAACCTAGGCCTGAATCTTAATCACTTACAAGCAGCATGACTTGAGAAAATTAAGTAACCTGTCAGTATTCAATTAAATTGAATTAAATCACATAATGCATTGAGAAACACTTAGAACAATGCACAGTAATACCTAATAAAATAATACATTTGCATTTAAAAATACATATTTATGGGGCACAGTCGGTTGAGCACCCTACTTCAGCTCAGGTCATGATCTCATGGTTTGTGAGATCAAGTCCCACGTCAGCTCTGTGCTGACAGCTCAGAGCCTGGAGCCTGTTTCGGATTCTGTGTCTCATTCCCTCTCTGCCTGTCCCCTATTTGTGCTCTGTCTCTCTCTGTCTCTCCAAAATAAATAAGTGTAAAAAAATAATTAAAAGAAAATTAAAATAATTAAAATAAGAAAGTATATTTAACCTAAATGCTTAAATTTATTTTTCCAAGGCCTAATTTTTACCCTTTACATGGAAGTCAAATTGTTTGTTACACTGGAATTTAGTAACTAGTCAAAATCTTTGTAAGAATTTAAATAATAAAGTAGGGTTTGGGGATGTTTCACAAGTACACTGGTGCACTATATTCCTATGTGTATATAACATGGAACTAACTATTCAATTAGTGGGACCACAGCCACACTGGAATCAAGGTCCTAGTAATCTAATTGTTAATTCTGTTGACTGTCTAAGATAGTTAAATATTCCATATTTCCTGTTCTAATCTACAAAGTGATAATAAGTTTTAGCACATGCTCAGAATAATCATAACATGAAATTAACTTGAGTTCTTATCTAATGTGATTTTTGCCTATTTTTAAGGCTATTAATCACCAGCCAGTTTACCATCAATACCAACAGACACAAATGCGAGGTTTTAAAGTATACCACCGTGTTGCCCAATGTCTATGTTAACTGCCTGTGACAGTTAATAAGTCAGTAACCATCTCTCTTAACAAAGGTATGTATAAACTTTCTATTATGCAGTGACACATAGCAGTATACATAGAATTCTCAAACTGCCAGCAACATTGTTCAAAAAATCAAAAAGGTTCTTAGAGACTTTACCTGGGAAACACTGGTGTATTATACAAATTAGGAAACCAACTCAGTTATACATACATTATTCAGTAGTGGTACATCTGTTTACGCTTTCTCTTGTATCTTTCTCTTTCTCTTCTACTAGTCTCACTGCACGAAAACTACATTTCCCCAATTATCTCTTGTAAACCACCACACAGCAAACCCCATATATATTTTATGACAAAAGTTAAACACGACTATTTTTTACTATAAAGCAATTCACTACAACATAGCAATGCAAACCAAACTTATGACAACATTAAATATGGTTCTTCTAAATATAGCTGTTTTGCAAAATGTAACTTAATTTTGCAAAAATTGGACACATTCATGCTGTTTACTCATATATAAATCACCATATTTCCTCTCCAGTAATGTGGATACTAACTTTGTCACTTGTGTTTTCTGTAAAGAGAAAAGCATTTAAAAATATTACTACCGTATCATTATATTTTTGTATCTTCCAAGGCCAAGTTCTTCAAAATAACACACTGGAATTGTTAGAAGAAATTGCAGTCCAACAAAATTGAAATTAATAAAGGATACATGAAAGACTTACCTGTTTAAAGCAGTGGCACATTATAATGCAAGGGCATATGGAAAGGCAAAAGGTAAATTACTTAAACTACTTGATGCAAAATAGCTTTCCTTCTGCTTTGGAAGATAAAGTCCCATTTTGCTCTAAGTAGAGTAAGGGGGGAGAGGAGTTAGGAAAATAACAAGACAGGTCATTTGTTTATGTAGAAGATTAAAAACTTCCTAAAGTGCCTTGTTCATTATATTTATAAGAAGGAACAAGAACACTTACATAGTATGATTAAGAAATATTCTAAAACTATCAGCACGATTAGAGATTTTATACTTTACAATGAATATTTCTTAGTAATAACACATAATGAATAAATATTTGTGTCTGATGCTTACTAATCCTATATAAATTTGGGCAATGAGCCAGTTACTTTAAATCACTTGAAGATTAATAATCTTTCTGCTTTGAGGAAACAGAAAACTTAGGAATTTAGCTTTATACTCTTCCGAATTCTTAAATTTTTGGTTGCTGGCATGTATTATTTTTAAAATAAAAAGTACTTGATTGAAAGTAACAACTCTCAACTTTGAAAGAGTTTTGTTGCAGACCTTTTGTAATATAGAAATATGAAAAAAATACTAATCACATAGTTAGTAAATAGTCTATGATTTCAGAAAAGGTTTGATACCTGATGAAGGAAATGCACTTGTCCATACCACAAAACACGTCATCAAAATGACACATCACTGACTAGTAAAGTGTCTGATTTATTTTTAATCTCTCTAATCTAAACATAGTAAGAGAAATGGCACTGCAAGTTTGTCACAGAATTTCACAGACACCAGAGATATTTTGTTTTCAGGGTAATCAAGTTTTCATTGTCCAACATCTGGATGACATTTGAAATCAAGCTATTTTTAAATACACCCAGGTTACAAATGCAAAGCTGTAACTTGCTTGTTAATGATGCAAAATATGTAATAACCTCTTTTCTCCTGAATCTTGCACAGAGTTAGACACAGGCACAGGTTCAGTAATCACATGTCCATTGATTAAAAAGCCATCATTAAGGCCCTATTACTACGCCATTGCCTACATTTTCATTTTGAGGATAATAAGCTGTAATAAATCATTTTAAGTTTAATCATCAAAGCTGTAGTTATAAAACAAAAATTTAAGCTTCACATTCATATTTTCATGTTTTAAATTAAGTATACATTTCCATAACCTCAATTTACTTTAAATTTCCATCTGACTATCTTATAAAATTTCAAGATCCTTTTGGGGCGCCTGGGTGGCTCAGTCAGTTAAGCGTCCGACTTCAGCTCAGGTCATGATCTCATGGTTCATGAGTTCAAGCCCCACACAGAGCTCTGTGCTGACAGCTCAGGGCCTGGAGCCTGCTTTGGATTTTGTGTCTCCCTCTCTCTCTCTGCCCCTGCCCCACTCACGCTCTGACTCTCTCTCTCAAAAAATGAACATTAAAAAAGTTTTTTTCAAGATATGTTAATAAGGAGAAAATATGTTTATTCAGACACTTCTTCCAGGGGAGTTTTATATACTGAAACTGGAATTCCCTAAGCACAGGAAACGTCTGCTTTTAGTTTTCTGTGGGGCCAACAATTTGACAGGCAGCATCTTTCTTTTCAGAATATCTACTGATTACTCTAAAATCTACTGTCTGAAAAAAAAAGACATTCAGAAAAATACAACCCAACACTATATACTATTTCTTTCCTCAAATAAAAGAAGAATAACCTTCTTTGAAAGACACTAATTTTACTCAATATATATGTCCAAACTTTACAAAGCCACCCACAACCACAAAACCGTATGTTCGGACCAGTAGCTCTTCTTCCAGACCTCCTGCACCTTCTCTCAGCAGCAGCCCTGGAGATGTGCCACCTTCTATTTCAACGCCCCAGAGTTGCCATGGCAGCAGTGCTACAGAAGGCACAGCCCCTTCATTACATGAATTAACATTCTGAAGGGATTACCTCAGAAAGGACCTATCCACGTAATTATTTTAATTATACTTCCCTGGGAACTGGCATTGGTAAAAACCATCATGCATGCCGATGTTTTCCCTTTTAAAGTACATTTTTGTCACAATAAATCTGATCAAAATGATTTTACACAAATGACTTTGGCTTCAAGTACAGTCACTGAATTCCATAAAGAATAAAATGACCGTCTATAAACGGAGGCTGCTGAAAATGGACTTCAAATTTTAAAAACTACCTCAAAAAAAGGAAAAATCATAAGGAATGGATTTTTAAAAACTTCCACCGACATCACGTATTTAGTGCCCACTTCTGCAAAGCCATTCATTTTAGAAAAACCTTTACAATGAAAATATTCTCTACTTTGCTTCTGATGTTTGTGAAGCATCCTTTGATGTTATTGTTCTACCATTACTGTTTGCTTTCACAGACTAAATTCTAGCCTAAGCTTATCTGAAAAGAATGTTGCTGGCTATCTGACCTAAGCTAATGCATCATACATAGACATGAGTCAAAACTAAATTCGTTTTCTGTCTTAAGACTGCTTCCCAAGAAAAAAAGCTTTTCAAACTCCTCATTTCCTCTCTCCTTAGGGTGAGATACATAAGCTGACACAACTTTAACCAGTCTGTTTAAACTTTTGGTGACTAATAAAAGGATGGAAAAATTGAGAAAGATTCAAGATCCGCCTTGCATTGTAAGTGCCAGCTGCTCCTTGTGATGCCAGGACTTGGAGACAGAGTTACAGAGTATGTTACATGGTTCATAACATATCAAAATGCATATTTAGGTTCTGATTAACCTATAACTGCCTTGCAGAAAGTGCTGTATGTATATAATATAAAGCTACATGTTAATGAAGCAAATGAAACTTCATCTCCGTTCCTTCAAAGAACAGCTGATTTGGAGGTGGGGGATGTAGATCATTTCCTGGAAATTGCCTGAAAGAAGAGTTTGGATAAGAGCAGAAAGCACCCTTGGCCACCTACCCATTTTGCTGTTTACTGTCACCCTGGGATCCTCTTCTCTGCCCCTCTGCTAGCTCCTGAGCAGTCTCGGAACACACGCTGGTGACTGTGGGCTGCCGTGGGACATTAACTGCAGGTTTACCAGCGCTCAGTGCAGAAGAATGCTGGTCAGCACTAAGATTGGCATTAGCATGCAGTCCAGATGCAGCGAATGAGGGAGGAGTGACAGCAGCCACGGGTGGAGGGGAAGCGTGTGATGAAGTGGTCGCGTGGGGTGGGGTGAAGGCAGACGATGGTGATGGGATGGATGTGGCTTTTGGTGAAGACACGGAACCAAAGGGTCGCGGTGCCTTATTGTAGGCTGTGTTGGTTGTGGAAGTGGCTTTGGACACAGCAGGAGATGGAATGGGCACAGGTTTAACTACTTCTTTAGGTTCTCCCTATGTGAAATAAAAATAAACATACACAAGAACACACCAAATACATGCAAGGTAGATTCACTGAAAAGAACACAAAGCTAGTTTTTAAAAGACAAACATAATCATGTTAGCAGCCCAAACTTCACACATTTCTAGATAAAAATGATGAGCATAACATGCATGCCAACTGGTCCCAACATGCATAACACGATGCACACAATGAGCATATTTTTTTTAATAAAAATGAAGTAAGTTTCAAAATATTTAGGAACTAAGAGTAGGACACTATCAAAAAGACTAAACACGTCATCATACGTGTCAATGAATACTTCACATTTTCCAAAGGGAAAAATTTTAAACACCCACAATAAACAAAACATCGCTAACTAAAATATTTATTTTAAAATAACCAGAGTCTTGATTATAATTTCATCTTTCAAACATGTTTAATTACTCTCCAGAGTCTAATTTTGACTCATTCAGAAACAGCAGCACATTTCTAAGGATTCAATTTTTAAAAAAATATTAAAAGAGAAGAAAAAAGACCATTTTCATGTAACTCAGAAATATGCACATTCTAATGAATCATTTTGAATGAAGATATTACTAAAAAGAAAAATCTCAACAATTCACCTGTTTCTCTGGAATGTTTTGAGGTATTATTTGGAGATAGGATAAAATTCTTTCCCTTTTCCAAAATAAATAATTAATAGTTACATGAGGAAATAAATGATCTTAGATGTTTTCTCACTGCCACTCGTCAAAGAAAAATTAGCTACAAAGAAAGTTCAATTCCTCCTAAAATTAACATAATTTGTATTTGCAAACCCCTATTCCAAAAAAAGTGTAAAGTTAAAAAAAAAAAGGTTAAACTTCGATGACATTCATAAATTCCTATTCACTGTACCATCACAAAAGAAAAAACAATCAAGTTTTAAAAAACCTACAATGGTAGTTCTATTATGTTTAAAAAAATAATCTAAATTAACCTTATAGAAATAATAAAGCTAATTGAGGGGGGTGGGGAAGTAACTTAATGTCTCAGCACATCAATACAAATAGTTCAATAAAAAGGCACAAGTAAAATAAAGGGGAAAAACCCCCAAAAGTATAAACCAGCTGTATATGAATAATGGTTTGGGATATTTTGAGGATATATATATATCCTCTTATATATATAAGAGAAAAAAGGTACTTGACAATAACCTAATCCAGAATACTCTGAAAATATAATTAAAAATCTATTCATATTACTAATAAAATGTTATCTAAGACTTGTGATAGTCATTTTCAGTAGCCATTTACTTATTTTCTTTAAAATATATGACTTAAGATTCCATCCCCCCTCCCCAAATCTTTAAAGGAAAAGAACTGTGAGGAAAATTGTACTGAAACTATAAATTGTCACTACAGCCCAAGACAGGAAATGGAAATGACAGTGATTCAGCAAGGACTATCAAGTGGTACCTAGTGATACTAGATGAGAAACACACCTTTTGAACAGGAACTGGCTCAGGCTTGGGTGTGGCAGAGGCCCTGAAGAGGGGAAAAAAAAAGGGGGGGGGGAACATAAGTTCTTGCAAACATCTAATTAATGGAATTTTTATTAGTATATACGTTAATATATTAAATCAATCAGAATTTATAGCTTCATAATTCATAGTTTTAACTATTCATAATCTACTAATCAATCAACTTGTGTAACTCAAAATGCTGCAAGTACCAACATCCTTACACACTAAGTATTCATTCGTTCTCTACTTACTCAAATGAGGAAAGACAAACACCAATCATGTTTCTTAATGGACTCATGTTTAAGCTTTCAATTAAGGTTATTCTCCCTCAAAAGGGAAAAGTATAATAAACATGGCTTTCTCGTCCCTGGGTAGTTGAAATACCTTATCTGAACCTCTATCTCCAATAGTACCTGCCTTTTCTCCTAACATCCATGAACACGTGCACAGGGTATTGTGTCTCTTTGTGAAGGTACTGAAAAAATTCTGGTTGAACTGAGTCACTGAATGAGTGTTTAGTTTGTATTTGTATTCTTAAGTATTTATGCAAGTTAATATATTTGATATACTAAAACCTAACTGTAAGTTCTTCATTAGGCTATAATTTCAGTGAAGGAAATGCCCATGTCCCATTTATGTGTCTATATCAGCACTGTGCCTGGCATGTAACAGGTCATCAGTAATGAGCGTGGAAAGGAGAGAACAAGAAAGGCAAAAATCCATGCACAGAACCTATTTAAAAATTTAAATGAACTATTTTCAGTATATGCTTTTTTGTATTATTATTGTCTTTTTGGTTAGCATGGACTAACAGTAACAATAAATGATTTAGAGCAATTATCTCATATAATCATGACAAATAACCAAAATAGCAACTATCATTATCCCCATTTTTCAGATGAGGTATTTCAAAGTTTAGAGTAAGTAACTTATACAGGATAGAGCTGGTCAACAGTTTTTATATATTACAATATACAAGTTGTAAGTCAAGGATAACGGGAAAGCTAGTAATTTAAAGGTTATTTACCCAGTCTTAAGGTACATATTATAATAGTGCCAGAACCAACGTGACTCTTCTTATAAAAAAAGACTATAGATAAGGTATCAAGTGCAAAATTCAAGAAATGTAACCAGAGTAAGTAAATATGTGATAACAATTTTAAGCTACAAACCATGAGACTGTTTTATTTACAGAGATAACAGATCACCGATTTAAAAAAAAAAAAAAAAGATAGCATAGGATATTTGATCTCTAGGAGTATAACCTAATAATGAACTCCAATCAACATTTTTAGCAGCAACTGAATTTTCCAGTAACCACTAATTTGATTAGTTAGGGCAAGCACTGACTGAATAATTGGCTAGCCTAATGAGAAGCTACAATGGATGCTAACATTCGGTTATTACAATATAGAATTATACTCTGTTAAATTGCACAACTTTCCATGTGTACTCTCAAATAGACTCTCAAATTTCTCTTTTAGCTTATAGGGTTGTTATAATAAGCAAAGGAAACAAGTTCAAGTACAGAACAGTGGAATCTTCCTTTCATTGAAATTTCACAATAAGATGTAATCGCAAAGGATCTACTTATTAAAACCACCCAAGCTTATTGGAAGCTTGCCATACTAGGATGGTTTCCGTTTTCATCTGGACACTTAAAGGTGCATGAAACCTTTCTAGCAACTTAATAACAATTTATAAAAAGAATATGATGTTTAACAATCACCAAGTTTCCAAAAGGAATAAAATACATATATCCTATGTCTATGAAAACAAGCCTCTCAGTTTTTTCTAGGTGTTACTTCTTTTTTTTTTTTTTTAATGTTTTATTTATTTCTAGGAGAGAGAGAGACAGCGCGAGCAGGGGAGGGTCAGAGAGAGAGGTAGTCACAGACTGAAACAGGCTCCAGGCTCTGAGCTAGCAGTCAGCACAGAGCCCGACGCGGGGCTCGAACCCACGAACCGCGAGATCATGACCTAAGCGAAAGTTGGACACCCAACCGACTAAGCCACCCAGGCGCCCCGGTGTTACTTCTTAACCAATGTTAGCAGTAACAGCAAGAATCTCAGAATGGCTAGTTTTCATTAATTTTGGAGTCCAACCACTTTTTTTGTTGAGGAAGCACAGAATAATAATGAGTCCTAAAATACTTAATGGACTGAAGGTTCTACAAAAAATACTGCTTGAAATCTTGAATTCACAAAAGATCTTAAAATCTGATACTTGAATCTGTTTGCCCTGCTTGCCTTCTGATAAAGTTGCACAAGTGCAAGGACCCAAACTAAGACAAGCAGTCAGAAAAAAGATGGACAACACACCCTCAAAATTCCAGAATTGAGCCCATTACATATTAAAAACACAAATGTAATTCTGTAAATAAAAAACAGACTTACTCAAAATAAAATGTCAAATAGTTGACACTAGATGCAAAATAAATTAGCTCCATGGGTTTATATATTTAAATAATCATCAAATGAGTCATAAAACCATTGAAACTGTATACTTCCTTAAAGTTACTCTATCACATGACAAATCTGATATAATTTTATATATTTTTAATTTATATATAAGTATGCAAGTATATTTATATATTTAAGTGTAATTACATATTTGTGACACTACAATTATTGTGGTTTGAGAAATTAGCATATATGACAAACAAAATCCACAAAATTAATGAACAGCATTAGTACTAGCTTTAAAAATATCAAACTTTACAAACTATTAAAAAATAACAAAATAAAGATATACCATTTTGCTCTCAAATGTGTTGAGATTTTAATGTTAATACATAATGTTTGTGAGATTATGTTGCTGGAAGAACTATAATACTATTAACAGCTCTCCTGAAAAATAATTTGGTGTTTATTTATAAAAAGCCTTGAAGAAAGCTCATACCCTTTGACTCAATAATAATTTCAGGAATCTATCATAAGGAAATAATCTGAAGTATGGTAAAGACTTTCTGTACAAAGATATTAATTCTCTACAGTGTAACTTATAGCAGTGAAAAATTGGAAACAATCAATTAACAACAGTGAGGAAATGGTGAACTGCAATATAACCATAGGATGAAACATGCAATGATTAAATGATTAAAATCATTCTTTGAAAGAATTCTGAATTACATGATAACATGCTAATTTCATGATGTTAAGTGATAAAAGGAAGAAATAAAAGAACATAACCAGCGTGATCAGTGCACGGAAAAAAGTAGATGGAAACAGACTTAACATTTTAGTAGAGGCTCTCTATGGGTATTTGTTTTTTCTCTCTTGTGTTTGTTTTCTTCCATACATGGCTACTTTTTACCCCAGATAGGACTATTTCTCAAAGTATGTTTCACAGAAAAATACTTTTCAAAACACAGAAGAAGAGATTCTGTTACTAAAGACATATGGAAAACTTAAAGTTACATAAGCTGTTAGCCAAAGAACTTCTCAGAGCCTTTAAATGCCTAAAGTAGAAAATCTTGCAGATTGTTGTTCATGTCCCTTTGAAGTATGGCATACTGATCTATTTAGAGTACTCACTTATTAGGAAATCTTTCTCAAGACTGGCATTAGGGGAAAAACCTTCTGGGATAATGCTGTTTTAGAGAAACAGTAAAGAAAGTGAATTTCTGTAAGTCTGAAATGCTTAAGTCTCCCAGAAGCAGCTAAAATGATGAAAAAGAAATATTATAATCCATACAATCCCCAAAACCTTTTGTCATACAGAGTACCTTCTTCATCTTCAACTTCACTAATAAGACACTGAAAGATTATGAGCATAACTTAATCAACATTTAAGGGAAGAAAATTCCATTTCCTTCACCAAACTGAAATATGTATTTCTTATATTCCCTGAAGAGAAACTTATGATAAGAAAAACTATTTCTCAAAACTAAGATTTTTAGTTGTCTTTCTTAAAAAAAAATACACATTAGAGTGAGCATCTGCTCCTTTACTTTAGAAATGTCACAGATTACTTAAAAAGTCAATCTAACAGACTTTTCAATAAAATGAAAAGCAATTTTTAAAACTGAGGTGCAATTATTAAAAATTATTCCTACATTTTTCTCTTCAAATTGTAGGAAATATGCAGTGGGATAATTTAGCTCCCTTTCGACCACAGTGATCATCACAAGGGCCTTCGGTGGAGTGTGTGTTTCAAACCAGCAGAGATCTTGGCAATGGCTTAGTGCCATGGGCTCAACAATTGGCTTATTGTTCTCTCTTCTGTTAGTGCAAAGCCACTGTACGGGAGTAAGCCACGATGGTGAGAGACTAGTGCCTTGGCCCAGTACTCTCCTCAGCTCAAGGAATTCAAAGAACAAAGCCAGCAGTGTGGCTATAACAATCTATTTTGAAAGGTGACTGATTTTTTAAGAGCAGTATCCAAAATAAAAATCTCTAATGCACTGCAACCAGTTTCAGAACTTCTGGCCAAAGAGCTGAAAGGAATTTTGTAATGGATCTTGTTAGAAACTAGAATTGTGATACCCTGGTTACAATAATGTATAGGAAAAATAATGCCATAAATAAGCAATAGCTCTATCAAGGACTATATTCAAACAAAACTGCATCTATGAACACCCAATGGTTAGTTCTATATTTAAGTTATATTTTAATGATTTAATGCATTTTTCTAATACTGCTTTATAAAATAACGTGCTTTGAGTTAATAAAGTAGCCAATGAATGTTCACACTGCTATTTAAGAATGAGGAATTAAGCAACAAAACTAGACTGATAAAGATTATTCACATTACTCATTATGTCCTGGTGACTCCTTCAACCATATCTAATATACTTAACTCATAAACAATCATACAGAAAACAGGAAGATTTTTAGTTCCTCTTTTGTGAGATGAGCTCTATCTAAGTTTCCCACAGCATGGCCATCTTTGGGCTCACTGACCTCAAGACTGATAAACACGAGGGTACATCATTAATCACTTTAATTGCAAAGTTGTCAATTTGCAATAACAAAGCAACTCCAGAGGGGAAAAAGTGAGCATTCAAGTGTGCAGAAAGATGTCTCCTTAAACGATTTCCCCATATTTTATTGTACTTCCAGTCTATTCTACTGCAAACTCAAACCTTACACATTTAAATCACTTATGGCAAGGTATCAGTGCTTTTCTCTAAAGAATTTGGGAATATGTAGAGATTAAATTTTCTATAAATAAAAGTACAAAAAAGTTATGTATCAGTATACCATAACAACTTTCAGCTTATATAAAAGACTGTGCTCACCAGACACACCTGCACTCACATACACAGTCTCACTTTCAATTTCTCTCTCACCCTGCATCTTCTTTATCTTACCATGGGAACTAACAGAGTACATGTCTTCCTCTAGAAAGGAAGAAAGAACCCAAAGCTGGACAGATTCTGAACAGTGAGAGGCAGAAGGTAGGAAGTTAGAAGCAATGGAATTGCTTTAGGGCCCATTGGAGTACCTCGGACCCCCTCTGCTTGGGCTTGGATTCAAACGGGGTATGGCTCTGATAAATCCAGAACAATCAATTGCCACTTGATAATTACTTCCATAGAGAAGGATGGGGGCTTTTGTTGTAAAATCCTTCTTAGATGGTCATACGTGGGGTTTGAGAAGAAATTTTCATCAACCAGTTCTAAATCAAGCCAGAGAAGGATAGAGGGAAGGAGCAAGGTAGGAAAGGACTTGTACGGAGCTTGCCTGACCCACATGGTTACACTATTTGGGAGCAGGGTGAGCTGGGGTCTGGAGGACAGAATAAAGAGAGCATTAGACTAAATTTAAAATGATAAGGTATTTCCCATTATACAAATAATGTTACCATCAGCAAGTATTCCATTACATTACCATTTACTGGGTATTTACTAGGAGCTCAACACTGAATTAAAGGCCTTACATACAGTACATTAAGTTTCAGAAGTAAAGTCCAGAAATATTAAATAATTTTGACTGCTAATGCCAAGATAAACGCCAATGTCCACATTTTCCTTCCTCTAATATATCCATCTCACCCAGAAGGAGCCCACAAATTAACAAATATTTCTTCTCATGGTATGCTGCTTTATTTTTTATTGCTGAAATTCACAAATTCAGTGCTATTAAGATCCTTAGAAATGCAAACTGAATACTGATCAATTTGAATAACTAGTTTTGCTGACAGGTTTGAATGTTACTTGACATCTTGCACTTGAGATCATGCTTTCATCGGTCTTGTCATCAATATTTATGAAGCCACAGGCACTGCTCCAGGTGCTGGGAATATAGTGATAAGCAAGTCAAAGAAGGTCCCTGCCTGGAATCTACATTCTAATGAAGGAGGCAGATAATAAGCCAATAAATAAGACACTTTCGTATAGTGATAAATGCAAAATTTCACTTATTCTACTTGATTCTAGATGGAAGAAATTTATTTTTTTACTCAACGTTTATTTCCACAAGAACATTTTTAACAGGGAAAGTTTTGTCTGTCCATTGTGCCTCATTTCCACACTCAAAATAACCTCAGAATCGTTTAAGACAAAAAACATGAATTTTTCTAACTAGTATTTATAAAATAACTTCTATCAAAAAAGACTAAAGACTGTGTAACATTTTAGATGATTTCAAGTAAACGTATTTATTTAAGAAGAAATTTTTTATAGTGAAAATACTATTTCAACAGTATTCAGTAGAAGCTTTAAATAAGGAATCTATTTTATATGCCACATTAAGAAATGGTGAACTTTACCTAAGTAAAGGACTAGATGGTCGATACTAAATTTAACTACTTAGCTCTGTTATCAGAGCAAGAAGGATAACAAAAATGTAATTGAATGAACATGCCTTGTGCCAATAAAACTTTATTTATATAAACAGGAATGGGCAAGGGACTAAATTTGGCCAACCTCTAGTTTAGATCACTTCAATGGTTTTTGATTATAACAAACTTTCTAGGAAGTAATCCTACAGGACCACAGCTCTTTTGGACTCTGAGCTTCATAATAATGCTGCCTAAAAAAACTCCTAATTACAATTTGTTCAGACACTGACAGGTTTAGGGACGCCTAGGTGGCTCAGTTGGTTCGGCATCCGACTTCAACTCCATCATGATCTCATGGTTTGTGAGTCCTGTGTCAGGTTCTGTGCTGACAGCTGGGAGCCTGGAGCCTGCTTAGGATTCTGTGTCTCCTTCTCTCTCTGCTCCTCCCCCACTCATGTCCTCTCTCTCTCTCTCTCTCAAAAAGAAATAAGCATTAAAAAAAAATGAGAGTTTAGCTTCTCATTATTCTTTCTGTAGTTGCTACTTGTCAATTCCTTTTAACCCCTCTATCTCAAACTTGCATATTACTTGCAATCCAATGACCTATCTAAACTTCCAAATCACCCTGTTCAAATAAAATTCACACCACATGGCACTTATACTGATACTTGGTGAAGGGACAGGGTAATGTTATTTAATTAAAGATGACATTTTAAGCACTATTTTTAACTCCACTACTCAGCACCCTCAGTTCATTTGCTAATACATGATAAAGGCTACTAAAAACCTATCTTAGAACACCTCTCTGGCTCAGTCAGTAGGACATCCAGCTCTTATCTCAGTGTTGTGAACTCAAGCCCCACATTGGGCATGGAGCCTACTTTAAAAAACAAAACAGGGGTGACTGGATGGCTTAGTCAGTGAAGCATCTGATCTTGGCTTCAGGTCATGATCTCATGGTTCCATTCGTGAGTTCAAGCCCCTCATTGGGCTCTGTGCTAACAGCTCAGAGCCTGGAACCTGCTTCAGATTCTGGGTCTCCCTCTCTCTCTGCCCCTCCCCTGCTTGCACTCTGTCTCTCTCTCAAAAATAAACATTAAAAATTTTTTTAATAATAAAAAATAAAAAAAACAAAAATATCTCTCTTCTATATATTGTTAAGTGTATCTATTAGTAACACAACTTTTTAAAAATTCTAAACAGCAACGAAAAAAGATGTACCATGCATTCTGAAAGAGAAGCTAAAAAGTGTAATTTCTTTCTTTTCCACTCTTGTCCACAAAACTCTATACTTTCTTTCTTATCAGGCATGGATGGTAATATTTTCAGGACTGGTATAATCAACCAATTGATAACACAGTTGCATTCTCTGAAAACCTACAATGTTTATGTCTTTCTCACTAATCACTTCTTTTTACAATATCTGCTCCTCCAGCTCCAATCAGGTAGGAAAAAATGTATTTTTATCAACATAGTATTTCATTGTTAATATAAATAATCTGCCTGTGAAAATTCAATTCCATTTACATGCCCACATTTTTCTGGCTCTTTCAATGACACTATTAAAATACCTTTGAATAACAAATATGGTTAATTTCCCTATACTAGGAAAATAGGCATCAATAACAAAATATATGCATAATTGGATTTTCACAGACTTTTCGAAATGCATAGAAAACTAACTGCTTCAGGAAAACCCTGATAAGCATCAGATGCCAGAGAGTAGAATAAAAGTAGTATAAAAGCAGGCACGATTCATAAACCTAATGTTTGTTTACTTTTCTTTTCTTCCTTTTAGGAAAAGCTTAGAGCCCTAAAAAGACAAAGACAGCCTGTTTTTTCATATTCAGTCTTTCTCTTTATCAAGCTCTTCATTGAAAGAGGAATTCTTTGAGAAACAGGAGAAATAGCTAAATAAAGGTTGCAAGGCTAAGCTACCAAAAAATAAATTAGCTACTGTACAGTTTCTTTGTTGGTGTAACGATGATAATCCTGCTGAGGAATTGTTTTGAGGATAAAATGAGGTCACGAATGTAACACACCTTTGTGACTGACACAAAGTCAGCAGTGACAGGCTGTACTTTCCTACTCCTTATATAGAAGATTTGACCCTAGAGCTCTAGAAATTATTGTTTCTTATTATATACTGTTATAATCAAACCAAATTATCTACCAGGATAAGTTTCAAGAAAAAACAACAACAAATTAGAAATGGATGAAAAAGTATCACTTCTTGAGTACCAACAAATACCAATAATTTCATTTGGCCTACTGAATTATCTCACCTATTCTTCCTGAGAGACTAATAATGTTCTCACTTTAAATACAGGAAACAGAAGCTCACAGAAGTTAAATAATTTGACCACAATTTCAAAATGGCAGAACCAAGATTTGAACCCAAGTTCTCCATATGCTTCATAAGCAGCTCCAACCCTCTGCCTTCTAAGAGTATTATGGAGCCCTCAATCAATTCGAAAGCAAAATAACTTTTCTAATTTTCTAAGAAGTTCATTTTCCAGCAGGATGGAGCTGGAGGCTCCTTAATGAACATCATCTATGGTGCTAAACTGGGTATTCTACTCAAAATTGCAACCAGCCTCTGAACGTAGTGGCCATGTAGATCCCAAGATACCACATCACAGGATCCTCCTGTGCCTATGTCAATTACCACATATTTCTATCTTCTCTTCTTTACCATCTTGAGAAAATAAAGGAACAGGCATCATGGTCCCCGTTACAACCAACAATGGTGATATGCTACCAATAATGAATCAGACTGCGGATCTGATGTATGCCTTTGATAGACAGTGGTTATACTGAGCATGTAAGATTACAAAAATAACCATGATGGTCCGATTAGGTTTTGGCTATATATTCATATATCCTATCACTGAATATATACCTACATACATAAATAAACCTACAAATATAACTAGTCACTGAATAATACATTTTTGATAGCGTTCAATTCTTTCTGAGTTAGCTATTCTTTAATAAACACATACACACACACCTTTATGTTATGGTCAGAATCTATTTCCCATTAACCACCAGATTTGTTATTAGTATGGGCTTCTATATTACCATAAATTATTTTAAGCACCTACTCATTCCTGACCAATATGTCTCATACTCAATATCACTTCAAGTTCAAGGGCAAAACCTGTGTTGTAATTTCCTTAAATTAAATTATTTCATCAACTTATTAATTAATTCCACAAATATTCATTGAGCTCGTTAACACAGCAGACGACTGTAGGAGGTGGGGAAACAGTAACGAATAAAACAAACTACCTACTGCAAGGGAGCTTACATCCGACTTGGGAGAGGCAGACTAAAATAAAACAAGCATGTCACACAGTAATGAATGCAACGGAGACTAGTAAAGCAACAGAGGGACAGAAGTATGTCATTTTATACAGAGACGTCAGAGAGAAGGCCTCTATAATAAGATGAAATCTGAGCAGAGACCTGAAGTAAAGAACTTCAGGCCAAGCAAATAGCAAGTGTAAAGTCTCGTAGGCAGGAATGTGCTAGTGAGGCTAGAATGGGGCTAGAACAGCTGGGAGAGCAGTAGAGGCACAGCCAGAGAGGGACCTGGGAGCCAGAGCACATAGGCTACTTGATGCCAATATTAGTATTGGCATAAACCTGGTCTTCTACTCCTTAAGTGAGTTGGAAAAGTATTCCTAAATATAGCATTTTATTCTGTATGGTTAATCCAAATCTGAAATCAAAGAAGATTAAATCTAAATATGATGTCGAGCAATAAATTAGCCTGTATATGTTTGAACTGTATAAGCCTACTTACTAACTACAGAAGAGGGGGAAGAGAGGAGGACTAAACCTTGCCCCAAATCTTAAATCTATCGAGACAAACCAAATACAAATGGAAAATAGCAAAATACCTAATTTGTTCTTCATACATCCGGAAGTGTGAGATAATGCTCTTTGAAGCTCATTTATATGCTCTCTGTCCTATACGAATACTGGAGGCACAGTTTTGCCACTAACTTTTTCCAGATACATCTCTTTCTCTATTTTTGTCTAGGCTAAACACATTAAATTGCAACCTTTTTTGTAAAGTGGGTATTTTTAGGTATTTCAATAAAATTCAAGAGGACAAGCATTCCAGTATTTAGCATAGCCTTATTAGGAAAACAAAGTCAGTCGGCTGTCTTGTGGAAAGCACAGGAATGAAAACTTTTCATTCTTTATAGTCTCAACTTAGGTTTTTCCATTTGTTTAACTCTCAAAAAATAATCTGGGGTGTGTTTAGGTCTTTTAAAACTCTGGACATAGTTACTCAGAGTCCAGGAATTTGAAAATTAATGATCAAATGTATCTATTTTAGCCACAGATAAATCAGGTCTATCCTTGTTTACTTTAAAATGATACCCTAATTTCACACTTATCAGTACAGTAGTAGAATCTTGTCCAACATCCTCACCACTGAATCTCATTAAATTACTCAAAGCATTCAACATAATAATATCTAAATCTAAAAATGGAAAATTCAAAGCCAGTAAACAGTAAAATATTTGTTCATTTCTTTAAAGTTCTTATATTATTTGTGATTAACTTCACATTTATACTACCAGATAGAAAGGACTGAAATTCAATCTTTCCTTTATTTACTAAGAAACCATTGTGTTTATAGACACTGAATTTTGTTTGTAAAACAGAATAGTATTGCTTAGATTTTTGATTAATAATTCAATGGATTTTGTTATAAAATTAGGCTACATTAGAATTCCAAAGCTTCTCAATGTTAACAAAGTATTACCTTTTTTTATGTTTATTTATTCATTTTGAGAGAACGAGTGACAGCATAGAGGGGGAAGGGCAGAGACATAGAGATACTGAGAGAGAGAGAGAGGGAGAGAGAATCCCAAGCAGGCTCCATGCTGTCAGCGATTCTGGGCTTGATCAACGTAAGAAAATCTGGAACTGTAGCAAATTAGCAACACATTCTACCTATTTTACCAAAAAGTAGTAAGTTTATTATCCTGAGGGAATTCCCTCCACTACTGTTTGGATCTAATACATTAGAATATGACCCTCGAATACTGCTTCATAACAGTACACAACTCACAGTGTATAGTTGACTCATCATCATGCAAGTTCAGTAACCCTAAAGCTGGTCTACACCTTTCCGTGGGACAAACCCACTGATAAAATGTTGAACTGCTTCAAAACTTTCTAAATGCTATTCTCGATTTCGGTACCTCTCTCACTGTAGACCAGGAACAAAGAGCGATCACTGGCACCAGTTTCCAAGAACTGTCAAGTGAGTAGCAGTGGTGTAGACCACTGTTGTCAAACTTTACATAACATACAGTCAGAAATATGTTTTACATCATCACCTACCTAGTACAAATATGAATCAACAAAACACACATTTTCATGTCCAATTCATTAAAATATTTTCTGTTCTAATCCATTTCATTTACAAAGCCAAAAAGGGAGGGAGGGGAGATGCTAGTCCTGACTCAAAAAACTAAATGCATAATAAGCCTCACTTTGATAAACACTAATCTTGACTCAAAGGCAGAAAACACAGAAAGGTCTGAAAATTTGAAAGGTCATATAGAAAACACGATGGCTAGATAACAGTAGTCATACAAACAGTAAATAGCTCACTGAACTGAATCAGCCCATTCATTAAACACTCTTAAACCAGTTTTAATTTTTTCAGTGTTTATTTTTTTAAGAGAGACAGAGACACAGAGTGCGAGTGGGAGGGGGCAGAGCATGGGAGACACAGAATCCAAAGCAGGCTCCAGGCTTTGAGCTGTCAGCACAGAGTCCAATGCAGGGCCTGAACTCATGACCCATGAGAACTTGACCTGAGCTGAAAAGTCAGACGCTTAACCGACTGAGCCATCCAGGAGCCCCAAACTAGTTTTAATTTTTGAAAATTACTGCATTCAATAATATCCTCAAAGGAACAAAATAAACAGACCTAACAACAACAATAATTAACACAGCATTTTGACTAAGGCATGTCTGTAAAGTTCAACCTCACTTAATTTGTTTCTGGCAGAATTATAATCACTGAGAAGAAAGAGATGCTGACCATAGGCTACTATATGTATTGTTCCAACAATGGCATCCTCTAGCAAGTACCTATAAATTGAACAAGATGGTGGAGATTTTCCCTATTTGATAATGTGTAAAAATTTAGAGAAGGCAAACACTAATACCTACCAACTCTGAAGACAAATAACCTGAAATACAGTAGACTCTTTAGTGAGAGAAAACACATCCTCTAATTTGATGTCTCCCTTACAGTGATGCTAAGCATCCCCTAAAAGATCTCTAAAGAATAGGAGTGGGTGATTGCTAGCATATCCACTTCTGTTTATTAGATTCACAGAAGGACCTGAGACTTCAAAAAGGATCAGAACCAGTCCATAGAAAAACATACAATGTACTCCATAGTGTGACCTTAAAAAAAACTACAAACAAAACCAAACAATTTACAATAAATGCAGAAGTATTTATGTAGCTTTGGCATCAAAGTACCCAATTCCTTTCAAGATAACAATGATTCTTTTTTTTTTTTCCCTAACTATTCTGATATTCAACTCATTTGGCTGCTTTACCAAAATGCTATTGCTTAATGAATACCAACAGTGAGATTTTTAATTAAAAGGACTATGACTTTAAATTAGAGTTGTTTAACTGGAATGGGCTGCCTAGTAGTGATTTTCACACGGGAGCACTGTATCACTGTTTCAGAGTTCCTTCCTAGGAGACGGCTAGACCAACTGGCCCAGAAGGTCCCTTCAAGCTTAGGGGATCACAAACACCTCTGTATACAGTCTGTATAATACAGTGACCTTTCTCATTCGGAATATCTATCTATATTAGCTAATTCTTTATTTCTCCTAGGAATGTATTATTACCCAAGACAAAGTGGAAGGAGAGACTCATAACAGACTGGAAAATAAACTCAACACCAATATCGGCCTCAAAGATAGGCAAACTATTAGTAAAATTCATCTAAGTCAGCCTGATTACTTTGTAAGTAGTACGGCCCCTAGAATGTCCAGTACCTCACAGAGTTAAGAGCTGATTATCTAGATCCAAATCCCAGCTCCTCCATTTCCTATCTCTTTACTTGTAAGGTAAGAATAGTAACAATATCTTATCTATTTTATAGGGTTATTGTGAAAAGTAAATGAAAAAAATGTCTGTAAGGCACTTAGAATAGTACATGCGACATAAATAGAATGACAGTGTCAGCTATGATATTTATCATCCTTCTTGACATGAAAACTAAACATAAATGACAATGATAATCTTCTTCTAGGCTCCAGACTTTTATAAGAGAAGAATCTGACATTAAATATATTCTAGTTTGTGAAAGCCACCTCACTAGTCTAATTTCAGAAAATGTCAGCTCTTGGCTACCATTAGAATGGAGGAGTTTGAGGGAAAATGGAACATGAGAGCAGTAACTCCATTCTAAGTCATTCACAATATATAGAATCACTTCTAAATCCCCAGAGTGAAACTAAAGTCTACTTGTCTTGTAAAGAGTTCTTTCAGCTAGCAACAATCCTAGGCTTGGTGATGCCTACATGTGTTTCTGAAAAGTTAGATGAAGAAGAAGTACTGAATTACCAAGGTGAAGTCAATAACTCTCCTTTTCTGAATTCTACTCACCCAGTTTACTGAATCCAAGGTACAAAGGCAACACTAAAGCATGCAATCATGTGTCCTCTGCCTCAGAGTTAACGCTGTGGAATAGTGTAAGCTTCGTATGCCTCTGAAACCATCACAATCAACACAGATAAGAAACTATCACAGACTGGTCAGAGAGCAAGCTCTGTTCTCAATCCCCATGAAGAAATCCAAATATTAAAACTTTCTCCAGAAGTGCTGCCAACTATTGAAGTTTTATAAACAAACAAACAGAAAGTTATGATGACGCAAATAGCCAAAGCCAAAAACATGCATATTATGGTATATCCAACGTGTTTCCTTCTCTCTCGTTTGTATCAATGGTTACCATCCAAAAACCCAGTCACACATGGCAATAAAATATAAAAATTATAGATCAGAGTTAACAGCTATGTTCATAGGCCACACCCAAGGCTGTGGGTGAGCTACATGCCTCAATTAATGTTGAGATCCATATTTAAGGAAATTAAACTTCATTATAAGTTTTGTTCCCGTTTTGACATGCACAACATAGAAGAGTTTGGCTGCCTTCACACATGGCCTTATTTTCAACTGTCTTTCACATAAAATTGCAATTTAGCATCTCACTGATCTCCTGTTTTCTAGGGAAACCTACCCCAAAGCAAACACTGACATATGTTTATGCTTTGGTGTTCTTACAAAAACAAGATGTGGCATGACTTGCTGCTCTTCTTGTTGAATTATGGGTCTTCTGTGAGTTCTGAAGGAAAAGACCAGTAGTTAAAATGTGCTGGAGTACGGAGGAGTATGGCTATAAGAAACCGGTTATCTAGAAGGAACATTTGTAGAGGTAGAGCAGCCTTGTAAAAATAGCACTGGATAGAAGATCCACTTCAGATAATTACAATTTTCCATTTCAAGTCACTAAAAATGTTTGCTGCAATCTGAATATTTGCTATATGTATGTTTGATAAAACTGGATATGAAAAGTCTTGAGAAATCAAAGAATTACATAGATCTTACAGGTCATCTAGACTGACTTTACATAACATCAGCATTTTTTAAATCATTAATAAAATCTTTTTAATTTTTAAGTTTTCTTCTTAGACAAATAATAACTTGGTCTATGTCAAACTATCACAATTTCTTACTAGTCTAATCAAAATCCCTTGTTCTATAATATAAATTTATTTTCTTTAGTTTACCAAAAACATGGAGGACACAGGGTGTGTGGGTGGCTCAGCTGGTTAAGCATCTGACTTTGGCTCAGGTTTTCACTGTTTGTGAGTTCAAGCCCCTCACTGGGCTCTGCAACAACAGCTCCAAGCCTGCTTTGGACTCTCAGTCTCTCTCTCCTCTCTCTCTTTCTCTCTCTCTCTCTCTCCCTGCCCCAGCCCTGCTCGCATGTTGCGCATGACTGCACATACTCTCTCTCAAAAATAAGTAAATAAACATTTAAAAAAACATGGAGCATAAATATCTACACATGGACTCAAATATTACTACAGCTGAAACGCTTTAGACAAAAAAATTTCATCATAACTACTTGCAGAAACTGAACACATGGCTTTATTAAAAACACTCTTCAAGACCAATAACACACTTACATAACTTAATTCTCATTACACTTGTACTACCAAAAAAACAGAGAGAGAGAGAGACAGAAAGACTCTGACACTTCATTTTATAGGAAACTATAATAGAGCAGTGATTTATGATCTCACCTAGAATAAAAGTAACGCAACAAACCAACCCTGAAAGCCTAAATTTTTGTTACCAAAGTAGGTTAGTATTATAACCCTTGGTTACACCTAAATGGAGTTCAAGGTCCAATATGCATAACCAAATAAAAGTACAGCTTCTCCAGCTTAAGGACAAGAATAGTCAGAAAACTCAGAATGCACTCCACTGGCCTCCTAGCATCACCACCCTACGACCCTTCAGGACAGAATCTGATAGAGATGCCACTTCTTTATATACAAACGGGAAAAATGAATTCAGAAAGACAAGTTTGACTACTAGTTCATTGTCTCTTATATTGGACTTGAAATCTTAGCCTTTTCTATGCCTCAGTTTTCTCATTTGAGAAATGGGTATATATTTCCTATTCATCTACCTCCATGACAAGAAGAGTACATAATATCAAGAAAATTAAAATTGCATGAATTTATTTGGAACCAAACAAGACTCTCATTTCAATACTATCTTCACAATGTAAGTCAGTACAAGTTAAATAACTTCTCTGAATTAATTGCTTCATCTATAAAAGAGGTTACCACCTCTCACTGGGTTATTCTGAGGATTAAATGATGTAATATATGTAAATTATGCAGCACTATACCTACGACTTGTGTGGATAAATAGCCTCAAATCTGTGTAGCATTTCCATGTATTTATAAAATGAATCTACCTAACACTGTAATCAACATATCTCACTGTTATGGGCAAATTCATTATGAGCAGTTTACTTCACTAATCTGGTAGTTTAATAGAAAGTAAAGTAAAAGATTCAAATGAAAAAGTTTACATACTAAAGATAATACTTAAAGCAGAATGACTCTTCCCATTAGTACTCCATTCTACTAGACCACAATTCTATAATACCATAGAAAAAGAAATAACATTTGGCAAATATATACACATTGGAGACCAAGTTTTTATATACACATAGCATATTACAGAGGCATTTTATTATATATTATGTCAATTATGTTTTCTTTAAATTGATAAATCCTACTCACAAATTTCATAATGCTACTCCTTCCCTTAAAACTGTGTTCATGTACCATATACATATGTCAAAATGATAATTAAATAACTGTGTTATTATGTTGACTGTCTCCTTTATTAGGTAGTGCAGCAGTTTCATGACAGCAGGTACCCTGTCCACATCGTTCAGCTCTGCATTCCTGAACTATACGTTGAAAGAATGCATCATCTGTGTGTATATATGCAGTAAGACCAGAAGAGCATATATGAGAATGTTTGTTTTCTCTAGACGGTATGAGTGTCTCTTTTTCTCTATCTTCCAAATGTTCCTCACCATATATGTAATTGTTTTACAAACAGACAGTAGCCACTAAATATTTTCTTAGGAAAACAAGAATGCTTGAAACAAAAGATAAAAAGATAAAGGGAAACAAGAGCATTAAATTGAAAGCCACTTAAATTCAAACGAGTTTGTAATCTCTCCAAGGAAGATGGCCTCTAAAAGGGATTACAGCATGTACTCAAGAAAAGGAACACAAAGAAAAACAATTAATTGGTTTTAAATACGAAAACAAAAATTGCTACAAAGATGATAGATAATAAGGCCAATAACAAAAGGAAGATGAGTGTCTTATTCCCAGCAAAGACCAAGAGATTACAAACGCACTATCCGTGCAGATAACACTGTACTATGGAGCAATATAAATAAATATCTGAAGAATGTAAAAGAAGATATTCTGTTTTGTTTTGTTCTGTTTTACAAGATGTATTTTCAGAAAATATTTTCACATTTCCCACAAACCTACTCAGGCCATTCATCTTCCAATGCCATGTATGTATGTATGTGTGTGTGTGTGTGTATATATATATATATATATATACACACACACACACACTCTTGGAAACGGTGAATTTCTTTTTATCTAAAAGAACCAGATTTCAAACATGCAGATACAAACACAACACAGGGAGAGCTGTGCAGTGTGCCACGAAGGGGCTCCAGCATCCCTGGTGCGGTGCACTAAGTGAATCCATGCAGAGAGAGGGGTAGTGGCTCACATATTCCATCAGGGCTCGCTCTTCCTGCAAGTGCTCTCTGTGGGCCACTGTGGACTCTTTTCCTGAATCCCAAGGCACAGAATTCTCACAAACTTTGGCTCAGCATAGAATATTTATATTGCTACAAGAATAAAAAGACTGAAAATGGATTTTAAAAATTTGTTAAATCTTTCCAAAATGGAAAATGAAAATGGACTTAAAAATTTATTATTAAATTAAATCTTTCCAATATTGACAAGATGGAAAGAGCAGTAGAGCTGCCAGGGAAAATTCTCACCTACCATAACAAGAAGTCAGTGAATATAATTAAGTCTGAAGATTCAAGAGTTAGCAGATAATTATTATTTAGAAATACGAAAGTAAATACCATGAGAAATATTCGTTCCCTCTGATGAAAGAGACCAGGGAAGGGAAGGGCAAAAGAGGAACTGCTCGGTTTTCCATATATAAGCCTTTATATTTCTTTACCACGTGCATAAAATATTTTGATAAAAATAAAGCTAACGTAAGAAATACGTTTCGTGATTTTAAAACATGAAACAAGGTAGTAATATTAGTGATACATACATTATTAAAAGAATGTATAGCTAATAATTTCAAGTATCACATAAGAAAATGATTTACTGAGGGTTGCCTGGCTTAGTCGGTGGCGCATGGGACTCTGATTCCGGTGTTGTGAGTTTGAGCCTCATGCTGGGTGTGGAGATTACAAGGAAGGAAGGAAGGAAGGGAGGGAGGAAGGAAGGAAGGAAGGAAGGAAGGAAGGGAGGAAATCAAAACAAAGGAAGCCCACAAAAATGTGCGTACCTACCAGCATACATACTCTCACCACATTTCTAGCTTCTCCCCACCTGTTCCAGATAGGTGCCCTATTCAAAGCAGCTGACCTAAAATTACCCAATCTTGCCCTGCTCTTTCCAAGCTCTACAAACACGTCATAGGTATGCCTGATGTTCCCCTGATGTGCCTTTCCTCCAATTTCTACCCTATAAAACTAAATCAGTCTGTTTTTAGCCAATATCAAATATCACTATTTTATGAGGTAAAATTTAAGGGAAAAAGATCTTTTCATTCTCTATGAATCTAGTCTTTCTCATGTTTTTCCTTATGGAAAAGTTCATATTCTGACTTATATTTATATAATAGCATATATTAAAATGAGATTTTACCTCCAGTAAATTTTCCTATATTTAAGATATTTTTATATCTATTTTCATTCAATTAGTCTACAAATGCTCTACTAAAGTCACAGAATGCATAACCATTAGTTAATTTTAATACTGTCCCTTTAAGGGACTCCTACTTAGTCTTAATTTAAAGAGTTAGAATTTAGTCTGTTCTTATTTTTATTTTAAAAACAGACTCTAAGGCTCAGATATAATCCATTTCGTAATACAAGCTTTTAAAACATCTTTTACACAATATTTTCATTTTCTCCCTATTTTGTCCAACCACAAGAATGTTGCCCACATTTCTTTAAACAAATCTCTCAGTCACTCAACCTGACAACTTGTAGATATTTTAAAGTTATACTAGGTATGTATTATACTGTCAAGAAACAGTTGTCACTAAATGAAACATATGGCTTATAAAGGAGATTAGGCTCCTCAGTTTCTGAAAACAGCTAAGTGTAATGATACATAAACGATTGAATGTTTTATCACTGTAATAAAACACATGTCCATATCCACAGGTCATCTCAACTAGGGAAGCACATTCTTATTGGATACTAGGTAGCTAATCAGAACAGTGATTAAGCTAACTTTACAATCATCAGGCAGAGTCAAAATCTTACCCTAATTAAGCAAACTTTATTATGTAATACCTTTGCCTATTTAACATGTAAGAAGTAATCAGTTCATATAATGGAAAAAAGTCAACCAGCCCTTCTTAAGAAAATGAATGACATATTTCCTAATGCAAAAAGAAAGGAAACTTGCACTCCTCCAATTTCCTGGTAGGGAACAATTTATACTAAACAACACAGAAACTTTTCTTTCTGAGCTAACATTACTTGTTATCACTTGTTCCTTTATGGGTTGGGTACTGGGCATCATAGCTAGTTTGATAACCATTAACGTTGCTGGATTTAACTCCTCATGTTTAGGCATATTTTAACATCACTTGGTAAGACTCTGCTCTGAGTATTATAGGAGATAGCACATGGCTGAATAAGATTTCTTAACATTTATCTGGCGAGATGAAATAAACAGAAACTAAGGTTAAGCATATGGGCTGTGGAAGTGAGAAAAACTTGACTTTAAGGTCAAATCTGGGGATAGAACCCCAAATCTGCTTCAAGCTTCTTAAATTCAATAAAGTGTCAGGGCCTTGATATCAGAGAAACTAAAGGATGCCGCCCTTTGATTTACTGCACACTCATAAATTCATTAGGATCTTGGGCCGCCTGGGTGGCTCAGTCGGTAAGCGTCCTACTTCAGCTCAGGTCATGATCTCAAAGTTCATGGGTTCGAGTCCCACGTCAGGCTCTGTGCTGACAGCCCAGAGCCTGGAGCCTGTTTCAGATTCTGTGTCTCCCTCTCTCTCTGACTGTCCCCTGCTCACGCTATCAGAAATAAATTTTTTAAAAAATTTTTTAAATTTTAAATAAATAAATAAATACCTTAGGATCCATCATTGGCACAGGTTGTTTACAAGTCTCTATGCAAACAGTAAAGTTAGCAGTCTTCATTCAGATTACTAAACTTTCTATCCCTAGCGTTTGGCAGAATAGTTGGTATAAAACAGATACACAGTAAGTTTACTAAATAAATGTTAATAAATTAAATAGCGTCACTGAAAAAGAAAACTGGATTAAACTGAACTGGAGACAGACTAGCTAGAAAACTCTGAGATGAGAATTTTTTTATAGCAGAAGCATTAAAATGTCTTTGCAGCCTCGAACCACTCATTCCACACTGCCTTGAGCTTTATCCTGTGATACATAGTAGGGTAATGCACTTGCTTTATTCTTCCAAATTTCCTAACTCTTCTTGAGCATTTACTCTTTCGTTAAATTTTTAAATTGGCATGTAAGTTCAAACTTTTATTAATTTTATTTGTTTTTTTGGCATTTCACATTTTCTTAGTTCTTTCTGGATCTATTTAATTTTATTCTGACAAGGGCTTCAACCTCATAGCTCAGGTAGAGTTCATTTCCAAGAAAGGGTACACATATTTTCATAGATTTCATTCTAGTAACGTTTGTGCAAATAAGATGCCTATATATTATGATAAATAATTTTTAAATGTTTTTAATAATTTCTGAGAGAGAGACAGCGTGAGCAGGGGAGGATGAGACAGGGAGGGAGATACAGAATCTGAAACAGGCTCTAGGCTCTGAGCTAGCCCTCAGCACAGAGCCTGACATGGGGCTTGAACTCATGAACCGTGAGATCATGACCTGAGCCGAAATCGGACACTTAACCGACTGAGCCATCCAGGCGCCCCTGATGAATAATTTTTAATAAGAGAAATAAAAAACATCATTAATTACAAGTATCAGAATCATTCTCTTTTGCCCCTCAAGTACAGAGAACTGCTGTTAGATACTGTAGAATTTCAAACTTAAGAGTTTTTCAATTACAAACTTTTAGAGTTCCAAAATTATACACTTATGGAAATGCAAGTCACCGAAGTTTAAGTCAATCTGTGGTATCTCTGTGATGGGTTTGAAGTGGGCCAACTAAGCTAAAGTGCCACTAAAGATAATACACCAAAGTTATTCTGAGAAGTGATAAGCTCCAGCCAAAGCCACATTGTTTCCTTGCATCTTTCCGAGTGTGACAGAAGATAGAGCTTAAAATAAATTTGCAAGGACAATAGCACATGTTAACGTCTTGCTAACACGTCTTTTAAATTTCTCATCTTCTGCGATTCGAAGTTTTTACATATTAGAAAATAATTGAAAGGTTTCTAATAGATAATGCATAAATCTTCCTGAATGTCTTAACTTTGAATCCAAAACATGAAAATAAAATGTATTTTATATAGAAAAATAATTCATACGCAATCATAGCTTAGGACAGGAATGATATTTAAGATGACAGAGTTGTCTTGAATCAAACTTTCTAAAATAAGCAAACTAAGGAACTGTATTCAGGTAACAATTCTATTGAATTATTACATTACATTATATAATTTTCACATAATTAATATGTGTGTGTGTTGTGTGTATGCTGGATATTTTACCACCAACTTCAGCAAGGAAGCATACAAATAGGAGCTTTATATTCTGCAAACCCTTATACAAATTATCATTTCACTGAAGATGTCTGTTCCTAAAGATTTTACTAAAGAGTTTTAGAATCATGATATGTATAAGACCTCTACAGACTCCAAGCCTTCTGATCATGCTATAATTTACCAATCTCAGTTTTCCTAGGAGTTGTATAGAACTTGGCCCAGGGATGCTTAATGAACGTTTTAAGTATAAATGAGTAAAGTAGCTGGCAAAAGAAAAGCCCTTCTCCAATAATAAACTAGATAATAAAGGCACCTCTAACAACTGGAGCAAATAAAGCTAGCTGAGAAAAGTAACTGCTCACTTCACTGTGTCAAAGGAGAAGGGTGCTCCAACAGGTTTACAACCTCTATGCAACACTGATAAGTAATAGGTGACAACGATGAAAACGATTTCAAATAGAAGTCAAACAATACTGGAGAGTAAAAAGCCCAATTGGCAGTGACAAAAAAGGGCAAGGTGGCAAAAAAAAAANGGAAAAAAAAAAGGAAGGGGGGAAAAAAAAAAAAAAAAAAAAAAAAAAAAAACAGGCACTGACTTCAGATAAAAGAACCAGAAAATAAAAAAGTGAATCAAAATACAATCTGAATGTAGTCAAACAGTAGTCTGACCACAGGGCATTTAGGCAGGGTATGTGTGTATGTTTGTGTGGTGTAAAAAAGGGTCAGGAAGACACAGGCAGTAAAAGAGAGCTAAGCTGACAGTCATTTAGATTTCAGTAGTCCCTAAAGACATCAAGAGATCATACCAAAGAGACATGTGTAAAACTAAGGGTACTGTACCACAGAAAGGCAGTATGGACTGTAGAGTCAGGTCAGGTTCAAAGCACATTTTACAATTTACTAAAGGGGTGGCCTCAGGCAAGTTACCTAATCTTTCTGTGTTTTACTTTGCTCTATAAGTGATGAATAACAATATCAGTTACTTCACAGGAAGATGCTATGAGCATTAGAGGAGTTTATACATCTAAATGAGAACAATGATTTAGCTATTATTAATTATGTGACAGGTGTTCTAGTACATGTCTCTTGTCCTCATTTTCATCATCTTCCCATGCACCCAGTGGCAAAGTTTACTTTAGACAATAAAGGTTATTAGAAAAGTTTATTCAAAGGGCGCCTGGGTGGCTCAGTCAGTTAAGCCTCTTACTCTTCATTTCGGCTCTGGTCTTAAACTCATGGTTTCATGAGTTCAAGCCCGGCATCGGGCTCTGTGCTGTCAGCACAGAGCCTGCTTGAATTTTCCCTCTCTCTCTGCCCTTCCCTCTCCAAAACAAAATAAACTTTAAAAAGAAAATTTATTCAAGACTGATGTCTCATACACTTAAAATACAAAACTCTCAAGATTATTAAGAATGTCAATGTGCCTAATGCCTAAAATTCAGTTCACTAAAAAAATTCTAAAAGTAAAAACTTTCAAGATTTTGATGACATGGTAAAATGTAAAAAACATAAGAAGATGACGAAGCCCAAGAAAAATACATGTCAGCTTAAATTCTTGTGCTCATAAAGGACTATCTCTCACATTCCATGAAAATTCACACTTGTGAGACAGAAGAGTAGGGTGGCAAGAAAGTGCCTGCTTTCCACTCTGCTAGGGATTAAAAAAAAAAAAAAGATATCATTTTCAATCTTGGCATGACATGACAACATGCCAAAGATATAAAGTAACTGCGAAGAATTAGACTTTTTGAAGTAAAAGATAAGATATTTTAGAAATGTTTCCTTCTATTTCTAAAACACAAATTACTTCTGGAGAAGGGTAGCCATGTAACAATTTCCAAAGAGCTCATTCTATCTTTATGGGCACAGGCAAATTAAAAACAACAACAATGCTGACATTCATGACATCTCAAAAGCTGGACTCAAGTTGCATTCAGCTGACCTATGCCCTCCAATATCCATATGTCCTACAGAAGGGACAAAAGAGAAGCAATGTTAATTGAGTACACACAACACTTCATTCAAACAGCCCTCTGACATATGTAGGGTCTGCTCCCTTCTAAAGATGAAAAACGGATATATCCTCTGACCTACCAATTCCAAGTCTAGAAATTTATCCCACAGATATACTAACACATGTATAAAATGAAGCATATTTACAGTAAACCGTTACAGCATGGTTAAGAGCACAACTAAATGAACATCCATAGGGAACGGGTTCAATATATTTTGTATATTCATAAAATGGAACATTATGTACCTATTTTTTTTTAATTTTTTTTAATGTTTTATTTATTTCTAGGAGAAAAAGAGTGAGAGAGAGAGAGAGCGCGCGCGAGCAGGGGAGGGTCAGAGAGAGAGGGAGTCACAGACTCTGAAAGAGGCTCCAGGCTCCGAGCTGGCAATCAGCACAGAGCCCGACGCGGGGCTCGAACCCACGAACCGTGAGATCATGACCCAAGCGAAAGTCGGACGCTTAACCGACTAAGCCACCCAGGCGCCCCATATGTACCTATTTTTAATATGAGCCAAGTTCCTAATACTGATACAGAAAGATCCCCAAGATAAGCTAAAGCTGATAGTATGCATAGTATCTACCATTTGTAGGAAAAGAGATGAAAATGCACATATATCTTGCTCTTCCATGCATAAAATATCTCTGTGAAAAATATAGGTGCAGGAGCACTTGGGTAGCTCAGTCCATTAAGCATCTGACTCTGGATTCTGGCTCAGGTCATGATCTCACGGTTCGGGAAACAGAGCCCCATGTCGGGCTCTGTGCTAATGGGAGTATCTCTCTCCCTCTCTCTCTCTGCCCCTCCCCAACGTGTGCGTGTGTGCTCTCACTCTCTCAACATAAATAAATAAAAGCTATAAAACACACACACACACACACACACACACATATATGGCTGCAAAATGTTTCACTATATGGAAGAGAATTTCGGTGACTGAGAAATAGGAAGGGGTAGAAAGAATTTTCATTGCAAAAGCTTTAGATTTTAGCAAAATTAATATATTACTCATTCAAAAAACCAATTAATAAAATTTTATTTAAAAAAAAGAAAATTTTCCTAATATTCCTATGGCTAGTAGATGGCTAATGAGTAGAACAGATACCTAAATATTGGCCTAACACCCAAATCAAAAAGTTTTTCATGTTCAAAAAACTTTTTCAAAAAAATTTCATTATATGCTGCCACCTACAAGCATATCTTTGACACCTTATAATAAATCTTACAAGAAAGAAAGATTCTGAACTGTCAGAAATGTTAAATCATGCACATTCTAATATAGAAATAAAGTAAATGTTATCAGGATATGAAGTCAGCTCTGACACTGAAGCCCAGGTAGTCTCCTTTAGCTAAAGAGAATCATTCATCTATCCAGGAGATTCGACAGTAATCATTTGCTATAGCCAAGAATTTTCTCAGATTTTAACTGTATTTCCCCAGCTCCAAATTAAAACATATGTACATATGTTTTCAAAACACTGTGCCTTCACTTAAACATTTTAGGCTATTTAGCTATGCTAAATCTCTTTAAGTAACTTCAGTCATTCCTATGGTTTAATTAATGAGGCTTAAAAGATTTCTAGATCTTTATGAAAATGTTGACAAGAGAGACAAGTGTGAATCCTTGTTTCTAGAACAGTCTCCAATTATGAATCCCGATTTCTAGTAGTTTCTAGTTTAGAAAATATTTTTCATGCATTCTTCTCCACAAAAAGAAAAATTCAGAACAAAGAAATATAAATTACATTAAGATGTCAATTCCTATTGTCCAAACATATGTGTATCCACGGGCCTTTCTGAAAATGCTTACAGACAGTCTCAATCTCTGGTGAATGAGAATGCATATATTAAAAAAGAAATAAAAGAATAGAAAAGCCATTTAGCAACTAATCATCTGTTCTGTATAAGATCTCCTCAATCTACTGAAGAATATAAAGCTCGCGGGAATTACACTGTTCCAAAGTATTACCCTGCAAGTGACAGTCAATTGCATATATTACATACAATATCCTAAATTTTAGGTCAGAGAGCAAATATGTATAAAATGGATCTTTTCTCCAAATGATCATTTGTGGAAACTAAGAATGTAGGAAAGAACTAAGCAGAGTAGACAATGAAAGCAAAATATGAATTCAAGGACCAAGTTACCCTTGTTATGAACTTAGTGCCTTAGATGTCCATTCCAACCCATGAAACATTGCCACAGCAAGGAAAAGTTCAGAATTAGGTAAAATATCTGTTAGTCAGGTACTCCTTTATATAAGGAAGAAAGTAAGACAGAATAGGAAGAGTCTGGCCCATCACAGGACATCAATTCACCCCTGGCAAGGTAGACTGCATAGCCGAAGCAGTGAGCTGAGAAAGACCAATTTATCTGTGAACTATACTAGGCTTAGAGGGAAGTGGGTGTGCCCTAAGGAAGATTAGATGAATTCCTAACATGTTTCTAAACCAGAATAATGTGAGTGACTCACAGAGAGTAAACAGGCACTTTATATCTGATGTCTTTCTGTTCACCCCTTCCTTTCCTCTCTTATCTTCCCTTAAAAGAATGTCACAAAAACAACCCAATTCCTTACTCCTCCTAAGCTGAACAAAACTGGGTGTATATGAATCTACTAAAACATAGCCATTATCCCTCAGATTCCCTGTTTTTGCCTTCCAAAGGGTAAGGCAGAGTTAAAGTATCATTCTGCCTTACTCATATCTTCCTAAAATAAATGGATGTTCAATGTAAGATTCTCCCTTCTAGTTGCAAAGATCTCTTTTAGTAAAATTTCATGACAAGTGCATTTCAAAAGAAAAGGTTCAGGGTTTGGGATGAATGTTGGATAGCCATTCAGTCACATGGTAAGCACATGGTCTCTTCTGGAATAACACATAACCTGGGTTTGAACATCAGCCATTGATGTTCATGCTTGTGCAAATTACTCAACTTCTGTTTCTTCATCTTTTTTTTTTTTAATGTTTTATTTATTTCTAGGAGAGAGAGAGACAGCGTGAACAGGGGAGGGTCAGAGAGAGAGGGAGTCACAGACTGAAACAGGCTCCAGGCTCCGAGCTGGCAGTCAGCACAGAGCCCGACGTGGGGCTCGAACCCACGAACCGCGAGATCATGACCTAAGCGAAAGTCGGACGCTTAATAAGCCACCCAGGCGCCCCTGTTTCTTCATCTTAAAAAAAAAAAAGAAAGAACATATTCATGTACACATACACACACACACACACACACACACACAAAATGCAAAAGAAAAAATGGTACAGCAGATAACAAAAGACCAGAGCACAACTAGAATCTGACAAAGATCAGACATGCCAAAAAACTGGCACTCTAAAGTGGCCAGAAATTAGACACACCAAATGCGATAATAGTGAGTGACATAATGATAAGGATGGGAACAGGCCGTTTTTTGGTAATGAAGAGAACAGACAACTAAAAGGTTATTGAATAGCACTGTACTGCTCAGGAGTGAGAAGGGGTGTCAAACACCGATTTAGATCCTCCCAACAGTGGTTCTCAATGACTCTGTTAGAGAAATTTTTTGTTTGTACAAATGTAGTCACCTACAAAAAGTACTATTTAGCCACAAAGAAGGCCCACCCAGAAAGCTGAATTGAAGCCAGGAAGAGACTTTTAATTTCACTTCTGAGCAACAGAGGATTGTAAAATAAATCATTCAGACTTCCTATCTCATGCAATCCTCAGAGTCAATTCAGTATACATAATTCAAAACTTTAAGAAGACAAAATGGTAGACAGAATAATGACCTCTCAATAACATCTCTGTCTTAATCTCAAGAACTTATAAATAATGTTAAATAATATGATACTAGAGAATTAAAGTTCCCTTAAATTGGAATTAAAACTGCTAATCAGGGGCGCCTGGGTGGCTCAGTCAGTTAAGCGTCTGACTTCAGCTCAGGTCATGATCTTGTGATTCATGAGTTCAAGCCTCACATCAGGCTCTATGCTGACAGCTCAGAGTCTGGAGCCTGCTTCAGATTCTGTGTCTCCCTCTCTCTGCCCCTCCCCTACTTGTTTCTCTCTCTGTCTCAAAAGTATTTAAAAATTAAAAAAAAAAAAAAACCTGCTAATCAGATGACTTTAAAATAGGAAGATTATCCGAGATTCAGTAGGCCCAATGTAATGACAAGGGTCTTTAAATATGGAAGAAGAGGGAGGCCAAAGAACCTGCCAAAATGCTGTGATGAGAGAGAGACTCCATAGCCTCTGCCACCTTTGAAAACAGAAAGAATGGGAGCCAAAGAAAGCAGGTAGCCTCTAGAAACTGGAAAAGGCAAAAGAAAAGATTGTCCCCTTGAGCTTTCAGAAAGAAAGACAGTCTGCCAACACCTTAATTTAGCTCAGTGAGACCCATTTCGGACTTCTGACCTCTAGAACTGTAAGATAATAAATCTGTAGGGGCTTTTTCTACCACTAAGTTTGTGGTAATTTGTTACATAGCAATAGGAAACTAATACACAAAGAAATACATTTTGAAAGACTGGTATTAAAATGTTAAAGAAACCCTTTTAAAGAATTGAGGTATTTAATGCCAACTTCTCTAGAAAATTCAGTTATTCAGAATTAGCCATGCCCTGAGGTTTTTGGAGATAACTGAAAAATTACCACTAACTTTAGATAAATGCTTTTTTCCCCCCTTAAGCCTAAAATCACTAACAGTTAATTGTAAATCTAGAAGTTATGATGCTAATTGAGATAACCACAACATAAACCAGATGCAATATCTAATACCTTAAATCCATTAAATATTTAAATTTGAAAAAGGAATTGTTGGTTGCCAAAAGTAATGCTAGTATTGAATGTATTAAGTATAAATTATAATATATGCTAAAACATTACCCTGTTTTCAAGGCCTTTAAAGATTAAATGTAGCTTTATATTTTATTTTATTTATTTTTTTTTACAGTTTATTGTCAAATTAGTTTCCACATAACATTCAGTGCTCATCCCCATAAGTGTCCTCCTCTATGCCCATCCCCCCCTCCCCCCCACATCCATCAGTCCTCAGTTTTTGTCAGCATTCAAGAGTCTCTCATGGTTTGCCTCTCTCCCTTTCCCCCACCATTTCCGCCCTTCTTCTCCCCCTTGTTCCTCCGTCAAGTTCCTCCTAATCCTCCTATACGTGCAAACATATGATATTTGTCCTTCTCTGCCTGTAGCTTTATATTTTAAAAGCTACTTCAAATTATAGATGGGATGTTCTAAAAATCAGCAATACCTACATGTTTCAAAACACCTTCTACTGATAACAGAAAATTTCATTTATATTTAGTATCAGATTAATAATTAAACACTTTAATGTATTTCCCTAAAAAGTAAGAGAATCAGCAAACTTGAACATGTCTAGGACCTCTTCAGAGTAAATTCCAAACACTTCCAAATAGCTTTTGTAGGATATCAATTTAAAAACCAAATGCAAGGATGAAAAATACTAGTTATATCCACTTCTCTAGGTGAAGTGTATCTTCTTTATCTACATGGTTACTTACAATTTGAAACAACTCTGCTGTGAATAGAAATGATATATGCACATGGATGTGTATGGAGGTGAGTGTTAAGATGGTTATGATAGAAACAAACCATTTTCTACATTAAGAGGAAACTGATAGCAGGGGCAGTACTGGTAAAACAGTACTATTTGGGTTAAAGTATTTTTAAAAATCCATCACTACATTCAGTTCTGTGGCAAAACACTCCTCCTGAAACATACATTTCTGAAAATTTCTCACGTGTCAGTAATTTAGGAGGGTAAGAGAATACTGAAAACAAAATCAGTCCTTTCATCAGAAAATAGATGAAAAATATATCCAACCACCATGACCTTATCAAACAGGCTTACGCCCCTGCAGAGAAACAAAGAATACGTAAGAACGGCTGGGGCGGTCTGTCTTATCCAGCAACCACTATTCTCAACAAACATCTACTAAAAAAGGACAATAAAGTGAAAGATGGCCATGATCCCTGACTAAAAAATATTATTCAGAATTGGAACACAGTGCTCTTAAAAAGAAACGATGGCCTCCAACCTTAACAAGAATGTCTCCTTGGGAAGGAGAGATCACTTACAAAATGCTGAAAGTACAATAATTGGATGATGTGATCTGAGCAACATTCTTTCTTACAACTTTTCCCTTTTTGGTATGTGTGTCAGGCACTGGGTAAGAGGAATGATCCTTTAAAAAAATTACACAAACAACAAAACCAAACTGTACTGAGGAAGATACCACAAACAGGCAAAGTAAATATTATTTGAGATTTTAAAAAGATACCATATATGTACATGGATAATAAAAGATGCTTACATATTAAATTTTTTTAAAGGAGCAAGCCTCATAATTTATGATATAAACAATTGTTTAAAAAGTATAACTTTGACTACCAAAGAGGCCTAAATAATTCAGAAGGCATTCATAGATTGGAATTATATTTTCTAAAATATTTATATGCTTAACTTAGGCAAACTACTTATTAAATGCTCGGATTTAACTTTTTCAACTAATCTAATGACTCTACAACATAGAGATTCCTAATTTATGGGTAAACAAACTGAAGTTCTAAAAACTAACATAACTTGCTCATAACCTTAGAACTAGTAAGTGATGAAGTCAGGATTAGAACTCTGATGTTTCTGGGGCGCCTGGGTGGCTCAGTTGGTCAAGCGTCCGACTTTGGCTCCGGTCATGATCTCACGGTTCGTGGGTTCGAGCCCCTCATCGGGCTCTGTGCTGACAGTCACCTCAGAGCCTGGAGCCTGTTTCAGATTCTGTGTCTCCCTCTCTCTCTGACCCTCCTCTGCACACGCTGTCTCTCTCTCTCTCTCTCTCTCAGAAATAATAATAAAAAAAAAAGAACTCTGATGTTTCTGATTGGTCTCACTAAACTAGAAAAACAGGTCTATGTTGCTGTCAAAGTAATGAGCTGCCTTTTCTCCTGATGGAGTTAACCATGGCAAGGTAACTCCAGTCTCTGCATTAAGAAAATTCCTCAACGAGTCTTAAGCATCTACTTCCATAAACAGTAGTAAAAAGTAAAAAAAAAAAAAAAAAAAAAAAAATGTAAAAAATCTTACCAGGTGTGCATTCACAACTAATTAAACAGAAGACTAGATTATCATACAAGCAATGCCTTAAAACAGATCATCTACAAACAGCAGAATGCAGCAGCATGGTGTCACAGTGTATTCGTGGAGAGGAGAGGACAGCTCATAGTCCTAACAAATTCACTACTCAGTCAAATAATCTCCCTGAGAAATAGGGGTACTAAAAGTCTGTATCTGTGGTCGGTTGAATGGTGTACCCAAAAAGATATATCCATGTGAATGTTACCTATTTGGAAAAGGGGTCTTGCAGATATGATTAAGATATAGATCCTGAGAGATCATCTCAGATTACCTGAACAGACCCTAAATCCAATGACAAATGGCCTCATAAGAGACAGAACAGGAGAAGACACAGACACACAAAGAGAAGGAGGTAAAGTGACAGTGAAGACAGAGACTGGAGTGAGTCAGCCATCAGGAATGCTGACAGCCACTTGAAGCTGAAAAAGACAAGGAAAAAGTCTCTCCTAGAGCTCCCTAAAGGAGTACAGCCCTTCCATCACCTTGATTTCTGACTTCAGGCATACGAAACTAGGAGAGAATAAATACCTGTTGTTTTTAAGCCACCCCATTTGTGGTCATCTGTTCCATCACTAATAAAGTACCAAAAAATAGTGTTGAAAAGATTTGATGAGATAGAGTATTCAAAGCATTCTTGATCTTTAAGTATACAATAAATATTAACAATTACAAATAAATTAATTAATATATATGAGGGGCAGCTATTCTACATGTAAACATCTGTTTTTGCATTTTTCCAGGGAAAGAAAATATACTTATTTTTTTCCTTACTGTGAAATGAATTACTAAAATGTATTTGGTACTCCACTAAAAATACCTTAAAAATTAGCAATTGTAACTATTAAGCTTTGTTTCTAGAAAAATGATTTTCTCCTTTATTTCACTTTTAGACTAAAGCTAAATATACCAAAAGCCTTTGAAAAAGGACCATTCACTCCTAATTTATTAAATAGACTAAATAAAAGATATCTGAGATCACTGGAACTAGAATTATAAAAATAGGGTAAATGGTTTAACAAAAAAAGGCAAAAGACCCATTGACCAAATATTAGTTCAGTCAGGGCACAGCTATGAAGCAGAATAATTTCTTCTTCTCACTCAAAGAATTAGTCCCTTAAGCAGACCATGAAGTGTGCTGACCAGGTAGCCCTCAAAACCTTCTCTTCCCCAGAAGGTAAGCTCTATCACAGAAACCTCCTTCCTTATTCTCTGAAGAACTACTGCCTACCAAGAGTGGTAGGCAACTGAGAAGTAAATGCAAACCCTTTCTAAATAGAAGCCAACTTTAAGGTCCAAAATGCAGGCCTTCTGATTTGTGTTTGGGCAAAGAGAAGACTCTCATTTTAAATTCTATCTCTAACTCCATTCACTTCTCAAAACAGTAGGTAAGGGGCCCTTGGGTGGCTCAGTCTGTTGAGCATCTGACTCCTGATTTCAGCTCAGGTCCTGGTAATCTCATGGTTAGTGGGATGGAGCTCCACTGTCAGTGAGGAGCCTGCCTGGGATTCTTTCTCTCTGTCCCTCCCCGGCTTATGCTCATGAATGCACTCTCTCCCTCTCTCTCTAATAAATAAATGAAAATTAAAAAACAAAACAGTAGATTATCCTCTTAGGACTGACTTTGCTATATCCCAAAGGGTTTGAACTGTCATGTTTTTTCTTTTTTTTCCATATATTTTTTAATTTCTTCTTTAATTGCCTGGTTGACCCATTCATTCTTTAGTAGGATGCTCTTTAACCTCCGTGCATTTGGAGGTTTTCCAAACTTTTTCCTATGGTTCATTTCAAGTTTCATAGCATTGTGATCTGAAAATGTGCATGGTATGATCTCAATTCGTTTTGATTTACTGAGGGCTGTTTTGTGACCCAGTATGTGATGTATCTTGGAGAATATTCCATGTGCACTCAAGAAGAATGTGTATTTTACTGCTTTTGGATGAAAAGTTCCGAATATTTGTCAAGTCCATCTGGTCCAGTGTATCATTCAGGGCCATTGTTTCTTTATTGATTTTTTTGCCTACATGATCTGTCCATTGCTGTAAGTAGAGTATTAAAGTCCCCTGCAATTATCACATTTTTATCAATAAGATTGCTTATGTTTGTGACTAATTGTTTTATATATTTGGGTGTTCCCAAATCAGGCACATAAATTGTTAGCTCTTCTTGATGGATACACCGCCCTTCTTCATCTCTTGTCACAACCTTTAGTTTAAAATCTAGTTTGTCTGATATAAGTATTGCTATTCCAGCTTTCTTTTGACTTCCAGTAGCATGATAGTTTTCCATCCTCTCACTTTCAATCTGAAGGTGTCCTAAGGTCTAAAATGGGTCTCTTGTAGACAGCCAATAGATGGGGGGCTCTTGCTTTTTATCCATTCTGATACCCTATGTCTTTTGATTGGAGCATTTAATCCATTTACATTCAGCACTATTATTGAAAGATGGGATTTAGTGTCATTGTGTTATTTGTAGGTTTCATGCTTGTAGTAATGTTTCTGGTGCTTTGTGGTCTTTGCAACATTCCACAAAAAAAAAAAAAAGAAAACATAACAAAACAAAACAAAACAAAACAGTAGGTTAAAAGGGAACAAGAAGTAAGAGAGAACTGCAGGCCTCTCCCCTGACCAGGGCACCTGCCACACATGAGGAAAAAGGTGAAGAAACAGAACTTGGAGACTATGACTCTGTTGTGGCACAGTGTACGCCATCCAATGGTAAAGTGGCCCAATAATTCCCGGGAGAGAGGCTGAGTTGGATAGACAGCAGTTGTAGCCTCCATCAGCCCCTTTCCACATAGGCAGAAAAGATGTATACGGAGGAAGTTCTATTCTCACTGTGGGCAGAGGCAGCAGGAAGGAGAAGAACTATCTGACTGCTGAGCTGGTGGTGGACAAAAGAAGGGGTTGTGTTTATAACCAACATCTAACAATGCAGACATTAACGTTATAGCTTCCAGGGTGACAGAGACCATGCGGGACTGCCACACAAAACTGTTCTTGCTTTTCTGCAGCTACCATTTAGTGTAGTTTTATTTAGCATCACAAACTTGTACACATTAGCCTCATTCATTTCTTCTGTACCATTGTTTGCTTTCCTTTCTTAATTCTTAGTAAAAGTATTTTTAGGAAATTTTCACCCTCATATGCTATACTCAGCTCAACAAACATTTCAGCACAAACCAGGAGTGAGTCTGTGGGAAAGGTCAGTACATACTACTATAAACAAGACAGGCATGGCCTTTGCCCTTAGGAACTTACAGTCCAGTAGCAGATGTGAATGAGGTTTTACATTCACTAATGAGGTTTTTTTTCCTCTTAAAACCAAATGTTGGGAAATCTGGAAGAGTTGCATGTGTGTATGTGTTAGAGGACACTAAGTTTCCTATACCCCTAAATCTAGAGTATGCCATGGCTCTATGAGGGCCTCAGCTGTGATATTTAAGGAAATCATGGAGCTGTAGACCTTACTAGCTCAGATAAATGTATCTCAAATGGCTTTAGAAATACAAATGGAAAGTGAGGTATACAGTCAAATGAACATGGCTCTCCCACAAGTTTTTATCACTCTGCTCACATTAACTTGAACTACAAGTTCTGTTTTTATCTTACCTGCCATAATACATCAAACACCGCTTTTATGGCAGAGACTAGGTCATTTTTTTTCTTTTTGTAACTGTACAGGAATTAAAGAATTTTAATCCCAACTTAAACCCTGACAAATAGTCATTAAAAGAATGAGTAAATCAGTGTTACTAAGTGGAAAGAAAAAGAGAGGAAAACTGAGTAAAAGAAACAGAACAAAGTTTAAAATGAGAGATATACAACAGAAAGGACACAGTGAGGCACAGATCAGAACGGCTGCTTCGCAGAAAGTTCCTCAACCAGTTTGGAACTTCCAGCCCTCACCATCGGGGCCTCTTCCCACCAACTCTCCTTTCACCCAGGTCTCTATTCCTTCCCACCCACACTTGTGAAATAGTCTCCCAACTGGTCTCCTTCCTTCCCCGCCCTACACATTACACACAGCCAGAATAGCTGGGTTTGTAATCCTGGCGAGTGACCTTAGGTATTGTTTTCCTCCATTTCCTTATCTTAATAGGAGAATAATAATAGCATCCATGCCTCGCAAAGTTCTTAAAGCTTATTTACTTTGAGAGAGAGAGAGAGAGAGAATAAGCCAGGGAGAGACAGAGAGACAAAGAGACAGACAGAGAATCCCAAGCAGGCTCTGTGCTGTCAGTGCAGAGCCCGATGTGGGGTTCAAACTCACAAAGGGTATGATACCTCACAAAGTTCAGGAAAGGATTAAATGAGTTATATGTAAAGCATTTAAAAGAATGCATAACTTAGAGTACCAGCTCAATAAACACAATATTATTATTATTATTAAATTTATTATTGTATTTCAAAACAACTCTTCAATAGTTTCCCATTAACTAAGAACCAAAATTCAAAATTTTACTTATGGCAGCTGTAATCTTTTATAATAATCTGAACATTTTAACCTTCTAATCATCTTCTAGTCTTCCTCTTCTCTCAAAAACTACATTTCAGCCATAGTGAACTGCAGACAAGTTCTCCGAAAGGAGCGGCTTCGCTCAAGCTGTCCTCTCTGCCTAGAATGCCTTCTTTCCTCCCACTACTGACCACTGGCAAGCCCCTATACTAAACTCAAGCTTCAATTCATGCATTATCTGGTAGGACATCTTCTTTGCCTCCTTCAGACTCTTCCTCTATGTTCCAGATGCTTCTTGTACATATCCATTCTGACAATCATCAAGCTGGATTATAAAAATGTCTGTTTCATCCCATTAGGGCTTTCCTGAACTAATAGATACATTAATTTCTCTACCTGTTCCCTGATCTTGGCACAGTCACAAGCACACCACTGTAATAAAATACATGCTCGCAGAAGAGAGGGAGGAAAAGAGGGTGCTTTCTTTTTTGTACATCATGGCCTCAGTGGCCCCAATCTTCCCCTATGTTTCTTACTGTTCATAGAAGTCCTTTTCTTTAGCCAACAAATTCAGTCAGCAGCCTAAAGCACATATACAGTTTTCTACACCACTAAGTGGGAGGTATGAATTATATATTATATACAGACACACATGGGTAAGTTTGAGTCACAGAAATCTCAGTTCATCTCATCACACATTCACATTTTGCTAAAGTTTTTTCCTTTTTTTTTTTTGCTAAGATTTTTACAATCCTTTCAAGCTTCTTAATTCATGTTTGATCCCAACCTCCACCCCACGTCATTTCACCCAATTCCTGGGAAAACTGAGTACTTTTGGCACTAAATTACAAATTGCCCTATATTTTAATCATGGAATCACTCTCAACTAAGATCTCTCTTTTCTAAGATCATGGAAAACTTTCTCACTGCCCTTAATTTAAAAAATGCTTCCTTTTCAGAACTTTAAACTTCAGGTGACTGAAAAATGCTATTCTGTTCTTTCCTACCATCATCATTCAAGCACCTGGGGGCGGGAGGTGGGGAAGACAGATCTGTACATCAGTATTTTTAAGGTGTCTGTGTCCACTGAAACTAACATACACTTTTTTCCCCCCATTTCTGCAGTTCAATTACATATGGTTTATTCAAGCTCCAGACATACGTAATTAGCAAAGGACAGTTTGATACCTTAGAGACAAATGGAGGGATTTTAAGGCTTTAAAGAAAGAAATGCAGGAAAATGAACTTAAAATAGGAGAAAAGGTTAGAGAAAACAGAAAACATGTTGGCTACTTTAAGAGTAATGGTATTTGGTAAAAACCAATGTGCCACTAAATCCAGCATATTTCCCACACTCAGTATAAGATACAGATACCTAAAAGAATACTGTAATCAGAGCACCAAACAGATGAAGAACAGAGCGGAACAACGTGAAGAGGCACACAGGCTGAGCGAGTTGAACTTAGGGGCCTGCACCTGTCTGCTCCTCCTTTTCTCCTCTGCTGCACAACTCCAATACCAGTGGTACCCCTGTCACAGAGTTGTCACTGTAGGTATTTTTAAAAACAGATCAAAAAGGAACTCTGAAGCATATGTAACAGCAAATGGTTTAGGTGGACCAAAGGTACTGCTGGCCGACTGCTAGAGCTGCTTCCTCTCAAATGGTATGAATCCAGGCAGTCTGTTCTCTGTACTTGAACTTAGCCATGCCTTGCAATTCCACTGAAAAAATGTTTCACAGATGAAGATATTATTAAAGCTGCTTTAATAAATCCAGAGAATGCATATGTTGGAGCTGCTAAAGGAATGAATGAGGTAATATTATTGCCAGAATATTTTGTGAGCTCCTGAAAACACAAATTTTTAAAAGAGCACTGACTTCTTACTAACATTTTCCATGGAATTTGAAATTACTGGAATATCTAACAAATGTCTCCATAAGTCTTTCCCTGTCTCCTATGGAACAAATCTTATGCTAAAAACTTCTATGGTGGTGTATCTGGAAGAGTAAAATGAACATTTAGACAATAGGCATTATGATGACTATAAAATAAGAATATATTCTTAATTCCTTTATTTCAAGAGACAGTGTGATATTGTAGAATGATCATTATATTAGGAGGGAAACAGACCTGAGCGTGAATTCTGGCTTATTTGCATACAAGTTGTGTGAGTCTGAAGTACAGTACTTACTCACCCTCTCTGTAAAGTGAGGTGATAATATCTGTCACAATAATTGCTATGAAGATTAAATGACTGAAGTATATGAAGTTCGAAGCCCAATAATTTGTTAAGAATAAGAATTTAAAATTCTAGTTTCACAAAAAATAGCTAGACTTAATACATAAAGTCGGCAAAGTCACAAGATATAAAATCAATGTATAGAAATCTGTTGCATATCTATACACCAATGACGAAGCAGCAGAAAAAGAAAACAAGGAATTGATCCCACTGACAATTGCACCAAAAACCATAAGATAACTGGAAATAAACCTAACCAGAGGTTAAAAAAAAAAAAAAAAAAAAATCTGTACTCTGAAAATTATAGAACACTTACGAAACAAACCGAAGAGGACACAAAGAAATGGAATTAAGATTGTAAGAACAAACATTGTTAAAATGTCTATAGTGCCCAAAGCAATCTACACATTTAATGCAATCCCTGTCAAAATATCACCAGCATTTTTTACAGAACTAGAACAATCCTAAATTTGTCTGGAACCACGTAAGACCCCAAATAGACAAAGCAAACCTGAAAATGAAAGTAAAGGCTAGCACAAACACAGACACATAGATCAGAGGAACAGAACAGAAAACCCAGAAATGGACCCATAACATATGATCAACTCAACTTTGAAAAGCAGGAAAAGAATATCCAGTGGAAAAGACAGTCTCTTCAGCATATGGTGCTGAGAAAAACTGGACAACAACATGAAGAAAACTGAAACTGGACCAATTTCTTACACTATACAAAAAAATAAATTCAAAATGGATGAAAGACCTAATTGTGAGACAGGAGACCATCAGAATCTTATAGAACATAGGCAGCAACCTCTTTGACCCGAGCCGCAGCAACGTCTTACTACACACGTCACTAGAGGCAAGGGAAACAAAAGCAAACATGAACTATTGGGAATTCATCAAGAAAAAAAGCTTCTGCACAGCTAAGGAAACAATCAAGAGAATAAAAGGCAGCTACCGAATGGGAGAAGATATATGCAAATAACATATCTAATAAAGGGTTACTATCCAAAATCTATAAAGAACTTATAAAATCCAACACCCAATAATCCATTTAAGAAATGGGCAGAAGTCATGAATAGACACTTTTCCAAAGAAGACCTCCAGATGGCTAACAGACACATGAAAAGATGCTCAACATTACTCATCATCAGTGTAATACAAATCAAACCTACAGTGAGATACCACTGCACATCAATCAAAATGGATAAAATTAACAACTCTGGAAACAACAGACGTTGGTAAAGATGCAGAGAAAAGGGAATCCTCTTACACTGCTAGTAGGAGTGCAAACTGGTACAACTCTATAAAACAGTATGGAGGTTTTTCAAAAAGTTAAAAATAGAACTACCCTACAATCCAGCAGTTGCACTACTCAGTATTTACCCAAAGGATACAAAAATACAGATTTGAAGGGGAACCGTACTCTGATATTTATACCAGCATTATCAAAAGAGAAAAACTATGGAAAGAGCCCAAATGTCAACTGACTGATGAACTGATGAAGAAGAAGTGGTATGTATATGTGTGTGTACACACAATGGTATATTACTCAGCCATAAAAAAGAATGTACCTTGTCATCTGCAACAACATAGATGGAGCTAGAGTGTATTATGCTATGCGAAATAAGTCAGTCAGAGAAAGTCAAATACTGTATGATTTCACTAATATTTGGAATTTTGGAAACAAAACAGATGAACATATGGGAAGAGAAAAAAAGAGAAAGGGAAGCATATCATAAGAGACTCAATGATAGAGAACAAACTGAGGGTTGATGGAGGGAGGTGGGCTGGAGGATGGGTTAAATGGGTGATGAGTATTAAAGAGGGCACTGGTGTTAAGCACTGGGTGTTAATATGTAAGTAATAAATCACTAAATTCTACTCTGAAATCAGTTATTACACTACATGTTAACTAGAATTTTAGATGACAATTTGGGGGGAAAAGTAAAAATTACAAAAAATAAAATACTAGCTTTTTTTTTAATATGCTTCACTTACCAAATCCCTACTGTGTGCTAAGAAATTAGACTGAATCTTCCAGCTTCCCTAGCAACCTTACAGTTTTTGTATCAAGAAATACAAAAAAATAGAAGAAAACAGAAGAAAAACTATTAACTAAAGTTCTTGGAAACATGAACACTGTTATAACCTATTAAGCCTCTTTAAAGGAATAGATAAAAAAGAAACTCTTTCCTGTATAATACTAAAATAATTTCAACTGTAAATATTATACAGCCAACAGAAATTACATGCAAATAAAAAAAAAAAAACAGCACAGCCAAGTTTCAATAAAGGACCAAACTGCTTTGATCCCTTGGAGAGAATTCTTTGGCTCACTAATAGCAAATGGGCTTCTCATTAGAAACATGAACATCACAGAATCTATGAAATCTGGGAAAGAGATATTGTGTATTTCAGTGTGTCAAAGAGATTAAATTCCTATTTGGAAAGAGACAGTTAACTAGCTTATCTTTCAAATACAGAAATATTTTTCTTAGTTTAAAGAATAATTTGGTAACCAAACATTCTCAGGATAACAAAAATATTCTAAAATAATAAATAATCCACTATTTCAAAGCAGAGTCTATAGAACAAAATTCCAGTAAAAAAAAAAAGAATCTGGAAAGTCCCTCATATTCATTGTAACAGGATGAATTACACAGGAAAACAGTGCTATAAACTTGAGAGAGGTTACTGAATTCAGAATTATCATCTATGGGTTTTACCATAATGCAGAAATAAACTCTTGCTGTATTTACTCAAGAAATTAAAATCCATACCCAAAAAGAGATGAATGAAGTACTATTGTTATGCATTTAAACTGCAGAGAAAGACTGGTGAGGAATGACAACTGGTTAAAAAAATTATGAGGACCAGTAACATTTAGAAACTTGTGTGTATAAAGTTGGTTTACTGTGAAAATGCAGGTTTTAAACTACTTTAAAGAAAAAGTAAGCTGCAAAGTTGGACAGTATAAATTATCTGCCACATGTGTGTTTTGCACAGCCAATCAGTCCAGTTTACTTTCCACCTCACATAAAGCCTAAGCTATTTCAATCTTTGAGACCATTAATAGCAACAACAGCCACTGCAAACAGTTGGGAATGACTTGAATTACAAACGTTTCTAAAGCTCTTGAGGCTAAGGACAAAAATGTTTATTTGGAACCCTAAGGAGACTGCTGCCATTAAATACAAAGAACGACCAGACTGTCACTCTACTTCACTAAATAACTCTGAATTATTTCTAACTTTATCTGGCAAAATAGCACAACTTACTATAACTTTAAAGGCAACATTCTCTACAACGAAAGGCAATAAATATTTCTTGAGTATCTTCTAAGTCCAAGCCACTGTGGTGGACACTGGGGCATGTAATAAACAGAGCATTATTTCTGTTCTTCAAGAGTTGGGTGTGATCTTCTTCCACTTAATCAACGTGTATGTTATACCTTATTCAGTTACTCCTTTACATACAAAGAAATACTGTGTGCTCCTCATTCTAAAACTCTGAAATTGGATGCATGGGTGCATCAGTCAGTTAAGCATCAGACTTCGGCTCAGGTCATCTCACAGTTGGTGAGTCCCAGCCCACGTCGGGCTCTGTACTGACAGTTCAGAGCCTGGGGCCTGCTTTGAATTCTGTGTGTGTGTCTCTCTCTGCCCCTCCCTTGTTCATGCTCTGCCTATCTCTCAAAAATAAATTTAAAAACATCAAAAAACATTTAAAACTGTGAAATTAAACTTACTTCTTTCTTAAAATGATAATGAAGCTCAATTTGGCTGAATCCAATATGGATCCATGGTCCTTCTTATTAAGCAGATGTGACCAGGAGAAGCTTCTCAAGTTTCTCTGCTCCTTCAATTGTCCTACTATGTTTGTCTTTTTGTCTCTGTTTCCCTCCCAACTCTCATGCTGTCTTTCCTCAGACTTGCCTTCCCTGGATGCCTCTGCTGATGCCTCTCTCTACTTTCAGATGGCTTGAAGGTTTTTTGGCCAGTAGTTCCCAATCTTTGAACCACACTTGAAGCAGCTAGAAGTAACTGGCATGCAGTTTTAACTTTTCACAAGTGAGTCATAAATTCATCTGTATCCTAAGCACTAAGCTTAAATTCAGCTTAAATCATGTATATATTTCAATTTTTAAATAAATGTAGATTCTTGTACATAAATCTAAAAATCTTCCTCTTCATTTAAAACTGCAATACAATATAAAATCTGCAGTTACTAAAAATACAATTATTATTTTAATACAATTATGTATGAAATCTGTCATCACAAAATACAATTATCATCTTGATGTGACAGGGGAAGGGTTACCCATGAAATATTTGACATTAAAAGCGGAGGGGGGTAGGGGGAAGAGGGTCCTTATTTAAGGTTAGAAACCAGTGCTCCACACAGCAAGCTCCTTAAAGGCAGATGTGAGGACCTGCTTTTTATTTTCAGTGATCAGCACAGCAAGTGTTTCACTAATATATGCTAAACAAACGGATCTCAAACAAACACTTCCATTTAAGCTCTAGGCATTCTGACTGGGAACTGTGTCTCTCCCACCATCATACCCTTGGACCACGCTAATTTATTCTATTCTATTCCCAGTCTCAAGATAGACACAAATGCAACTTAACAGGTACTTAGAGGAAAATGTGGGAGGTTCAGGCAAGAAATGGGTCTTTCAGATCTGGGTGATGGGGTGGATGTGGGCCAGTCACCCAGATCAGTGCAGCAGGCATGCCAAATTGGTGAGACAAGGTGTAGAGCTGAGTTTTGACCAAGTTAAAAAGTTTGAGGAAATCTTGTGGGACCTCCATGAGTGAAGTAGTTTCAGTGACATGACAGGAGCAGAAGTGACACCCCAGTAAGCTGAATGGCAGGGAAGAAAGTGAAAGGAGAATGGAGCGTGGGTCCACCAGACTAACAATTGGGACCAGAGTTGGCTCCTCCCTCTTTCCTCATATCACACCACTACTGTGACTTTCAGAATTATTCCTCAAGTTTTATTTTCTCTCATTTATCCTGTTTTCCATTTCAAGCCCTCAGTTACTGCAATACTTGCCAGACCGGTCTCCCTGCCTCTGTGTGTCTTTCCAACTTCTTCTAAGTGGTATCACTATATATTATTCTGAAAATGTCACTTCTCAGATCAAAGCTTTTAATACTGCAGTGGCTACGACCCTGCAAAGCACTATTCTAATCTACCTTTCCTTTTATTCCCATCTCTATTTCCAACTGGTAAACAAGCTCATCCCAACACACACCTGGGGACTGGCTGCCTCCACACTACCTCAGAGGGCATTCCTCTATCTGAGACACCCTCCTCATCCTGAAAGCCTGGCCCATGTTTCAGTGCCATCAGAAAGACTTTCCATTGGAATGGGATCCCTGTAGTAGCACTTCTTGTCTCTTCTTATCCCAGTGAATAGATATAAATTCCTTAACAGCAGAAATCATAAACCATTCTCTTTGTATCTACCTCTTATGGCTGCTGGTCAGAATGTAAACCTGGAGGAAAAGTCCAGTTTCTAAAACTTTGGAACATTATGAGATTTTCAAGTGAACTTAATAATTAATGTTTGCGCTGACTAAAGATTATAAAAATTGACTTCTGGGGCACCTGGGTGGCTTAGTCAGTTAGGTGTCCGGCTTCGGCTCAGGTCATGATCTCGCGGTTTGTGGGTTCGAGCCCCATGTCGGGCTCTGTGCTGACAGCCAGCTCAGAGCCTGAAGCCTGTTTCAGATTCTGTGTCTCTCTCTCTCTCTGACCCTCTCCTGTTCACGCTGTTTCTCTCTCTCTCCCTCCCCTGTTCATGCTGTCTCCCTCTCTCTCAAAATAAATAAAACATAAAAATTTTTTTAGTAAAAAATTGATTTCTAAAAGTATCATAAAAACACAGTCCAAAAGTTAGTAATTTAACTTTATTTTAATGTTACAAGGGAGTACACATGAATTTGGATGAGAGAGAGAGAGAAAAAAAATCTCATTTTTTTGTTTGTCTGACTTAACCCACAGTGAAAGAGAATAATTATACTTACACTAAGGAGAACAAGAGGAATTAGCAGAATAAACATGACTAGGTGTATACTAGTTTCTCTTTGCTGCCATAAATGATTGGTTAAGGCAATCATTGTGAACCAAAGCACTAGTTAGCTGGTAGGAAGCATGTTTGTATCCACTGCACTGTTTTAAAAAGCTTTAATCCAAGAATACAACTAAAAAATCAGTCACTAGGGGCACCTGGGTGGCTCAGTCAGTTGAGCATCCAATTCTTGATTTTGGCTCAGGTCATGATCCTGGGGTTGAGAGATGGAGCTCCATGTTGGGGTCGGTTAATTGCCGGACTTCAGTTCAGGTCATGATCTTGTGGTTCCTGAGTTCGAGCCCAGCATAGGGCTCTGTACGGACATGTGGAGCCTGCTTGGGATTCTCTCTTTCCCTCCCCCTCTCCCTCTCCCTCTCTCTTTCTCTCTGTCTACTTGCTCTCTCATTCTCTCTCTCTCAAAAATAAATAAAAATTTAAAAAATCACTCACTGGACTAAATAATGTCTTTTTTTTCTAACTCCTGTACAATTTTATTTCTGACTTTTTCACATAACTACCTACCAGACTGCCCTTGCATTTTCTTCATTTCCTCCCAGTCACACCCATTTGGTTGCTAAGAAACAAAGTAAATATCTCCAAGAAGCATCTTTACAATGGATTCTATATTAATACTTATCATGAAGTAAGAAGGAGGCAGAAAGTAGAAAAAAACTTATCTCTATTATGCCCTTGATTATTTACATATACAAATTCATTTAAACTTGAGAAGAATCCTAGAAGGCAGTTACTATGCCCAATAACAAATGGCTAACTGAAACTCAATTACATAACTTGCCTAAGACTACACGGCTAGAAAGTAGTGGAACCAAGGTTTGCCCCTAATTTCAAAGCCAGTGTTATTACTATTCTCCTTCTTTCTAGCTCTGTCTTATGGCCTTTTAAAAAAATTCTGCACAAATAATTCTACATATTAAAATTCTGCAATAAAGCTTTTTGATAATTAAATAGATCTTTAGATGTATTATTTCCTAGGACTGTTTTCCCAAAGGATTACAGATTGAAATAATCTTTCCTTCACAGGAATAAAAATAAGAGTTTTATTGGTTTTTTAATTTTTTTTAATGTTTATTTATTTTTGAGAGAGGGAGACACAGAATCTGAAGCAGGCTCCAGGCTCTGAGCTGTCAGCACAGAGCCCAACGCGGGGCTCAAACTCACAAACCATGAGATCATGACCTGAACCGAAGTTGGCACTTAATCAACTGAGCCACCCAGGCACCCCGAGTTTTATTGTTAAGAAATAACCACACGCTTTTGGGGCACCTGGGTGGCTCAGTCAGTCGAGCATCTGAGTCTTGATTTTGGCTCAGGTCATAATCCTGGGGTTGTGAGATGGAGCTCCATGTTGGGGTCAGTTAATTGTCTGACTTCAGCTCAGGTTATGATCTCGTGGATCCTGACTTCGTGCCCAACATGGGGCTCTGCACTGACATGTGGAGCCTGCTTGGGATTCTCTCTTTCTCCCTCTCTCTTTCTGTCCCTCCTCCATTTGCATTTTTTCTCTCTCTCTCTCTTTCTCCCCCTCTCCCTCAAACTAAATAAACTTAAATATAAATCTAAATATAGATATAGATATAGAGTATCTATAGACATCTCTTATAGGATACTGATCCACAGGTGAGAGTGAAAATGAAAAGTACCATTTGGGATAGAGCTGCTATAGCTTACAAGCAAGAGTCAAAAAGTTATCCCTCCTGTGTCACTAATGTGTCTTATCAAATTGTATTAGGACACTGGAGTCACTAAGTCTACTGCTACAACAAAGAAGGTGGGGAGGGCATAGATTTTGAACTGGCCTGAGTTTGTTACATAAATCACATAAACTCTTGAAGCCATAATGTACTTACCTGAAAAATGAAAGTTAACTCCTTCCTGGATGGATTGATATAAGGATTAAATTATATTTGTGAAAAGGACTGCACAAAAGAGATGCAATGCATGCTTGTCTTCTTCTCATTTTCTAAGCTGCACTGCTAATTTTAATGATGGGGCCAGGGATGACATGATCGCACTTGGCTCTTCTGGAAAAGTCATCCTCCACTTAAGGTTTAAAAAACAAAACTAAAACCAACACAAACCAGGAAAAAAACAAAAAAGAAAAAACAGGAAAACCTAAATTGCAGAGTATAAATTGAAAAGCATGTGAAATATCAATGTGCAACTCCAACGAAAAGATAATACAACATAAACGTTTTCTAATTTACACAAATTCAAATATCCCGAACTGAAAACCTTGATTTAAAAAAAAAAATACTTTCTAAAATCTTGCCTCTATGCTATTCTTGAAAGAGGAGAGTGGAGTAACAAAACGTTAGGCAATCCATTAAAATGAAACAAAAGAAGGCTAATAGTTTCAGTCTGGTAAAACAGCTACTTTTTTCTTTTTTCTTGTAACTCAGTGAGCCTATTAAATTATTCCAATCTGTCATTCATTAGTAGTAGTTACTGGACCTCTGACAAGTTTTTTTTGTTGTTGTTTGAAGGATGAGGAAGAAGGGGGAGGTGGAAAGAGAGTACATCAATATTTTTCAAAATTCAATCCTTCTAGAACTTTCACTTCCAATCATAATAAGTTATATACACAAAATGAAGTCTAAGGAACAAAAAACCCCCACAGACCTGTCACTACCAGTATTGTAAAAAACAAGGAAGATTTAAAAAGTTATATATATTCTCTGTGATTCTGAGAGGACTTAAAAACATAAATAAGGACAAATACAGAAAATATTTTTTTATGATCAAATGCTGTTTGAATATCCATCTGACCTACCTTTCACCTTAAAGTCAGCAGAATAGTACAGGGTACTTTGCTAACCTGGCACAGTTTAAGATAACTCCAATAAAGAAAGTCCAATTTCCTGATTCACTCAGCCAAAATAAGCAAACTTAAGTTAGTTTGATCTAAGAGCAAACTCTAGGGAACTTACCCATTTACAGCTGAAAAATCAGAACAAGAACCAGAATTTAAAGGAACTTAGAAATCACCCATGACTTCATTTTACAGTCAAGAAAATTAAGTATCAGAAGTTTAGTGACTTCCCCCAATTCATACAGTAAGTTAGTAGCAAGTTTATCTATGCTATGCAAAGGATTATTGAAATAAAATGAAACAGTTAAAACCCTGATTCATAGAATCCAACTCTAATGTAGTTAGTTAATAGCTATTAAACATCAAAGTTTTAGAAAGTAATTTTTTTTCTTTTGATAACAGAAATACATTTTAAAAATAATCTAGCTGAACCTGGATAAAAGTATAGGCCAAATGCAATTGACATAAGGACACTACTATTTTTCTAATTTCCCCAAGAGAAAAAATAATTTCAAATAGAATTTTTCACTGTCTGGTTGTAGTACTCTTAGGATCAATTCCAGTTGTAGGGGGAACAAAAAGAGAAAGCAACTTCCAATCCTATTCCAGACAAATTAAAATGAAATCTCTATATGCATTAGATTCCCAGAACACAGTGAATCAAGTCTTATTTTTTTTAGGATATCACAGAGAGAGAATATATTTGCTTTACTAAATACCCCAAAATTGGATGAGATAGAAAAAAAAATAGTTGCAAAATAACCTTAATCATAAGCAAGTATCTTTATCCTACTTTTTCTTATCTAAATCCTATTTCAGGATATTGAGATTGGGCCTAAAAAAGAGATCAATTAAATATATAACATACTATATATTTATTTAATAAATATACATATCGGGGCGCCTGGGTGGCTTAGTCGGTTGAGCGTCCGACTTTCGCTTAGGTCGTGATCTCGCGGTTCGTGGGTTCGAGCCCCGCGTCGGGCTCTGTGCTGACTGCCAGCTCAGAGCCTGGAGCCTGTTTCAGTCTGTGACTCCCTCTCTCTCTGACCCTCCCCTGCTCACGCTGTCTCTCTCTCTCCTAGAAATAAATAAAACATTAAAAAAAAAATTAAAAAAAAAATATATACATATCAGTAATACTTCATGCAAAAAAAAATTTCACAAAACAAAATTCCTGGTAGCCTTAATTTCAAAAACAAAAGCGGCTTTTCTCTTCTATTCTCTCCCTGGGGATTCCTGGGTAGAGGTGAGCAGAACTCTACAGCAGGGGCAACCATCCAGTGTTTGCAGCGCCAGAAGGAAAAGGCAGCGCCTCCACCAAGGAGACTTGAGGAGAAGCTTGCCCTCCCCCTCTGTCTGGCCCCTCCTTCCAATAATGTAGTCATTTCTCTCCCAAACCTTGCCGGTAGGTCTGGGCAAGCAGCTACCAGCTACAACTCTTCAAGGCTTTCTTACAATTTTTTTTAGGTCCAGGAAAACTTACATTTGATTAAAAACATGACAGGGATTCACAAGGCTATACAAGTTCTGTCCCATCTCAAGCCACTTCCTGCTGCCGCTGTGAGGTTACCTCTTACCAGTCTACCTTCACTCACTCTGCTCCAGGCATACTGGCCTCCCACGCAGGGCCACTGCACCACCTCTTCCCTCTGCCTGGGACACTCACGACCCACAGATCCAATGACCTTCTCACCGAAGCTTTCCTAACCATTCCCTACCCCCGCATTCCCTACCTCCCTTACATGCTTTGTTTTTCCCCCTAACACTTACCACGGTGTGATAGGATACATGCTTTTACTTACTTGTTTATTGTCTATCTCTACTCACTCAAAGGTCAGCACTGTAAAGGCAGAAATTTTTGTCTGTTTTGTTCACTGCATGTCCCCAGTATCTATAACAGTGCTTGGTACATAGTGAAAGCTCAAAAACTATTTGTGGAATAAGAATATGATTCCTCCAACTTTGGGAATTAATGCTGGTATCCATCAAATATTAATTAGAGGTTAAGAACACAAAACTATTCAAGATGCTGTTAAACACAAATAGTGCAAAAGCCATGGTCTTTGCTTTCAAGGAGTCTAGCTGGAGAAGCAGAACTAATATATATGGAGTAATTAGTTAATTATATAGACAGTATTAGGTGTAACTATTAACTAATTAGATTTATCTGTATGACTCATGGAATGTGCCTTGTTATTCCTGGTTATCCCTAGCATATAATTAAATGCTGAATCAAATGGTATAAACTGGTCATAGGAGTTCAGAAGAGAAAAAAAATGAATGAGTTGCAAAAGAAATGACTACGGGCAGATAAGGTCTCATATGGGCTTTGTGTATGTAGAGACATTTGCTGGCAGTAGGTCGGAAGGCATCCCAGGTGAAGTGAATTTCATGAGAGGGCAGGCAGGTGAAAGACAGAAAGAAACCTATCTTTTAAAAAAATAAAGGTACTCACTGATGAGTAGTGATGATCTGGGGAGGACAATATGAGTCTAGATCATAGAGAGCCTAATCCTCTAAGCAAGAGGACTCAAGTCTAGATGTAATCTCATAGCTGTGTCCAGGCTGGGTCCACTGGAACCCTTCTACCAGTTTGGTGCAGCAACTCATGAAATGCTGCCAATGGTTCACACCAGCAACTTTCTGTGTAAACAAGAGAAACTACTTCCTACCCTCCCCAGCATGCACTTGCGCGCTCGTGCGCGCACACACACACGCATTTCCACAACAATTGGTGGCCAATGACTCACAAATGCAAGGGAAGGGAGACATTTATAGTCCAATTTTGTCCCCAAGCTCTCTGCCAGATCAAGCTAAGGCTAGATATCCCCTGAATTACTTGCTCATCTCAGTTTCTTCCTCCCAATTCTGCTTTAGTCACTCTGTTACAACATTTCAAAAACCTTTCTTTTCTTTTTTTTTTTGAAATTAAAAAAATTTTTTTTTTTTTAATTTCTGACAGAAAGAGAGAGAGAGAGACAGCATGAGCCGGGGAGGGTCAGAGAGTGAGGGAGACACAGAATCTGAAACAGGCTCCAGGCTCTGGGCTAGCTGTCAGCACAGAGCCTGACACGGGGCTCGAACCCACGAACCGTGAGATCATGACCAGAGCCAAAGTTGGACGCTTAACTGACTGAGCCACCCAGGCGCCCCTCAAAAACCTTTCTTGATATATTACTTGTACATGAATTCTACCTCAGATTCGGCTTTGAGGAAAACTGGATTAAGACAAGACTATAGAAGGAAGTACTACATACTCACAAGGAAAAGTCCATGTTTATGAAGAAGAGAGTTACACAGCACAAAGATAGTTGAGGGTCATTCAATTTAGAAGAATACAAAGCAGTCAGGTTGGTGATAGATGGAACAAAAAGGGTAAGGTGACTGGAGGCCAATTAAGGATGCTTGTGTCAGTGTGCATAAATGGCTCAGTCGGTTAAGCATCCGACTCTGGATTTCAGTCACACCTCAGGTCACAATCTTACCACCGTGAGACAAAGCCCTGCACTGGGCTCCACGCAACAGCACAAGGCCTGCTTGGGATTCTCTTTCCCTCCCTCTGCTCCTCCCTCACTTGCATGTTCTCTCTCTGTCTCAAAATAAACTTCTTAGAAAAAGGATGCTGGGGAACCCGGGTGGCTCAGTCACTTAAGCGTCTGACTTTGGCTCAGGTCATGATCTCACAGCCCCACATCAGGCTCTTTGCTGATAGCCCAGAGCCTGGAACCTACTTCGGATTCTGTGTCTTCCTCTCTCTCTGCCCCTCCCCCACTTGTGCTCTGTCTCTGTCTCTTAAAAATAAATGTTAAAAAATAAATTTAATTAATTAATTAACTAAAAGGATGCTGTTGTCAAATTTAGAAATAAGTGGAAGTAAACTATCTACTTTGAGAGAAGAGAGAACTTAGAAAGGGATTGGTCTGCATACAGGGAAGAACTGAAACTAACTCTTCAAAGTTTTATTTTTTCCTTGAAAGGCAAAAAATATTTCTTCAGTAGTATGTTAATGTTAAACCATAAGTTCTATTAAATGTAAGTATCTTTTCAGATTACCTAACACAAGAAGTATTCAAAAACTTGAGAATTACAATAAATAACAACAGGGCTCTAAAATTCTCCCTCATGTTTTGGGTCCCTGAATATCCATATTCACAAATATGAAGACTATGCAGTGTCTCCAAATGTTTATAACCTGTTAAGTTTCCTATGTAAGTAGCTTAAAATAATCTTTATTAAAAGTCAGTAACAGATTACTTAAATTGGAAATATATCCAAACAAGGTAACATCTGTTTTTCATTTATTTTTAGGGGACCCAGAAGTATTTTCAACAGAAAATAAGATACTGGGTCCTCGGTCATTAAATAAGGAGTATAATGTGAAAATAAGTAGGTTGATACGAAAGAAGTGATACACAGCCCATGAAAAGAGCTTATACTCTACATAAACTTTCAACTTTAGAATCTGAGAAACAGCCCATCACCGTCTGTATTTGTTTTATTTGGTTAATATTTCAGACACATTAAACTTCTTGGCTTCATGGTATCCTTTCAAAATTCATACTTACTAAAGATATCTATAAACAAAAATGACTACTTTTCATATAGTTAGTAACAATAATTTTGTGTTATATGTCTCAGTACCTAGAACAGAAAGGGTAATACAGAAATAGAACTTTTTAGCAAGGTTATTTTTTCTCATTGACTCCTTCATATGCATTAAAATGTATACCTAACAGCTATCAGTATTTAAATACAAATAACCTTTGACCAAATAATCCCACTGAAAAAAATTTCTCCAACCAAAAAAAAAAAAAAACAAAAAAAAATTTAAAAAAAAAAAAAAACAAAAAAAAATTTAAAAAAAAAAAAAAAGGCAGGGTGGGGGGAGAGACTGGTTACATCAAAATAAATCTGTAAGTCTAAGTTCACAAGAGTTTCTCCTATTCAGTTTTTAAGACCAAATTGATACTCTTCCAGACAAGTACATAAAATTTACCCTGTGTATATCCTTTAAATAGTCAAGGAGAGACTCCAGAAAAAAAAGGTTCCATAGCCAAATATGTTTGGTACCACATATGTTATTCCCGTCTTAAAAATTTATAATATACAGAATAATTTATGGAAGCCTCTGAGATGTTTCGAGGGGAAAAAATGATGTCTCCCAAATGTTATAGAATTAGAGAACATGTCTGTAATAATCAAACACAAGACTTACTTAAAACCCTCCATACCTACCTGATGATATGATAGCTACTTTCTTCATAAGCCTAAAGGTTCAGAGCTATCATTCAGTCACCTTCTCCCCACTCCCCTTCACCTCCCTTCCCCTTATCACAAGATACTGCAGAGTAGTCCTAATGTTATAATTCATAATAATCATAGGCAACTTATTAAAATATAATTCTTGGTCCTTTCAGATATTCTGATTCTGTCAGTATTTTTATCAAGCAATCTACATGATTTCAAGGCAGGTCAAATGTTGAAATGCTCAAAATGCCTGATATATTATAATCAATGAGATGACTAGCTATGCTATAACTAAAGCCAGAGTAACTTTAAAAAACAAAAACAGTAAGTTCAGAAAATGTGCATTTCAAATGAGTACATTAAAAATTTTTTTTTCTACCCAGGAAAAAGAGGGCAAAAGACATACTAAGAAAAGCCAAACCAGATAATACCCTCTAATATACTGCCCAGAATATTATGGCCAAGAGTTTTATCCTATAATAAGAATTTTAGCCTGTATTCTATTGAGAAATTTCAGGAAATCTTTTATTTTCTAAAACTATACATACAATTTTTATGAATACATGAATACCTGTCTTTTCATGGGGAAATAATTCAAAGCTTTCACCAATTTTTCATACTGTTCAATTACTCAATTTAAAAGCCTTTATGTTTTTTAATTTATCTACTTGAAACAGTGGTAGTAGAAACTTCTTGTTAACACCATGAATCAGATACACAAAAACACATTCCTCAGTATTGTTCTCACTCCGAGGTAAAAAAAAAAAAATGCAAATTACCTTTGCAGAGTCATATTCAAAGAGCCTGTACAACCCTTAATCTTGTTCTGGGCTTCTAGATGAGTCATTCCATGTGCACTTATTCCATCAATGGTGAGAACCACATCGCCTATTCTTACATTTGCCTGGGATGCTTTGCCGCCATCTTTTAGCTGTAATAAATAGATTTCATTAGGAGTGTCACTCTTTAAAAAACAGAATAATAAATGCAGATGCGGGGCACCTGGGTGGCTCAGCTGGTTAAGCATCTGACTTTGGCTCAGGTCATGATCTCACGGTTCATGGGTTCAAACCCCGCATTGGGCTCTGTGCTGACAGCTAGCTCAGAGCCTGGAGCCTGCTTCAGATTCTGTGTCTCCCTCTGTCTCTGACCCTCCCCTGCTTACGCTGTCTCTGTCTCTCTGTCTCTCTCAGAAATAAATAAAACACTAAAATAAATAAATGCAGATGAAAATTATAATTCTGCATATTAAAAGAAGAGTATATTAATATACTTTTAGACAAATTAATAAAAAGTTATCTTAACAGGTAGCAAATAATTTTCCTGTTTATTTTCTTAAATTCTTCTTTGCTAAATTTTCTGAAAAAGGTTCCCTGATAATTTCTCTACTTCTTTATTGTGTAACAGTAGCATGTGATTGTTATGAATGAGGAAGAGAAGTAGCCAAGCAAAATACACTTTAGCATCTGTAATGTGAATAGGGTACTTAAATTCCTTCAAAAATAATGGTTAGAGCTCTTTAAACAGCTGTATTTTTGAGCACAAGGAGCAACACAGACAGAGGATCTACATGAACATTCTTGTTGAGTCCAATTAATATCCAGTGTTTGGGAAACTGAATTCTTTTAGATCACAGACCCAAATATCTTTTACACGAGACATGCTTCCTCTTCCAGGCATTTAGTAGGAGGGGAAGGAAACCAGTTGTGTCTGAGACTGTCAGACATTTTTGTGTACCAGTCTTTAATCCCCAAGTTTTCTTCCCTTCTCTATAAAATTTTCCATGTTCACACTAGTTTGATCTCCTTCAAAGTTCATATATATCTATTTCATTGTTCCAAAAGAAGCAAACTAAAAGATTCTATACAGTTTCTATTTGGAATGACAAAAAAAAATTCTGGAAATAGACAGTGGTGATGGTTGTACAGCATTGTAACTGCACAACACAAGTGAATTGTACACTCAAAAATGGTTCACTGTTACAATTACTATAATTTTATAAAAAAACTAAAAAAAAAAACCCACACAACTAAATATTTTGGAGAACATTTTGCTAAAATTACTTCTTTTTAAAAAACTATGTCCCTCTACAAACAAAACATGAATGGAGTACCAGAATTCATAATTTGGAAACAAAGCAATAAATACAATGGTTATTTCTATGTTCAGTTTGGTTAGGTTTTGGTTACTACCAGTTGTCAAACTCCTTCTTCTGAAAAATAATGATCAAGGCAGACCAATCTTAGTACATGAGAACAAGTACCTGGATCTAAAATCAAGGAAACAGTAGTGAAGGTTAAACCCATCAAGGCAGGGCCCATGTCTGTGTTTTCTCTCCACTATATTCTAATGGCTAGAAATACGCCTAGCACACTACAGGCCTTCACAGAATACACACTGAATGAATGGATGCCACAGATTTATTACTTAACACTGGTAATGGTTTGTTTAAACTGTGAAATTACGAAAAACTAAAATTTTACATGATTAGAAATTTCATTTTAAAATACAACTATCAAGTGATCAACATAGTTCTTGAGATTAATAAGGAAAAATACCTATTTGAGCACAGATATATGAAATCTCACAGACACAAAGTATAAAAAAAGATTTCAAACCTTTCAAATGAAATATTCTCTATCACATATACAGTATATTGCAATCGCTTTAATCTTTACACTAACAGAAGTAATCCTTTCAGCTGCTGAGATATTTAAGGGTAAGAAAAACTTATACTATGTTGACACTAAAGAAATAAAATTTCCAGAGTAACAAAACAGATAAAAATTTAACTCTCACCAAAGTCATATCATATTATTTAAACTGTCGAATAAATACCTTTTTGTCTACAGTTGTAGGGGACCAGTAGTATTAGTCATCTTGGATTGTTGCCATTAACATCTTTTCTAAATCCCTAACCATCTTCATTATTCAATGCTCAGGTCTTCTCTTCACACAATTTAAACTGAAGATCATGAAGAGCCTGAACTAATGCTGGACTTAACAGTGGGAAGGCTCAACAAATAGAAACAAATTTAAGACCTGTGAAAGATGGCATCTTACTGAATACTCCTATGAGCTTCACTTATCCCCAGAACCACTTCCTCAAATGATCCACCCATTAGAAAGATAAATGTTTTTTTTTCTTTTTCTTTTCCTTAACTGGGTAGAATGTAGTACTATAACGAATTGTTAGCAGCTAAGGAAGAACTACAAGGTCACTCATTATTTATATAATTCATTTTTTCTTGGTTTTTGCAAGTAGCTTGCATTCGTTTGAAACAGTAATAACTTTCTGTCATCAGTAAATCTTATATATATTATATGCCAGCCGTAAGTGTATGTGTATTTCATAAATGCACAGTGTGTAGGAAGGAAGCAATAGTGGGAAGCTCCTGGGTCAAGCTCAGCATAAATCACACTAATCACAAGCAAATGCTTCTCCTTTGATCTGGAGATGCATTTTTCATTACTGTTGCATAATTTTCCATAAACTTAATTGTAGCTGTATGCTTCTTTAAAAACACTGCTTTGTGGTCTCACTTCAGTTGCAAGCAAACATGGCTGGACATGTTGGAACTACCTCTGGGCTTCTGTTTACAAACACAGAAATGAAGGTAAACTAGGACAACTATAAGCTCTTCAAGAGAATGAGCCTCCTCATTAACCTAGATAAGAAAGGCTCTAATACTGACCACCCACATGTGGACTAAAACCCCTAGGGATGCATTTTAACCTTTATCTGCAATTAGGATGAAGTTTTCTCTTGAGAAGGAAGTCCAATCTTCAGTAAACAAATGGGCAGACGGTGTGTGTGCCTGTGTGTGTGTAAAGAAAAAGGCACCACAGACTTGGGCTTCCCCCATCTTACTTTGACTAGGAAATACCCAGAGGAAAATTTTCTTCAGTGATTTTAGAAGAGTAACTCTTCTCACATAGTATTTTTCTGTCCTGAGAAAGAAATGACCCAGAAAAAGTAATTAGGACTATTTACTGAGCAACAACAGTAAGTAAGCAACTTTAAGAGACCCTTTATCTTTCTTTGCCATTATCAGGTAGTTTTAGTCTGTCTTACAGATGGAAAAAGAAGCTTCAAAGGGATTAAATTGCTTGCCTATGTCTATACAGCAAGTAAGAAAACAGTATAGAGCAGAGGCTTTGAAGTCAGGCAAACATGAGTTCATATTCATGCTCTGCCATTTCTTGATTGTGTACTGTGAATTTACTAGTCCTCCAAAAGCTTCATCCATCTCTCCTTGAAATGGGGACTACAATTTCACCTCCCTCACAGAGCTCTTGAGCAGATTAAATAAAACACCAGGAAAATACCCCACAATGCAAAATAAAAGCTATTATTATAATAATAATTATTATTATACTATGCCACCAAATCACATAGGCTGGACACCTGCTTCAAGGACCTACAGTGTAGATAAGACAGCTTTTCAAACTGACCAGTCAGACCTTCTGGCTTCCCCTTCCCTCTGTCAATAAAGACCAAATATCTCTTCTTCACCTACTGTCTTCTTTCTGCTTCTCTAAACCTAAACTTTTCCTTTATTCAGCAACAGAACGTGATATGTCACAGGATCGGAACCAGCTATGTCCTCTTTCTGTGCTTACAACTACCCAATTCTGACTTTTCCAAACTCTATTCTCATAGGATAATGACCTCCTCATATCTCTATTTCCCAGGTCAGTTAGGGGTTGCCACTATACCAAGAGGCCAAAGAATAAGAATCAAGAAGACAATAGTGGTGAAGAAGCCTTGAAATGGGGGGTCAAGAAAGGACAGGAAGGAAAGAAGACAAGAACACACTGCAAGAGGAACAAAGAAGGACACTGGTACGAGGGTAGAACAGGGAACCAAGACTATGAGAGAAGAAAGGGTCCCGAGGTAGCCTAGGTTTGATAAACTAGATCCAGGCCTTGCTTCTGGGTGTATTGTACACTCGTGTGTGCATGGATAAAATAATATTTAAATTGAACAGAACATCAAAATAATAATTAATCATAAAAGCTTTTACACTTTGATTTGAATAAAGTAACCTAAATGACTACTAATAATAACTATGATTTAGAGCCAATTAACTCACAGTAATACTAATCTGTCATTAAACATGTCATTAACTTTACTGTACTCAAGTAAAATTTATGATTAACCTTGCCCCCAAATGCTTAGCCTCCACACAAACGTGTGGTTCCAGCAGCATTTCTTCTAAAAACTTTTTTAAAAAAGAGAAAAGTAGCACCACATCCTAATAAAATTGCATTAAAAGTAAAATTTTAGTATCTAAAGAGAGCATGCCACTTAAACAAAAATCTCAAAATATACAAAGTAGAACATTTATCCATAAAGAAGTATGCTTTGGGGATTCATAAGGAATTAGAGATACACCAGTTAGACTAACCCTTCCCTGTAGCTATTATCTCTTGAGAGCAAGCACCTCACAGAAACAAAACAATCACAGAACTTGTAGCAAAAAACAAAATCAATGAAAGCATTATAGAGCTCTCATTTTTAAAAGTTAAAACCCAATATGGCAGATATCATTTCAATAAACTTTAGCTGTCTAAGATTTCCCTTTAATATGAGCATTTAATAGAGCTGCTAAATTGCCCTAAGCTTCTTCATAAAGACCAAAATGTTTAGCCATAGCAGTAACTCCGAAACCGTCTTAGAATTCTCTAATGAGAAGAATCCTTCCAAATCATAGGGAATTGATGCACATAAAACCTCCACAGGCTTTCCCTTGGAAATAACCCAGCAGTTACAAACCTCAGAAAATAGATGTCAGCAATAGAAATAATTTACTGTAAATATAATGCCCAAATATATTACAGAAATCATTTTATAATATGATAATACCATTTAATAGTCAGATGTTTAATTAAGAACAATTTATGCTGGTTCAGAAAATTACTTTGGTAATTATCCTATTATATTCTATGGGTAACAAGTGGGAGACAGGTACCTATATAATGAGCCACAACCAACATGTAACATGCAAGTTTTCAACCTCTGCCTCTTTTCAACAAATATGGAAAGCTTGGAAATGTATGACCCTAACACCATGGGTATGACAAGAATGCCCTCAGATTTATTAAATGTAAAAAAGGAAGACATAAATATGACAGCCATAGAAAGAAACACTACCAGAAATTTCCCATGTCCAAAAACCATGGGAACTAAACCATGGGAAAATAAAAGATGTTATTTTTCTAACAGTGCTGTTACCAAAATGTGAATATACTAATAAAATTATATCAATCTAACCAACAAAATTTTCTTGAGGAAGGGGAAAGCACGGAGGAAAGCCTTATTTTGAAAAAAAAAAAAAAACACTTAGGTAATGAGCAATCATTAATTTGTTTTAAAGTGAATTTTCTAAAAAATACACCTTAAAGTATATTTTCTAAAGTATATTTCTAAAAAAATTTGAATCCAGACATAGAAGTCTCTGGTTGAAAGTCTCCAGGTGTTTATCTCCCACATACTTCCCAGAATACCATGATGTGCCGTTTTGCACTGCCATCCGCCCACCCCCCCCAACAAGAAACTCCTAAGAATATACGAGCATTATACCAAAACAGAGAACTCAGATTACCTTTCCTGCCAAACAATGAGTGCTACCCCGTCATCACCAAATATCACAAATAAACAGAAGTGGTAGAGTTTTTGGCCACTAAAGGGAGCAGAAGTAAAGAACATTTCAGAAGTGCTGAATTTGTTTTTCAAACATACCCTTTAAGCGTTTTTTAAATCCCAATGTATTTACTGTCACTCTTGTACTTATTAATCCACCTGACAATACAATGCTCAGCGCTGAAAGCTGTGCTGTCTTGCATGATCTATTGTTCTATAGTGGTGGCACCTCAACCAGCCTGTATATACAATTACATGTAAAAAGCTAAACTCTGACCTGGATGTCTAATGTGAACATGCCCTTTGCAATTTGAGGACACTCTGGATTCTTTTAATACTTTAATACTTTCTTCTGTAAAATAAAATGATTTGGCTTTTTGTATGTTATGACGATGAGATAAAATAATCACTGAGGTCTCTCTCTGAGTAAATTTGTGAACTCCTGCCTGACCCATGTGAGCAGTGCTTACTATAACTACATGGACTTTATTTTCTGGCTTATGAGTCAAACTGTCATCAATTTTATTCAAAAGTCTGAGAATAAATACATACACCTTATATGGTAGCAATAAAGAGAATACTTTAAACTGTGTGTCATTCTGCCTCACAAAACCAAAGGAAGTAAGAGGGTAACTATGCCTTCTCTTTATGTAGTCACTGAGCTACCTAGTTCCAACACGGGGCTTTTGTTAATAATGTTTGTTCTAATGATCTAAATCTCTACTCCATGATGAACCCTTCTTTATTAAGGTAACATCTTTATTCTTCTTGACCAGCATCCTAATAAAGTAGAAACATGCCTTCTTAAACTGTAAATCACTATTAACATACCACATTAACACTTTCATTTTATAGCTAATCCATATAGGTTTATATCCAGAGACTTAAGGTAGTCTGTAGTTAATGTGACTATAATTCTACCAGAAATGTGAAAAGTTACGGTGGTTTACAAAAAGAGTACACAAATATCTCTAAACCAAACAAATTTGTTAATTACAGAGATATTTGTGTTTTTATGTAGTCCACTTGATAATAAGGAAAATGGTAATAAATGTCAAAGATAACTATAAAATTTAAAAATGAATTGGTCAACTCTAGTTTACCTGAGAACAGATTAACACTGTAGTTGACACAGTTGAATCCTTCCTCCTTACTAGGTTCTGTTCAAGGATGAGATGAATCCCCTAAAACTGTGCAAACTGTGGGCAAGTATGCATGTATTTTCCATTGAGTCAGTCCATAGCTTTCCCCAAATTCTCAAAGGCATCTATGACCCCAAAAAAATGTTAAGAATGAATGATTTAATGAAACCTTAGAACAGTGTTTCTCAAAGTGTGGTTCCTAAACTACCAGGAGCAGCATACTTTTATGACCCAGGGAAAAAATTCACTAGCCCTTCAAAAACCACAATCTAAAGTTCTTTTTTTTTTTTTTTAAGTTTATTTATTTTGAGAGAGAGAGTGTGCATGAGAGCAGGACATGGGCAGAGAGAGAGAGAGAGAGAGAGAGAGAGAGAGAGAGAGAATCCCAAGCAGGCTCCAGGCTGTCAACTCTCATGAACCATGAGATCATAACCTGAGCCGAAATCCCGAGTCACATGCTTAACCGACTGAGCCACCGAGGTGCTCCAAAAATGTTTCAAAACAAGAAATCCATTAGCATCATGACAATTTAAGAACTGAAAGCAGATTTAATATTTATTTAATGTGATACAAAATCATGACCTCACATGCTAATGGCAGTTAAAATCATTAACATTTAATAAGGGCCTATTCTAATAAGTCACTATACTTAATACTGAATTCAGAAAAATTATATAAAGAACTGATGTGGCCCTCTCCCTTAGCTACTATTTAACTTTTCACATGTGTATGTAACTCTCCATAAAGCAATGCTCCTCAAACAGTCTGTGGTGAAAGACACTATCTGTGGGGAAAGTTTTTCCCCCAATCTTCCTTATACCAATTCTTCTGTAATCCATAACAAAAGACAAATTACTGGAAAACAAAATTTAAAGAAGCCATACAAAATATAACACCAAATTTCTTATGAGATTCAAAAGACATATATTACTCTGTCAAACTACAAAACCTTCTAGATACCTACTCTATTTCTGTCCTTATTTCATCTCAAACTGTAACCAACAGTTTGCTGGTCTGCAGACCAGAAGGGTGTTTTTTCTAAACAATGATTGTGCCTTTTATGTCTCTATAAGTCTATTGTACATGGATTTAAAATGAAGACAGAATAGGGGCACCTGGGTGGCTCAGTCATCTAAGTGTATGACTCTTGGTTTCAGCTCAGGTCATGATCTCACAGATCTTGGGTTCAAGCCCCATGCTGTCAGTGTGGAATCCACTTGGGATTCTCTGTCTCCTCTCTCTCTCTCTCTGTCCCTCCCCCGCTCACAGGTCATACACACATGTGCATATACACACATGCTCTCTCTCTCTCAAAATAAATTAATTTTAAGAAAACACAACAAAACATTTAATGAATTAACCAAAACAGACTACTGTTTAGTAAGTTAACTTATTTCCAATTTTCTTTGTTCTTACGTTAAACATAAAGTGATGATAATATTATACATTTATTATGGCATACTTAATTGACATTTTCTTTAGAAACTTTTTTTAAACTTTTTTAAGGTTTTTAAAAATTTATTTCTGAGAGAGAGCGAGAGAGACAGCATGAGCAGGAGAGGGTCAGAGAGAGAGGTAGATACAGAATCTGAAACAGGCTCCAGGCTCTGAGCTAGCTGTCAGAACAGAACCCGACACGGGGCTCTAACCCATGAACCGTGAGATCATGACCTGAACTGAAGTCGGACGCTTAACCCACTGAGCCACTCAGGCACCCCTAGCAACTGTTTCTAAAAAGATACACATTTAACTTTTTGATCTATGATATTAGAATGCCAGCAAGAATATTTGCAACCATTTATAATTCTGCAAACTATGCATGAAAAGTGTTATCCAAACTCTTGCAACTCTTAGCATTACAAAAGAAACCTGAGGGTAATTCTAACTCTACCACTAACAAATCCTATGACCCTAGGCAAATCATTCACATCTCTGGCCTCATTCTGCTCAGCTCTATGACAGAGCTGGATCAAATGTTCTAGGGCCCCTTTCAACTCTAAACCATAATATCGACAGAGACTACCATCTCTCATTAGTCTAAACAGTAATTACTATTAGTATCCATTACTTACTCTGGCATTAAAATAACTTTCGTACTATTCTCTAATTACTTCATATATATTATTTTTATTTCTCTATTAAAACATTAAAATGACAAACATGACTACTTTTCAAAAACCTAAAACTATATCAACATTAGAAATCCAAAAGGCTAGGTTTCAGAGCTTACTAGGAGAGAACTGAATCTAGCTTATCTTCATTTTCAGATCCCAAATGATTTTTTCTTTTAGGATGAATATCAATTCTTATTATATATTTAATTTAATTTTAGAATATTTAATTCTAAGGGACAAGAATCTTCCTACTTATAGTAGCTGAGCCTTCTGGCATTTAATGCTGAATCATGCATTCATTTGTTCATCATACATTTACTAACTGATTACATACGGACCAAATGTTAATGACTATAAGAATGAATTATTAGGCTAATGGGGAAAGCAAATATTAATTTATTCCACTATTTAAGAAATACTTGTCAAGTGTCTATTATGTGCCATGTTGTTCTAGGCACAGTGATACAACAACAAACAAAATGAGGTCCTTCCCTTCATGGAGCTTAAATTCAGTCAGGGAGAAAGAGACAATCAACAAATAAACATGAAGATAAATAAGATGTCAAAAGTAAGTATTAAAGAAGAAAAATAAAGAAGAGGAAGAGGAAAGTGTCAGAAGATACTCTTTTACGGTAAGGTAGTCAGAGAAGACTTTCTGGGGTGATGACACTTGAACAGAAGTCAGAATGAAGTAAGAGAAAGAGCCATGAGGATATCTAGAGGGAACGCACTCTAGGCAGCAAGACAAGCCAAAGTAAAGGATACTCTGGGACACTACAGACTAATAAATGTGTAAAAGCTATCAACATAAATACTGGACTTACTATACCTAGATAACATGAAGAAGGTTTCTCAGAGATATGGACAACTGTGCTGAATGCTGAAATACCAGTTGGAATATGCAGAAACAAATGGGAGTGGTGTTATGTGCTTTAGTGAAACACATGGTGATATGAAAGGACTACCATTTCCAGGGTATGGCAAGTAGTGAAAGGTGTCTACATTCTCGGGAGAAGGTGACAGAGAAACCAAAAGCCCAGGTTGGCTAGCTTGCCAAAAGCCATACAATAATGGGTAGAGTATGCGACAATAAATAACTTCTGAAGAATCAAGAATCTGAATTTACCTTTTGCAGTTTTTTTTTCTTTTTGTTTGTTTGTATCTTGAGAGAGAGAGAGAGAGAATGGGGAGTGGGGCAGAGGGAGAGGGAAAGAGAGAATCTTAAGCATGCTCCACATCCAATGCTGAGCCTGATATGGGGCTCGATCCCACGACCGTGAGACCATTACCTGAGCAGCAATCAACAGATGCTTTACCAACTCAACCACCCAGGCACCAAGAATCTAAATTTACAAGCTGCTTCCACATCAGCTAGTGCGGTCTCCTTAAAAATGTCATTGCTCAGAAAGGACTGCTTACATATGCAACTATCACTCCTAGATGTGATACTGTTTCCAAGAAATCCAGGCTTGTCAACTCCTTGTCCCTTGCAGTACTTCTCTATTGTGCACTTGTCCCTCCTCCTGAGAAGAAAATGGGCAAGTCCTCATTCCATTCCTATCTCGGGAAGTGTGGCCTCAGCTTCCTTTGTACATCTGTAGCCTTCCAAAACCAAGACCCATCAACACTTAGACTAAAGAAGTTAACATTTCCATACATGGGGCTAGTTTCTTCATTCTCCTCACAATTTGTTGAGAAAAAAAAAAAATCCTAAGGACCTTTTTCCTTTCAGTTCTCGTTGTATAGGACAGAACTACCCCCAACAGCCCTGGGAGGCCTCCCATGCCTTCTCGTATAGCTCCAGGTTTATTTTTCTAACCCAATAAACTGGCCTTCACAGTTGGCTTTTATCAAGATAGCACCAAATGTTGGTAGATCACTTCTAGCACTCTGGTCTCTAGTCACAAAACACTGATTTACTCTAAACGTTTCACCTCCTCCACAAAAAGCAAACACACGATCACAAAGAACAGCTAGAAATGGAAAGGAAATGTTCTTAGGTCAATGCCACTATTTTCTTTTTCCCTTTTTTAAACTAAGAGTAAAACAGACTAGAGCAACACTGAATGATTCTTGTTCCAGTGCAGTTGGTGCACCATATGTTTCTGAGCTTTGGGTGACACAGGATTTGGCAGGGGACAGGCTGCTGACAACAGTTAAGGAAAGTTTACTAAGCAATGTCACTGTTCACAGTTGTGTAAAGTCTGCTCGGGGATGGGAGTGAAGGAATGGGAGGGGCTAAGATTTTGGTTTGCCTTAGGAGAATATGCCTGAAGCATACTGTCTGCTGTTTCATCTTCACTCTGTTTCCCACTTTTAATAAATCTAATCACCTCTTCCCTTCAGAGGAAGGGCCCAGACTCAATCAAATGTAGGGATCACACTAAAGCCATTAATGTTAAAGAAAACAAGAATTTACTAACAGAAGTTTCAGGTAAATCTAGTAGGATCTATATGAAGCTTTTTTTGTAGATATCAAAAATTACCACTACCAAATGTCAGTCATTATTGAATGAGAGATCAATGTACTTAAAAGTCTTTGGTTATGTTAGAGTAGCTGACATGGGTTCAATTCTTTCAGTAAACAGTTAATACTGTTACCGAGTNGGTGGGGGGGGGGGGGGGGGAGGGTAGGAATAGGGAGGTAACATAGTTATATTTTTCAATTTTTAAAAGTATGGGCAATTAACAGATAACATTTATTAACACTAACTACCGTCTCTTTACAAAATCATTCATTTCCACATGTAAAATGACAAAAGATCAGACACAAATGCTGTATTTGCTCTTCAATCTCACAGGTTAACATTCTGTCTTACCATCACTTCAATATACGCAACATCTATTCCAAAGTTAAATATTAAGAACACATTTCCAAGAAAATCTATCTGGCAACCACCTGGTTAGCTTAGTTATTATTCTCTGCTGGCAATTATTATAAGACATTTCTTCAACTTCCAACCGATATTAGAATATTATTTCAGTTAGAAAACTTTTATTTCAGGAACAAAAGCCTCTAACTAGTCCACGAGTTGTCCAGCTACTCTGTTTAACACAAACATAAACGAGAGATCATGATGCTCACATGTAATGTCTAATAGGTCAGAAATGCTGAGGTAAGAAGCATATTCCTTGCAACAAATTCTTTAATCACAGGCACACTCGACAGACTAAACATTGTTCTAACACCAAACCAATGGAATAGAAACATAAATTTTTTACTGAGTATTCTCTCAAGAGTTATAGTAAGCTTCAGGGGTAAAGAGTTTTTCAAATAACTGTTATTTTCATTTTGTTGCATTTTATTTTGTTTGGAAGAAACAGTTCAGAAGAAGGGACAATAGGCATTTTGCTCTACCTAAGTGATGTGCAAACCAAAAACTCCTTGAAGTAATGTTAAAGATTAAAAAAAGCACCAAAAATGAGGTATTACGCAGCCTTAATTAAAATGGACCTTTTAATATATTTATTCTCTGCCCTCCCAAATCTAAAACTATATTTAGGCATTTGATTAAATGCATAAAATTTCCTTTCTTAATTTTCACTTGATAATTACTATACAATCATAAAAAGTCATTAACACAAGCTCCATTTCTTGAAGTTGATTCAATATTTGTTTCTAGCAACTTTTTTTAATTAAAATTTTAGTTAGTTAACATACCGTGCAATATCAGTTTCAGGAGTAGACTCTAGTGATTCATCACATACATATAACACCCAGTGCTTATCATAGCAAGTGCCCTCCTTAGTAACCCATCACCCATCTAGTCCATTTCCCACCCCACCCCCACCTCCATCAATCCTCAGTCTACTCTCTATTATTAAGTCTCTTGTGGTTTGTTTCCCTCTCTCCTCCTCCCCCTTCCCCCCTTCCCCTATGTTCATCTAGCGCCTTTTTACAGACTTAGGAGGTATGTATATCAATTTGCAGATGTTAAAAAACAGGGTATAAAAGAAAGTACTATGCTGGGCTGTGGAAAAATGATTTAAAAGCTCTTTATTAACTTAAGATACACAAAATATACAGTGATAAATCTACAACCCAGTATTTAGATTCAAAAGCAAAGAAAAAAATCAAAGAGAAATTCAAATTGAAAAAATTTGAAAGGTTTGACAAGGAGTCCACAAGAATAAAATCAGAGTGGGGCGCTTAGCTGGCTCAGTCAGAGGAGCATGCGACTCTTGATCTCAGGGTCGTGAGCTCAAGCCCCATGTTGGGCGCAGAGATTACATAAATAAATAAAACTTAAAACCTAAATAAAACTAAATGACTTCAGCTCAGGTCATAATCTCACGGACCCTGAGTTCGAGCCCCATATCGGGCTCTGTGTGCACAGTTCAGAGCTGGGAGCCTGCTTTGGATNGATAGTCTGATAGGTTTTATAATTATTTTTTTATCAATGTTTATTCATTTTGGGGAGAGAAAATGTGAGTGGGGGAGAGCCTGACAAACAGGGGGACAGAAAATCTGAAGTGGGCTCTGTGCTGACAGCAGTGAACCCAATGCAGGGCTTGAACTCCCAACAGTCAAATCATGACCTGAGCAAGCCAAAGTCGAATGCTCAACCAACTGAGCCACCTAGGTACCCCTTTATTTTTAGGTAATATAGTCTTAGGCTACACTTAAAAAAAAAAAAGCACCATCACATTAGGAAAAGTGTTATTAGTTCCACTGTATTCTACATGTTAAGATAGTATCAGGAATACTATGTGTAATTCAGTACCAGAAATACAACCAGTTAGCACAGTGAAAGACCCAAAAGTTATATCACACAAGGAATTACTAATTAAAAATAGATGGGTGTTGAAAAGACTGAGAATATAATTACTCAGTGTTTTACAAAGCAGTGATTCCCATACTTGGCTGATCAAAATCTCGCAGGGAACTTTTTATATAAGTACAGACTATGGAGACTCATTACAAAAGATTCTGATTTAGAGAGTCTTAATGAGGACCCAGGAATCTAATAATCCTCTGAGCAGGAACTAGGGCCCTTGGGTACAAGTTCCAGAAAGAAAGATTTCTTTTCTCGGAACAGTTAAGGACTTGAAAACATTCAGAACATTCCAGAAACAAAATGCTTTCCTTGCAAAGTAATGAGATTCCTATTTCTGGGTATGTCTAAGCAGAATGCAGACAGCCACGTGCCATGGGCACTATATAGGATATATGAATTTGAAAATGAAAAAAAGTATTCAATAAATTGTTGGTAAGTAAACAATTAGACACAAGAGTACCATTCATTACACAACTTAATTACACATAGTAAATGGTCTTTCTCCATGAAAATAATACCATGAAGTTCTGATTCTCATTACATATCATAGTTCAGACTATAAACAGTTTTGCTTTATGAGGCAAATGCCATAAAATGAAATATGAGTTTCAATCTAGCTAGAGTTCAGAGAACCTAGATTTTTATTATTTTATTGTTAAATAAGTAATAAACACAGCTTCAAAAGACACCACTAAACTTTCTGTTAAACTGTGATGATACTGGTAAATGGAAGACATAAGACAGAAGGAGGACCTTTAGGCCAGACAGAATTCTGATTATTCAGGGTACTGTAAATCACCTCTATATAGGATATTTAAATTGTCCCATAAAGATGTAATAGTAATCACTCCAAACAGGAATAAAAAGATGCTGTGTGAGCTAACTAAACACAGTCAATTTCCCTTATCAGTCTGCATTTACTGCATAAAGCTTTCAGGTTAAATAATTTAATGTTATATCAAGTTATCACAACAAGCTGTTTAAGAGTAACAGAAACAAGCAAAATAGAGTGAGAATATAAAAGTGTAGAACTCCAGGTGGTCTGGAAGTAGATGCTCAAATGACTTTTCTTGTGTGTTTGAAAGATAAAAAGCCAGCCTCATGTATCAAAGTTGGTACAGATAATCAGATGTTTGGGCCTTTTAAAACAGGACTGTATCAAAGACTGGGTGATTTAATTGGTAGCCAAAGAATTCCTTCTGGTGGCCAAGTGACAGATACAAACAGCTAGGACGAAAAAGCCGGCCGATCTCTAAAATAAATTAACATACAGCCTGGGCAATGTTAGAACAATTCTTGTACCAATATGAAGGTGCACCATCAAAAAACAGCTTCATCCCAAGTGATGTAGGCTATTATAGAACTATTATTTTGGGAGAGGTCAGTGAAAAATACCTGTATTACTCAATTTAAATGTCCACTGGCTTAAGAGAGTCTGAGGAATCTTTTGGAATAAGGAATTTTTGTAATAATAATTTAAATACAGAATTAACACTGAAGAAAGTTATTTGCAAAACTAAGTACGCCCATTACTAAATTCATCTGTCCTGAGCTCCTACAAGCCATTTAAGGGAAAAAAGTGGTGGGGGCTGGGAAATAGTTTGAACTATATATAATCCAAGGTGTCTTGCCACTCTAGCTAAGTTTACCTTTCCATGCCTGTTTTGTGGCTACTGGTTCCATGGAGATATGGGAAATCATTTAAGAAATATCCAACATCTATCATTTCCAATCAGTCATTATTACAAACTTCTGTTTGCTGCTTTAAAACAACAACAACAACAACAAATTTTCAAAATGGCAAACCAGAAAGGAAGAAACCTCAACATGTGCCCATCCTATAAAATATCTGGTTAGTACCCACACCAGTAGCAACATCCACAGATAACTATTTCAGCCCACTATCCGGTGCAGACTTGATGCTAATAGTAGAGAAGAGGAAGAAAGGAAAAATAACATTGTAGAGTTAGATGTTTTACATGTATTAACTCATTTAACCTCACAAAAATGCTGCAGGGTAAGTACTAGAACTGCCAATCTATCAGTAAGGAAAGAAAGGCACAGACAGCTTCAGCTACTAGTGTAAGGTCACAGAGCTAGGCGGCCACAGCACCAAGACTAAACTCAGGTAGTGTGATTCCAAAGTCCATCTTGTGACCACCAGCTGAGCTGCCCTCTCACCTCATGTCATCTGCCACTCTCCCTCCTGAGATACCACACTGTACTCTCCAGTTACATGCACAGGTTTTATTCTTGAAGTTTTATTCCTCAAATCTCATCTATCTGTTCCTCCTCCTTAGATAAATAAGGCTGGCTAAAGCAGGAGGGAAATCACTCTCCTTCAAACCTTAACTCTACATTGCTGCCCTAATTAATTCATCCAACTTATCCACCTTCCAAGAGGAACACACATATCCAAGTACCACATTAATTAAAAAAAATTTTTTTCCTCAAACCTTGTAACCATCCAGACCAAATAGAAAAGGAGAGATAAAGCAGAGGGAGAAGAGGGAGGAGAGAGGAGAAAAAGGGAAAAGGAAGTGAAGGAAGAGAGAGAAAATGGCAGAGGACAGAATCCCCTCAAATCTCCTTCCTTCATTTTAAAATCCCTACAGTTCTACTGAGTTACTCTTAATCCAAAATTCAACTCATAAGACTCATCTGGGTAGAAAAGAGGTCACCCTCCCCAATTTCTGCCTTCAAAGATAGAAAAATTTTACCCTCTTTCCTCCCCAACATTTTTACTTTGTTGGGAAGGTCTTCCCTGGCACATCCTTGATGAAAAGAGGATGGAAGCCCCTCTCTGAGGAGATGGGTGACGGAAGAAAGAGACAAGTCAAAGAAGTAGGTGGGTCAAGGAAACTACAAAGACTACAGCTGCTCAAAGTGTCTGTGAAAAGCTACTCTTTGAATCTCCAATCTGTTTCAGGCTAACACTTCTAACAAAAATACAACAAAAAAATGGCCAGAAAAATTAATTTTAAAACTATATAAAATACAAGCCAACAATGTTTTAAAATATTTATTTCTGAGAGGGGGGAGTGGGGAAGTGGCACAGAGAGGGGGGGACAGAGGATCTGTAGCAGGCTCTGCACTGTCATCACAGAGACTGATGGAGGGCTCTGACTCACAAACAGTGAGGTCATGACCTGAGCCTAAGTCAGACACTCAACCTCCTGAGCCACCCAGGAGCCCCAAGCCAACAATTTTTATTATTACATTCAACAGACTTGAAATTATTGGGTCAAATGGATGTAAGAACTCCTGAACACCTACTTACAATTTCTAACTTATGCCATCACAAACTAATGACTCTATGGACAACACTGTGAATAACACTGTATTAGAATACTGAAGATCACTTTCTGTGTCCTAAATATCATACCTGAAAGAGCTTAAAAAAACTTTCAGAAATTTAGAAAAAATATTTTTCTAAGTGTCAGCAGGAATTGTCAGAAGGGATAAGACAAAGAAATTATGGACAACTTTTAAAAATTCTCCCTTATACTCTGTATTTTAAAAATTAGTAGAATGAATTTTAAAATAAACATATATATGTAATTTCAATTGCTGTAACTTATGGTATATAAATTCATGAATACTCAAAAGATCTTTTCTGCCTTTTTATCTTTTTATGTACTTTCTTATATTATTCTTCCTTTCCTCACACAGCCTTCAATTCTCCAGTGTAGAAAGTTTTTAAAAATGTATGTAGAACTAATGTAAAATTTCCTGAAGATGGGTATTACGGGTATTGTTCCCCTAGTCTGGAAGCTCTATTAAAATGTTTACTGTGTTTACATATGTGCCTTTGGCTAAAAATTGATGACAGAATTCACAGATGTTAATAAAATTCACAACTTTAGAAATACTATTACAAGGTTTAGATGTTCTGAAAGAAGCTGCTTTTGCTGTTAGTCACAGGGATTTATTCAGAAAAAAATTTAACTTTGAGTTATTTAGGTATGAACAGTTACCACTGTCAAAGTAATATCATTTTTTAAATTCCCCGCTATGAAAAAAGCTTTTATATTAAAAGAGTTTGCCCCACAAAGAATACATACAGTTATGAAAAGTATATAAACATTATTTTTCACCTATCAAAGAACTAAACTATAAATGTGATAACTGCATGCTGCCAGACTGTGGGGAAAGGGGTGCTTTCAAACATTACTGGTGGGCAACTTGGCAATGTGTATTAAAATTACAAATGTGTATATATGTTTTTTGATGCAGCAAGTCTACCTCTGGGAATTATCCTACAAGTATCCTCAAACATGGGTAAAATCATATACAAGCAGTTCTGCTGCAGTATAACATATGTGTTCCAAAAAACCTATTTGCTATGCAAAATCATGCCATAAGAATCTTATGGAAAAAACTATGGTTTATGGAGAAAATATGGCTTAAGGGAGAAATAGGATTAAGGGTACAACACTGGGATTTTATCTTGAAAGAGACCAGAAGTTTGCTAGAAGTGGGCTATAGCCCCAAGTTGGTTATTGTGGCATGACAGAAAGAAGGGTTATCTGAAATAGAAAAGCTATAACACCAGATGTGGATGGAGGTAGCTCATAACACATTCAATGAATTAGGGAGACATTTACAGTACGTGTGTTTTGTGTATTCCTGAGCGGCTCACTGCAGCTGGGTCATGTTTTCTATGTTCTTCTGGTTTTTCTCCCAGACTAAATCACACATAAGCAAATGCAGAATTCACATTATGCTCAAATTGTTCCCTGACATATCAATGGAAAACAAATATAATAAAAGAACTGACTGTATGTAGCACTGTCGGTAAAAGTAAGATAAGAGAGATCTAAACAGTGAAAAATCTTCGTAGTTATAAAACAAAAAAGGATCAGGAATTATTTGTCAATTATACTTCAATAAAGCTGAAAAAAATGAGGAAGCTTCTAAGTAATGACAAGCCAAGATCTATAGATAAGCACAGATTAAGTTACCAAAAAAAAAAAAGGAAGCTGGCAGAGAAGAGTGGGCACAAAATGCTGCCATTTATACAGGAAAGAGGAAAAATAAACACAAACTCACAGCTGTCTCTCTACATGCATAAAAATTCTGAAACGGTACTCAAAATATTATTAACCATGGTCACTGATACAGATGCTGGACACATAGAAGACAAAGGTAAAAGGTTACTCATTTGAAACATCAAATAACATAGAGATTACTTACTATACATGTTTGTTACACTGTTTCTTATTTGAACCTTATAACTTGAAATGTATGACTTATTCAATAGATAAATGAAATAAATGAACTTAAGTTTACTCTCAAGAAAGGGAAAGAGAAAATATAAATACTTTTTCCCCTCCATTTTATATTTCAACTCCTATAACTCAATAAAGAGCTGTGGTCATAGCAGTAAAAAAAGAGAATTATTTACATGCTTCTTGACCATAATAAATGTCTTCCACACAAAAGGCTTCACTTTTTCCAGAAATATCTATTAATATGAGGCATATTTAGGCAAAATTTGACTTAATCTTATCTCAATTTATTTTTAACGTATTTGAGCTTTCATTCATATAAGAACTCCTTTTACCTACCAAAAGTGGGACACAATGTCCAGCACTAAAGAATTCCATAAAATAATTTGCAATGAAGACCTGTGGGCTCAAATAAATCAGAAGTGAAAAAGGAGACATTACAACTGATATCACAGAAATAAAGGATCATAAGAAACTATTATGAACAATCACATGCCAACAAGTTGAACAAATAAGAAATGGATAACTTCCTAAAAAACATACAACCTATCAAGACTAAATGATGATGAAATAGAAAATCTGAACAGACCAATTACTAGTAAGGAGAGTGAATCAGTAACTAAAAACTCCCCAACTAACAAAAATCCAAAGCAGACAGCTTCACTGTTAAAATCTACCAAACATTCAAGAAAAAAATTGACACCAATTTTCTCAAACTTTTCCAAAAAACAGAAGAGGAAAAAACACTCCCAGACTTAATTCACGAGGCCAGCATTACCTGGATACCGAAACCAGACAAGGATGTCTCAAGAAAAAAAAAAAAATCATAGGCCAATCTCCCTGATGAAAACAGGGTAAAAATCCTCAACAAATATTAGTAAATCAAAATCAATACATTAAAAGGATTTATTCCAGGGATGCAAGGATGGTTCAACATATATAAATCAATGTGGTATACTACATTAACAATATGAAAAGTAAAAATCATAGGATCATCACAATAGATGCAGGACAGGCATTTGACAAAAATGAACATCCATTTATGATAACTCTCAGTAAGGTGAGTATAGAGGAAACATATCTCAACATAATAAAAGCCATCTATGACCAGCCTACAGCTAACACTATACTCGGTGGTAAAAAGCTGAAAACCTTTCCTCTAAAATGAGAAACAACATAAGGATGCCCACTCTCACCACTTTTATTCAACATAGAATTGGAAGTCCTAGCCAGAGCAGTTAGGCAAGAAAAAAATAATAAAATGTATCCAAATTGGAAAGAAAGAAATAAAACAATCACTATTTAGGGGTGCCTGGGTGGCTCAACCGGTTGAGCATCGGACTCCTGATTTCAGCTCAGGTCGTGAGTTCACATTGGGCTCAGCGCTGACAGCACAGAGCCTGCCGGGGGTTCTCTCTCTCCTTCTCTCTGTGCCCCTCCCCCACTCACACGCGCACGCACACCCCTACGCACGCATATTCTATCGATCTCAAAATAAATAAATATTTTAAAAACCTGTCACTACTGGAAGATCACATGATTTCTATATAGAAAGCACTAATGATACCATAAAAAAAGTCTGAGAACTAATAAAAGAATTCTGTAAAGTTGCAGGATACAAAATCAACACAGAAATACCTGATGCATTTCTATACACAAATAATGAACCACAGACAGAAATAAAGAAAACAATCCTTTCCAACTATTCACAAAGAATAAAATACCTAGGAATAAATTTAACCAAGTATTGATAAAGACCTATATACTGAAAATGACAAGACACTGATTAAAGAAATTGAAAAACAAATAAATGGAAACATATTCTGATATCTACAGGTGACAATTTAATGCAATCCCTATTAAAATTTTAAGGGAATTTTGCAAAGAAATAATCCTAAAACAATTAATCCTAAAATTTGTATGGAACCACAAAAAAATCCAAATAACCAAACCAATCTTGAGACAGAAGAACAAACTGGAGTCATCAAACTCCCTGATTTCAAACTATATTACAAAACTACAGTTATTAAATCAGTACGGTTACCAGCATTAAAAACAGACACATAAATCAAGAGAACAGAGTCCAGAAATAAATCCACACGTATATGGTCAATTAATTTATGACAAAGGAGCCAAGAATATACAATGGAGAGAAGACACTGTATTCAAAAAACAGTACTGAGAAAGCTGGACAGCCATACACAAAATAATAAAATTTGACCACTACCATATAGCATACAAAAAAACTAACACAAAATTAATTAAGGACTTGAATATAGGACTTTGGCTCAGGTCATGATCTTTTAGTTCGTTGAGTTCAGGCCCCACATCGGGCTCTGTGCTGGCAGCGCAGAGCCTCCTCTGGATTCTGTCTCCCTCTCTCTGCCCCTCCCTTGCTGGCACTCTCTCTGTTTCAAAAATAAACATTTAAAAAATCAACAAAACAAAACAAACAAAAATGCTTAACACCAAAAGCCAAAATCAACAGAAGCTAAAATAGATAACTGGGACTGCATCATACCAAAGAGCTTCTGCACAGCAAAGCAAACCATCATCAACAACAAAAATATGGGAGAAAATATTTGCAAATCATATAAATGACAAGGTGCTAATAAATTTTTTAAAAACCTGTCATACAAGTGAATAGCAAAAAAGCAAAACAAAACAATTAAAATCATGGCAGATGATCTGAATAGACATTTTTCCAAAGAATACACATAGATGGCCAACAGTTACATGAAAAGATGTTCAACATTATTAACCATAAGGAAATACAAATCAAAACTACAGATGAAGTGAGAGATCACCTCACACCTGTCAGAATGCCTATTATCAAAAAGACAAGTGAAGTGTTGGCAAGGATGTAAAGAAAAAGGAAACTGTATGCAGTGTTAGTGGGAACGTATACTGGTAAGCCACTATGGAAAACAGTATGGAGGCTCTTCAAAAAACTAAAAATAGAACTACCACATGATCCAGAAATTTCACTTCTGAGTATCTACCCAAAACAAACAAGAACACTAACTCGAAAAGATACAAATCATGTAAATGATAAGGTGCTATTAAAAAAAAAAAAAACACGGCAGCATTATTTGCAAAAGCCATGATATTGAAACAATCTAAGTGTGATCAATGAATGAGTGAATGAACAAGAAATTGTACATATAAATGTACACAAATATATATTCAGTTGGCCCTTGAACAATACCAAGGTTAGGGTCGTTGACCCCTTGCACAGTTGCAAATCTGCATCTAACTTTTCACTCCCTGAAACCTCATCTAGTAACGGGGCATCTGGGTGGCTCAGTAGATTAGGCATCCAACTCTTGATTTCCACTCAGGTCATGATCTGAGAGGCATGAGAATGAGACCCACTCTGCAATGTGTATGGAGCCTGCTTAAGATTCTGTCTCTCCCTCTGCTCCTCCACTGCTTGCACGTGCAGGCAGCTCAGTCAATTAACATATATTCTCTATGTTATATACTGTATTCTTACAATAAAGTAAGCTAGAGAAAATAAAACGTTATTAAGAAAATCATAAGGAAAATATACTTACAGTACTGTACTGTGAAAAATCCACATAAATGGACCTGTGCACTTCAGACCTACCTTGTTCAAGGGTCAATTATATTACGCCATATTACTCAGCTATAATAAAGAATGAAATCTTGCCACCTGCAACAGCAAGATGGACCTCAAGGCATTATCTTAAGTGAGATAAAAATAAGTCAGAAAAAGAAAAAGAAATACCATATGAGATCTCTCTTATGTGTGGAACCCAAAAACAAACAAACAAAAGACACAAACAAGCTCACACAGAGAATTGTTTGGTGATTGCCAAGGTGAGTGAGGGTGGGGGCCCTGGAGAAATGGGTAGTTTTTTGTTTGTTTTTTTTAAGTTTAAATATATTGTTTTTTAAAAACCTATGGGGAAAGCTTCTTCTCCCTATATTTATACCATTAACAGCTTACACCTATCATTTGAGCTCTCTGGTAAAGAAGAACAAAATATCAGACACTTAAATTACAAAGTCACATAATGAAGTGAAGACAGCTTTAATCAAAAACATACTTTGTGAAGAGTCACACATTATGAACTGAAAAATCTATTTCCAAACATGGCAAAAAGAGGGTGGAAAAAACTCAAAATGTTTACTATTATTCAGATATCCTTCCTCCTACCTCAGTTTCCCCTTCTTCTTCTTAGAACAGATGTATGCATATATTCATTCATTCGGTACCTATCTATTAATCACCAAGAAGGCAATGAGAAACAGTCAATACATGGTGAACAAGAAAAATGCAGGCTCTGCTTTTGTGAAGTTAGTATAGGAAGCTGACTGCTAAATAATTAGCAAAATTACAGCACTTAAATATGATTCTCATAAATGTACTACCTTTATTTAAGGCAAGGTATAATGTGAAAATAAAATGTGACTATCTAATCCAGTCTACAGGTCCACTGGGTGACTCAGAAAGTCCAAGTGTTAGCCAAGCAGAATGTCAAAAAATCAGTATGTGTCAAGATCCTAAACTGGAGATACATCATTACAATAGCAATATATATTGTATGTATACAATAGCAATATATATATGTATATACACACACACACACACACACAAGTAACTGTGTTATATATATTTAATTTTCATTTTTAGCCATGAGCAAAAAGACTCCTGGTGGTGACCAGATTTTAAATTTAGCTACTGATTTTGAGTAAGAAATCAATGTTAACACTAAAATCTTTCTGCAGGTACAATCCAAATGAGCCTGCTTTTTAAAGCACGCACATTTGGTTTCTCAATGCTTAGCCCTGACCTCAAAGCCCAGGTCACTCCTCATTTGGATTACTGGCCGCACATCCCATGTTTATTTAGCTAATCATTTATTTAGCTAAATGATTCTTTTAGCTCTCCAAGATGGATTCTCTAATAACAGATATGGCAATGTAGTTCTTCCTTCAGGCTTATATCTCCCTCACAGCATGAAGCTACATTGCAGTCTGTCTGGCAGTCTCGAAGAGCAAAGTTCTGGTGGCTAACAGCAGCCCAAAACCTTAGGATTTGAAACTGGAGTGTGGCACACTAGATATACATTCTTCTGTGCTGCAACAGTTAACACAAAGCAGATTTCCATTTTATTAAGTTAAGCTCTTTCATGATCTCTACATAAATCTTTGTGATGATATACACACAAGCCACACTACAAACAAGTTTTAAGTCTGAACTCCAGAATAATTCACTAAGATGTTTTCCCACTTTATCTTCCTGATAGGAACATTAGAGATGATCACAGTCAATTTATCTTTCCAACATGAATTTTGCTTCATACAATTGATAACCACATTTCTATCATGACTGTAGGATAGTGTATATGGTCCACTGGGTCCAGATTGTTCCTGTTTTTTTGTTTTGTTTTGTTTTTTACCTCTATTAAAATACTAATATTAGGTGTCTGGACTATTATTTTTAGTCCTTTAAATAAAAAGGAGTCATTACTAATAGGATTAGTAATAGGATAAAAAAATCAATTATCTTCTCAATTTTAAAATAGTAACCAGAAAGATTTTATTAACAGTAAATACATCATTGTTAAGACATGCCCTCATAATCCTCAGAAGTACAACTGAGAACACAAAAACATCACAGAAAAGTGTTCATTCATTTAATCCATCAACAATGCCTTCTTTTGAGAGAAATAATACATATGACAACAATTCATAAATAAAGCAGTCTTTTAAAAAAAAACCCTACACCAGAGTATAGTCTTAAACAATTCTTAAATTACAATTCACTCATTTGTTGTAAGCTTCAAAGTGTCACACCTGCTGGACATAAATCTTGTGAAATCAGAAAGACTCAAACTTAATGCCTTTTTATTTTCTATCATAATGGAAATTTACTGAAGAACTACATTAAAATGAGACCTATAATTTCAGATAAATTAGATTTTTCTGGAATTAACTGAATTTGCAGGCTGATACCTCATTTGCTCTAGTTTTTAGGATTAAGTCAAATGGAACCTGAAATTGGCAATGAGTGGGCAGGTTGGTTTCTCCTTCATAGGTCAAATGTGCACCTGACAAGCTATCAGTCCAGACGTGTTCTGGTTATCAGTGTGCCGGCCAAAGCAGGACTGAAATAATTCAACTTGCTGAATTAATGCTGTTCAAGGTGCAAAAATAAAACATTTCCCCAGACTTTAGTTGGAAAACAGCGTGTACTGATCTTTATAAAAATGTCCTCTTACATATTCATCAATTCAATAACACTTCCATAAGAATTCAATTATTGGCAACAGGCCTATCATAACTATTTTTACCTACAAAGTACATAATATATTTAAAGATTCTCAGTTTTTTAAATTTCCTAGATAGTTGGTTACATAGAAATTATGTCTTCACTGCTTGATGGACAAATTTGTCAGCCTAGAAAAAGATGGACAAATTAAGTATAATGCTAAGACTTAAAAAAAATATAACTAGGCTCCATTTTAATTTTTGCCATGCTACCTAATAGAATATGTTGTTGAGATCGATTTATAACACAACCTTAATTAAATCATATTTACAGGCTACTATGACTTAGTGGAAAATCTTAATTAAAATCAACTAAAGTTTAACAAAATATTTTACTCTAAAATCCTATACAGTTAAAACAAGACCATGCTTATAGTTATGTCATTTGAGATAACAAAATGGTGAAGCAAAGAAAAGATTATTTTAATATATATGTTGATGTTATCTACATTTCAAAAGTAAGTAGTATTGGGCACCTGGGTGGCTTAGTCACTTAAGGGTCAAATTTGGCTCAGGTCATGATCTCTCAGTTCGGTGAGTTCAAGCTCCACGCTGGGCTCTGTACTGACAGCTCAGAGCCTGGACCCTGCTTCAGGTTCGTTCTCTCTCTCTCTCTCTCTCTCTCTCTCTCTCTCTCTCTCTCTCTCTCTCTCAAAAATAAATAAACATTAAAAAAAAAACAACGTAAGTAGTATCCTTAGAGTAATGCCAGTAGTTAGGGATATATCATATCGATAAGTTTTTCAAGTTGAATATAGAACTAACATTAAAGATACATACAGACTGTAACACAGACAAGAAACCTGATTTGATCCAACCATAATTTAACTAGTCCATATTGAGGAAAGCAAGGCACAGTGATAGGTCCTGGAATTCAAAGACAAATATATAAAATGTAGTACATCCTTAGGATAAAATTGCACTCCACGGCTGAAACTGAGATTTCACTGAAGAAAATCACACTGGCTTCAGCCTTAGAAGATGTATGGGTATTTCCAGGTATACAGAGCAGAAAAGCACAAGGAAATGTTGCTATAAAAGCCTTAACAATACATAAGAAACATGTATCAGAGGAAGAAAAAGCTACAAAGACCTGGAGATATCAAAGTTAGTCAAAACATAATGTGACCCAGTCAAGATCCTATGTAGAATGGGAAGGTAGATTACAATATCCTACGAACAATGCATTCTTCTAAAGGTTTTTCTGACCCTTTCAAATGTGCCCACAATTGGAGTATAATCTTTCTTGGGGGCAATTTGGCTGTAATTATCAAAAGCCTTAACATTACATAAACTCTTGGCACCAGTTATTAGACCTCTAAGTCCTCACTCTTAACAAATACGAGTACAGGATGTTTAGAGCAGCAGTGTGTTTAACAGTAAATGATTATGGTATGGGGTTAAAAAAATTATAATACATTCATGAAATTAAATACTCTTCAGTGATGAAAAGGATCATAAAATTAGATCTCTTTCTACATCAACAAATATATGTTCTATATACTCAAATTTGAGTCTGTGGAATACTAAGTGAAAAAGCAGAAAAAGACACATCACTAAAGAAAATACACAGGTGGCAAAAGGCAAGTGAAGGATGCTCAATCCAATTATAAGATGAATAGGTTCTAGGGATCCAAATACACCAAAATGACTATGGTTAACAATACGATATTATATACTTGAAAGATGCTAAGAAAATAGATCTTAAATGTTTTCACCACACACACACACAATTATGTGGAGTGATGTTAACTGACTTTATGGCAGTGATCCTTTCACAATATATACATGTATACCTTAATATATACTGCATATCTTATACAATGGTATATGTCAATTATTTCTCAGTAAAGCTAGAAAAAATTTTTAACTAAAAAGCAAAAGAGAAGAGATGCTCAACATCACCAGACTTCAGAGAAATTAAAAGAAAAAAGTGGTTTTCTACAACTGGATATCCACATGCAAAAGAATGAAATTGGACCTCTTCCATACACCGTGCACAAAAATTAACTTAAATGAATCAATATTAGCTACAACTATAAAGCTCTTACAAGAAAATGTAGGAGTAAATCTTCATGATTCTGAAACCTTTTTAGATATGACACTTAAAGAACAAGCAACAAAGGGAAAAAAACAGAACTGAATTTCATTAAAATTAAAAACTTTTGTGCTTCAAAGAATAACTCAAAAGACAACCCACAGAATGGGAGAAAATATTTGCAAATCATATATGTGATAAGGGACTTGTGTCCAGAATACATGTTTTTTATTTAAATCTTATTAGGAATAAAAAGACAAATATCCCACTTTTAAAATGAGTAGAGGATCTAAATAGACATTTCTCCAAAGACACACAAATATCCAATAAGCACATAAAATGATGTTCAATATCAGGAGCCATCAAGAATATGCAAACCAAAACAATACCACTTCGTATCCACTAAGATGACCACAGACAATAACAAGTGTTGGCAAGAATGTGGAGAGAGTGGAACCCTCATAACACTGCTGATGGGAATTAAAATGGTATAGCCACTTTGAAAAACAGTCTCACAGTTCCTCAAATGTTTAACAAAAAATTACCATATGACCCAGTAATTATTCTACTCATAGGTTATTTACCCAAAGCAATGAAAACATACTTGCATACAACAACTTGTACATGAATGTACACAGCAACAGGATTCACAACAGCCAAACTGTAGAAACAACCTAAATATCCATCAACTAATGAATGGATAAATGGCATGTGATATATCCATATAACAGAATATTATTCTGCAATAAAATGGAATGAAATACAGATATATGCTACAACATGTATGAACCTCAAAAACATTGCCAAACACAAAAGGTGACATATTGTGTGATTTCAAATTCATATGAAATATTCAGAACAGGTAAATGCAAGAGACAGAAAGCAGACTTTTAGTTGCCAAGGGCTGGAGGCAAAGGGCAATGGGGACTAACTGCTTAATGGGTATGGGGTTTCCTCTGGGTGTTTTGAAATGTTTTGAAAGGTGATGGTAGTTACATAATGCTGTGAATGTACTAAAATGCCACTGAATTGTTCACTTTAAAATGGTTAATTTTGTTGTGTGAATTTCATTTCAATAAAAAAAAAAAACTGAACAGTGTTTCCCCATGTTGAAAACCCTAAGGATCTTGATTTTATTAAAAGGTACTGTGCATACCTATATAGAATGGCTAAAATTAAAAATACTGACCACACCAAGTGCTGATGAAGGTGTGTAGGAACTGACTCTCTTATACAGTGCTAATGGAAATGTAAAGTTTTACAACTGTTTTTGGAAAACTGTCTGACAATATCTTAAAAGGTTAAACATCTACCTTCTGTGTAATTCAACAATTTCACTCCTAGGTATTTAACCCAGAGAAATGAATGCACATGTCCCTACAAAGACTTGTGCATAAATTCACTGAAGCTTTCTTTGTTCATTAACAGCGAAAAATGTCAAATGTTCATTAATGAATAAACTTTGCTATATCTATACAAAGGAATACTACTCAGTAATAAAAGGGAATAGACTGGGACACCAGGATGGGTGGGTCAGTTAAGTGTCCTATTTCAGCTCAGGTCATGATCGAGTGGGTTCATGAGTTCAAGCCCCACATTGGGCTCTCATGCCGTCAGCACAGAGCTCACTTCAGATCCTCTGTCCATCTCTCACAGCCTCTCCTCTGCTTGTGTGCACATGTGTGCATTCTCTTTCAAAAATAAACGTCAAAAAATAAATTAAAAGGTAAGGGACTATTGTTAGCTACAACATGCATGAATCCCGAAATAATTATGTTAAGTGAAAAAATTCAGACCAAAAAAACCCACAAAAAACTGAGTACATGTTGTTACGGTTCATTCCACTAAAATGTTACATGGTTCCATAAATGAAAACTAATCTATAGTGTCAGAAAGCAGATCAATGGCTGCCTGGGATAAAGAAGGAAGAAAAGCAGGAGAAGGTATTACAAAGAGCTCCCAGGAAATCGTGAGGGGTGATGGATGTGTCTGACCAATCAATGTGGTGACAGTTTTCTATAGATAGATATCTATGTATAGATATACCCAAAGTTATCAAAGTGTACATTTCAAATATGAGGAGTATACTATATGCCAATCATACATCAGTGAAGCTAAATACTTAGGCTATAAAACATATATAATGATTCTATTTCTGTATTTTAAAAATAAACATTTATACACATAGAAAATATTTTTTAGTAGTATATATTTCCTATTTGGATTCTAAGATTTTTTCCTTTGTATTTTCATCATGGAAACTGAAAAATGTATTTGAATACTGTTTGTAATTCACCAAAAATGAATCAAACTTCTGCTAGGTAAGAAAGCAATTCACACAAAAAAATCACTTAATTCCAACACACTATACTGTAATAGAAATCTATAGTGTCTTTCAAGCTAGAAAGTATATATTATAGAAGATTTTGCTTCATAAATTTGGTTTGTCCCTATTATCTCTTAACCAATGTAAAATGGGAAATAGCAATTCTTAAATCTAAGTGGCTCTTCTGGAATTAGTTCAGAATCTTAGCTGAAAAAAAGTATATCAATATTGACAATTACGTAATTATTTTAAAAGCATTTTTAAAAGTAAATTGAAGCTCTCTATCTTCTTATAAGAATTATATTCCTTCCTTTATCTGATGCTAGCCCAAGAAAGCTCTAACTTAAAAAAGATGGAGATGATGAAATGGACAATTCATCCTACTGATACTATGAAAAAAATAAGACACAGTTTACACATCTCAGTTATAAAGGTTATGAACCTTAGTTGTCACTGAAAACTTCCAAAGATATAAAGAGCAAGCAATATAATAGGCAAGTGAAGTATTCTCCAAGTTAGCCAGACACTGAATATACATTCCAAGGAGATTATTCAATATTCAATTTGTTCTCCATCCAAAAAGAAAACGAAGTTGTTCCAAGATTTAAATATGAGCTAGCCAATAGTAAAAGTTTTCATAATATGATAATATTAATTCTAAAATACCATTTGGGGCACCTGGGTGGTCAGTTGGTTAAGCGTGCCACTTCGGCTCAGGTCATGATCTCACTGTTCGTGGGTTTGAGCCCTGTGTTGGGCTCTGTGCAGACAGCTCAGAGCCTGGAGCCTGCTTCAAATTCTGTTTCTTTCTTTCTCTCTGCCCTCCCCTGCTTGTGCTCTCTCTCTTTCTCTCTCTCTCTTTCAAAATTAAAATAAAATAAAATAAAATAAAATAAAATAAAATAAAATAAAATAAAATAAAACAAAACAAAATACCAGATAAAAGTAATCAATGCCGAGTCCAGAAGTTATGCAAAGAAAATTTTTTAACCAAATACCTGCTCAAGAGCTAGGAAGAGAGTAAAGTTTCTTATCTCACGTGCAAAAGCTAGATGCTGGCTAAATCAATCCTGTCAGCAGCCAGAATCAATTTCAGGCTTTTGTTCTGAATAAGGTGATGATCACTGCATTTTTTCCACAATGAGAAAGTGGCCACACCCTTAAATTAATATATCAAGGATCTCTGCTTGTGAACACAAACAAGGTTCACACTGGCATATAAAAATTTACACTGGGAATAGATAAATGGTGCTTTAGAACAGAGATGAAGAATAAAAAACTTCTGACAGATAAAGTGGTATAAAAAGCAATGGTATACAGGCATTTAATATTAGAGCAAAAAATTCATATTCACATATAGTACAAAAAGAATCAGTCATGGAACTGAAAGGCAAATAAAGAACCCACTCCTACCTTCTTCTGGGTAGGACTCAAATTAATGTATTGAATTACTTAACACTCCAAGATTGCTATTTATTAAAACAGTAGTCTAAAGACTCATTTACCTTCTTGAATCATGATTAGCTGACCAGCCGCATTGCTTAAATCCTAAATTAGCTTCTCTCCTGGTACTTACCATTTGCACAATTATTAGAAACACTGGCTTATTTTAATATCATCGTACATGAATTATAAATATCATACTAAAGAGAACTTTTAGAAAGATAATAAGTGTAATACCCAAAATAAATAAATTTGACCATCTACTCCTTTGAGTTATCTCACCAATTCTTCATCCACAGTTGTATGGCAGGATGTGATCAAGAATTTTAAGTACTATGCAGGCACCTGGGTGGTTCAGTCGTTTGAGCGTCCAGCTTCGGCTCAGGTTATGATCTCACAATTCATGGATTCGAGCCCTGCGTCAGGCTCTGCTGACAACCAGCAGAGCCTGGAGTCTGTCTTCAGATTCTGTGTCTCCCTCTCTCTCCGACCTTCCCCTACTCATGCTGTCTGTCTGTCTCTCTCTCTCAAAAATAAAAAAAAAATTTTTAATTGTTTTAAGAATTTTAAATACTATAAATAAAGTATACAGCATTATAACTGTTGCTATATTATCTATAAATCTTCAAATAAACATTTTTTTGTCAAGGCTAACTGACATAACATTGTATTACATATTTTTAATTTTGAGAAAAACTGAATGGAAAGTGTATTTGCAGATGTCAATGTTTCAAAGATTTAAAATACCATCTAAAATCAAATATTATTTTACACAGAATCAAGTATGTAGAAATATATTCATAAAGAATATATTTTAGTCACTGTTAACAGATGTTTAGGTAATTTTCAAATTTTTTAATAGTTTTCATTAAAATTCACATATAACTCATCATAACAGTCATTAATATGATTGCCCACACTTTATATTTGACTTTTTGACTTTTTGTTATTAACAGCCACATAAAACTATGCATTGGTCAAAAAAATAAATAAGCATTCATTTTTTTAACCCTCCGGATATAAAGAATTACAAAGTCAATAACTTTGATACGTAAATCACATACACTGATGATAAATGCCTATATACTGACTTGGAAAGACAACCATTTATATAACGGAGAAAAGGAAAGTTCAGAACATGTATTTGTGGAGGACACCAGTACGTCAGAGCACAGAAATGATGAGTAAAAAGCTGGAAAGATTACACCTCAGAAGGAGGCTAGATGAGGCTAAGGAAATTTTACCTTAAATTTTATAGACTTTTATATTATTTGAATATTTTACAAGTATTAAACTTTAATTTTTAGATAAAATATGTATTTGTTTTCAAATGTTATCAGATGCTAGTGAATATTCTTGATATTCTACATCTCATTAATAAGGACTATATTATGACCAAAACCATAAAAGCAATAAATTTTAACTACCTGATAGTCAAACTCTAGAATGACTTCCTCATTTATATGATATTTATCATTCATATACAAGTGCCTATGTGAAATATGTATAATATATATGTATATGCATTCATAGGAAGTTCATGTTGTATAATTTAAGATGATCAGGGGCGCCTGGGTGGCTTAGTCGGTTAAGCGTTCGACTTTCGCTTAGGTCATGATCTCACGGTTCGTGGGTTCGAGCCCCGCGTTGGGTCTGTGCTGACTGCCAGCTCGGAGCCTGAAGCCTGTTTCAGTCTGTGACTCCCTCTCTCTCTGACCCTCCCCTGCTCGCACTGTCTCTCTCTCTCTCCTAGAAATAAATAAAATATTTAAAAAAAAAAAAAAGATGATCAAATATTCCCAATCAGACTGTAAAGTTCTAGAACCAAGGACAGAATGTCCCAGAGTGGTATGTGCCTGGTTCACAGCTACTAGGATAACTATTTATCTCAATCCATTCTATTCCCTCCTGACTTAAAAGTGCCCACATACTTACTGAGCCTGAAGGACTGCCAAATTTTTTAGGACTAAAATTTCACCAACAGAAGAAAACACACCTTTATGATCATGCCAAAAAGGGACGTCTTCTGTAATGTCGGACTATCAATGGGTGGTATTCAAAGTAATTCTTCCTGCAAAATTACTCTTCCATAAAAGGAAATGAGCTGTACTCGCCATTCACTTCACTTCCTTGGTACTCTTACTCCACCTCAACCCATGAAGAAATAATGCCCTTAGGCAAATGCTTTATGGCATTTGCTTTAGTAAAGGGCAAAGCATTTTATGACTACTAAAACAGCGCAATAAAGGAAGCGGTGAGGGGAATGTAAAACACATGCTCAACTAGGAGGCCTCAAAAACATCTCCTAGCTAAACTTAAATGGACATTGCTGAAAACGTGACTCAAAAAGTGTTAACACTTAAAATGTCTAAGTGTTGTGTCTATTTTAAAGATGTATGGATTCAGGATCATAAAAAGTTTCGTGTGCTTGTGTATTTCACTTGGAAGTGAAATTTTTGTACCAAATAAATAACGAAGATTGTTTCTTTTAAGGCCGCTGATAAGAGGCAGTTAATGGCAAATACAGGACTTAGAAGTGACCACATTTTTAAAAACTATTCAAAGGTAAAGGCAAGTTATTTTAAGGGTAGTACCAATTTTTCCTATTTTAAAAATTATATTTTCAGTCCTTAAGTGGCAGAATAAACATCTCTTCCTCTAAGGCAGGGGGCGGGTTTCCAATTCTAAAAGACTTTGGGAAAGGATGCCTAAAAAATCAACATCTATGAAAGGAAAGATAGTTTTCCCCAATAAAATGAAGGTAATAGGAATTTCTGAAAAACCTGAATGAATAACCTGAATGAAACAAATCTCGCAAGTCCGATAAGCACCATTAAAGCAAAAACACCTCCCTATGTGCAGGGGGGAAAATGTTCAAGGTTAATGTCAATTATTCCAAGAAAAAGTACTGTATTTTTATCAAACATTAAACAATCTAAAAGTTGATTTCATGCACAGAACCACCATTCAGCAAGCTAAAATGTATCTGCATCAACAACAAATGCCTATAATGAAGGATGCATTCATCAAAACAAACAGGTTAATTCAGCAACTGGATGGACTTGTGTAGAAGGTTGTAAGGCTCAGAAGCCTAGGAAGGCTCAAAAATTGTATTTCTCAAGTACTGGGGTCCTTGAATCACTTATGTTGCTTGTTAAACACAGATTCCCAACTTCAACCGTAGGGATTCTAACCCAGTAAGTCTTGAGTGAGGCACAGGAATGTATATTTTTATTAAGAGCTCCAGTTAATTCTGACACATGTAGGTCAAGAAATACTGTTCCAGAGACTCCCCTATACCACATGAAGTTTCTTAGGAAAGCACACATAGTCCATTCACAAAGTAACCAAAGGAAAGCCTGAATACTCCCACCTCACCGTAGGAATGACTCCCAAGTTAGGCAGAGTCACTAAAGCAATTCCTGATCATTTTCAGCATGGGTCCAGTAAACCCAATGGAGTCTCTATTCCTAAAGAGTATTTTAAGGGAGCACAGGCAGGCTGAAATCAGCAAGCAGAAACAGTGACTTTCTGGATATGTGCATTATGCCATATTTCTTGGTGGCTATATCTTTTAAGAAATGAATGGCCAGGCTGCAGGAGGTTAAGAATGCTGCAAAAAACAAAAAACAAAACAAAACAAAACATGCAGAAACCAAATTGCAAGAATTTACCTGGGTCCAAAGTTTTCTTCAACTTACTGTTCAGGAAGGGAACCACATGAATCTTGAGGACATACTATATTCAAATTATACTGAAATCAGGTAGTATTCTTATAACCTCTCCATCCCAGCTAGTCAACTTCTACAATGGCTGGAGTTCACGGACAAAATGTCTATCTGGGAAGTACTAACAGCTTTTAGTAAGAAAGGCTCACATATCTTTATGTGAGATAAAATGTTTCTTATGCAATGAAGTTAGGATTATCATCAGCTGCACATACCAGAAAATCCTTCTGGGGTGCTTTTAATAAAAAATAAATTATTTTCTTCATGTAAAGAGAAGGGCGAAGGTGGGCAGTCCAAGGCAGCTCCACAACATCACTGTCCCAGGTTCTTTCATTCTTTCTCCCCAGCCACCCACATACACAATTTCACCTACTTTTTAATAGTCACAAACGGTAGAAAGTCCAAGCAGTATGTTCAGGTTCCTGACAAGGAGAAGAAGGAACTCAATAGGAAATAGAGGCACCTGACTCGGAAACAGAAATATAACCTAGCAAACATCCTCTTAGACTGCACTGCAATAACTCTACTAAGGCCAATCTCTTAGCTGGGCACAATGCCACCCTAAAGAAAACAGGGTACTTGTAGTAGAGGAAAAGGGGATGAAAAGGAACTGTAATATATGTCATCCAAAAATTTCTTATAAGAAAAGTCATCTCAGCATTTTCGTCTAGAGTGAGATTTTGGTCTGGAGAGCTTATCCTGAGGTCTAACATAGCAATACACTCTCCTCACCAAAGACCATTCTCTTATCTCCTAGAGCCTTAACACTATACATAGGTAGAGTGTTTCTATCTAGAGACCACATATAAAACCTTACCTAATTTTTCAAAAGCTAAATGATCCTTCTCTAACTAACAGTATCTTTATTACTTGGTTATATATCCAAATACAAAAGACTACTTTAAGGAAAGAAATTCCAGTACTCGGCTAGGTACTTAGAGATAAGAACCTACAGTTGTGCTATGATGGTTGGCGCATAAGAAATAGAATGAATACCATGGTGGCAGAACTTAGATGTGCAGGATTCACCTCAGAGGTGAATCTAAGGGATCTCAAAGCAGCACAGTGACCCCCCAGTTCTGCCTTCCTCAGCTGAGGAAAATCTATGAGACCTCTTACTGATCCTTAGCCCAGATTCATAGTCTACTGGCCTTTCATCACACAGACGTCACATAATTTGTTTTTTAAGAGATGGAAAAGCCATTGGAGGTGATACTATTCCTTAAGCACAAGGTGTATACACTAGTTCCCTCACTTCAACCACATAATTTCCCAAATACATACACACACACGCGCGCGCGCACACACACACATACACACATGCACGCACACATACACAGAGAAAGAGAGGGAGATGGAGGGAGGGAGGAAGGTTGGGAGGGAGAGGGGAAGACCATGCAGTGTGTGAAACAAATGCTTTTATGTACTGAGTACTTTATCACATCACTGATGACATAGCTCTAGCACAATAAATATAATATATAACCAAAGGGGGAGAGATTGTACTCAGAATCCCAGGGTACTAACATTACTAAATGGGAAAGCCTAGGAGAAATAAATTTGGGAACAAACAAAGACAGATGAACAGGAGAAAAATACAATTTGGTTAGAGGCAAACAGACAAAAATAGAAATTTGTACTTTCTTCTGTTCTATCAAGTACCAGGTGCTCATTAGGCAGGTATTCACCTTGTGACTCTGTTCTCTCCAAACATTAGCTTCTCTTTCCCTTTCTACTCCTTTCCTTCAATACACCTCCTTCTCTTAATAGTAGACACACACCTGGTAGGGGAATGTCTCCTCACCCTCAGGTAAACTTCCTTTATCTAGTCATCTGACAAATCGCGTGAGGCTTCAACAAAACCACTCATGACAACTTATTATCTAACAGCCCCACGTGGGCATAACCTCCCCATGCCCAGACAAATATTAGGAATAGGAGTCTAGTCCTATACATAACATCATACAATTATAATTGATCTCTCCCTAAAATGTTCACTCTTCCATCCTCTGATAAAACATCCCCATGATCTGCTAACAGTCACTTGTTTTTAAGTCTTTATCACATGACTATGATCTCTTCAAGGAAATGAAATACATCTTGTTCATTTTTGTACCTCAGAGACTGTAAAAATCACCAAACAAATGAAATGTACACTGAATTTCCTAAATATAGAAAAAGGAACTCTACATAAACTGAACTGTATAAGAAAACATACATGAATGTCTTGTAGTTAATGTTTTATTACTTAGACTTCTACAAAAAACTTTTTGTAAAGGCAATGAATACTTAATTTCTAAGTAATATTTTATTACTAAGATGGATAAAATAACATTAATATGAACTTGCAAAAATACTTTTTTGGTAATTTGTGGGGAGGAGCACAAGTGAGGGAGGAGTAGAAAGAGGGGACAGAGGATTCAAAGTGCGCTCTGTGCTGACAGCCGAGAGCCTGATGTGAGGCTTGAACTCATGAATCGCAACATCAGGAGCCAAAGTCAGATGCTCAACCAACTGAGCTACCCAGGTGCCCGTTATTTTGTAATTTTTAAAAATTTTATATTGCTTTCACTTACACATTATCTAATTTCATTCTCAAGAGAGCTGTGTAGCAACTCATCCCAATTTACAATAAGAATGATTGTTGCTTAGTAATTTGAAATAAACTATCCAAGTGTACGCTAGATCCAGAATACGTGATTTCAAATACAGTGCCTTTTCACTATGGTAAAAGACACACCTCTACGTGGTTTGCAATATCTTCTCTGACTAGCAATGTGTCTCTGGGCAAGTTACATGGTTTCTCTGGGCTTCCCTCAGGTTCCTACTTTGTAAAATGAGGATGATAACTCTTTGTAGAGTAACATGAGATACAGTGAAGAATGTATGTGAAAGAGCTTTGTAAATTAGTGACAGGATTATATAAGGATAATCCTTATATGTAAATCCTAATTAGGGGTGCCTGGGTGGCTCAGTTGGTTGAGAGTCCAACTTCAGCTCAGGTCATGATCTCATGGTTCGTGGGCTCGGGTCCGTGTGGGGCTCTGTGCTGACAGCTCAGAGCCTGGAGCCTGTTTTGGATTCTGTGTCTCCCTCTCTCTCTCTCTGCTTCTCCCCTACTCATGCTCTAGCTCTCTCAGAGAAATAAACATTAAAAAACTTTTTCTAACCTAATTATATAGATTGATCCACACAAAATAAATTAATGACCTCTATCTTCCCCAAAGTTCATCTATTCAAATTATTTTAATGAAATGCCTTCTCCACAAATTTTTAGGAACTAAAAAAAGCATCACTATGCTCTCTTCTTAATTTATACTCTTCAAATTTAACTTTCTCTAAAAGTTAAATCTTATTCAACAAAAAGAAAAATGTTTTCAGTCATCACTTAACTCCATATATCAACCAGAAAATGAAGGATTTCAGGACAACCCAGAAGCAGTTTCTTAGTGTTTTTTTTTTCCTTCCTCTGTAAAATGACATGTCACACGTAATGGAATTTGAGCCTGAAAGACAGAAATGCTGAGATGGCTAGACCATAATCTCAGATTGGTAACACACCTCATCAACAGTGTGCTAGTAAAACCGTACTTCGCACAGAATGTACCTTGTTTTATGAGACATGCAGATAATATATCTAAGGTTTCAAATTGGTCCCTCTTGGGGTCACCGATTGGATTTCAACACAGGAGGTAAGTAGAGGGACTAAGGCAAAGAGAAATTAATATTAAAACAGTGTTTCCTAATTTGTGGTACTCAGGATGAATTTAATTTGTTTTTAAGGTTTATTTATTTTTGAGAGAGACAGAGAAAGAGAGCACGAACGGGGGAGGGCCAGAGAGAGAGGGAGACACAGAATCCGAAGCAGGCTCCAGGCTCCAGTCTCCAAGTGGTCAGCACAGAGCCCAATATGGGGCTCAAACTCATGAACTGTAAGATCCATGACCTGAGCTGAAGACAGACGCTTAACCAACTGAGCCACTCAGGCATTCACTTAAGATGATTTTAGATAGTACACAGATGAAGAGTTTTATCCTAATATATATTCACCTTAACAGGTATTTTAAAATATAATGAAGACACCAAAACCATTATTCCATAAATGTGAATGACTAGAATAATAAAGCATGAATTTGTTAAAACAGGTCAAGAGTCATGAAAATAGTAAGCAAATAATAAACTGAGAATATGACAAAAATCATGAACATAGTAAACAAAAGACAAATCTGAAAAGCACTTATACTGATCCAGTACTATTTTTCTACAAAAAGTTACTCCACAGAAAAATGTTTTATAAAATACAAATGGCCCACTTACTTTAACAAAATATTATAAGAAAAAAACAAACTATCAAAGAAGTTATAGATAGGGGCGCCTGGGTGGCTTAGTCGGTTAAGCGTCCGACTTTCGCTTAGGTCATGATCTTGCGGTTCGTGGGTTCGGGCCACAGCACAGTCAGCTGTGCTGACTGCCAGCTCAGATCCTGGAGCCTGTTTCAGTTTGTGACTCCTTCTCTCTCTGACCCTCCCCTGCTCACGCTGTCTCTCTCTCTGTCTCCTAGAAATAATAAACATTAAAAAAAAAAAAAGAAGTTATAGATTAAAATGGATATAAGAAATTTATAAACCAATCCTAATCCTAAAAAATGGACCTATCTGGATCTTGATTCAAACAGATTGTTAAAAAAAATTCTTCTTCTTCTAACACAAATGCAGTAAAACTTTTGTTTGTGAGCGTAATTCATTCCAGAAACATGCTTATAATCCAAAGCACTGGTAAATCAAACTGAATCTCAAGAACCATTGGCTCAGTTGTGATCATGTAACATTCAGTGTCATGTACTACTTGTATTGCAAGACATCGCTAGTTTATCAAGTTAACATTTATTAGAAATGTTTTTTCATCTTACAGAACACTTGCAGACCAAGTTACTCGCAAAGGTTATTGTATATGCTTATGGATGACAATCAGGAAAATGAGAACTTTGAATAGCTGATATTGGAAAATTATTGTCAACTCTTCAGGAGTGATAAAGACACTGTAATTACATTTTTAAAAAGAATTTTTACTAGGGTGCCTGGCTGGCTCAGTCAGCTAAGCATGCATAACTCTTGATCTCATGGGTCATGGCCCTATGTTGGGTGTAACTATTACCTTAAAAAAATAAAACTCTTAAAAAAAAGAATTCTTACTCTTTGAGACACATACTGGAATGTTTGGATGAAATAATATGCTAGCTCAATCTGCTTCAAAAGAATGCCACTAGTAAGACATGAACAGACACTCCTCCAAAGAGGACATCCAGATGGCCAACAGACACATGAAATGATGCTCAGCATCCCTCCTCATCAGGGAAATACAAATCAAAACCACACTGAGATACCACCTCATGCCAGTCAGAGTGGTTCAAGTGAACAAATCAGGAGACTCTAGATGCTGGCGAGGATGTGGAGAAACGGGCACCCTCCTACACTGCTTGTGGGAATGTAAGCTGGTGCAACCCCTCTGGAAAATAGTATGGAGGTTCCTCAAAAAATTAACAAAAGAACTCCCTTATGACTCAGCAGTAGCACTGCTAGGAGTGGATGTATAGGGGCATATGTACCCCAATGTTCATAGCAGCACTCTCAACAATAGCCAAAACATGGAAAGAGTCTAGTGTCCATCAACGGACGAATGGATCAAGAAGATGTGGTTTATCTATACCATGGAATACTACATGGCAATGAGAAAGAATGAAATCTGGCCATGTGTACCAACATGGATGGAACTAGAGGGTGTTATGCTGAGCGAAATAAGTCAGACAGAAAAGGCCAAATACCATATGTTCACAGATATAGGTGGATTAGGAGGAAGTTAACAGAGGACAAAGCAGGAGAAGGGGAAAAATAGTTGGAGAGAGGGAGGGAGGCAAACCATGAGAGACTCTTGAATGCTGAGAACAAACTGAGGGCTGATGGGAGTGGGTAAGAGGGGGAGGGGAGTAATGGGCATAGAGGAGGGCACTTGTTGGGATGAGCACTGGGTGTTATAAGGAAACCAACTTGACAATAAACTATAAAAAAAAAAAAAAGAATGCCAGAAGTAAAGGTAGAAGTCAATGAAAATACAGATAAAATGAAATTAATTTACATACTTAGTTGAAAATCAGTGATGGATATATTGGGCTTATTATATTATTCTGCTTCTATAATGTTGAAAATTTCTACGTTAAAAAGCTTAAATTTGTATTAATGCTTTAAATTACCAGTTACACCAAAATTTAAAATTATGATTCGAGAGGAACTGAAAACAAATCTCATACTTCAAATCTAAAAATGAGGGGCTAGTTTTTATCTTTTTTGAAAAATAATGCAATTTAAATTCATCTCTCCTCAACCACCTTCCCTTACAATCCACTTTTTTAAAAAAATGGCTAAGTTAACTATTCTGTTACTCTACAAATGTCTTAATAATATACATTTCCCATGCAAACAAAATAAAAAGTGATGCACTGTCTACTTATTTTCAGAGTTTCAACACCTTCAAGTCAATAAACATCAAGAGAAAAGCTAAGGAGTTAATTATTAAGTAATCAACCTTTCCTTTCTTTTGATATTCTGATTTTTACTTCCCTACTAAATTTAGACAATGTTCTGCACTACAATTAGCAGATTAATATAATTACAGCAACTGATTTTAAAAGGCCAAGTTCAAAACACATTAGACACACACTCATTACTCAACACAGTCATTCTACTTTCCCACAATTAAAATAAAAATAAAAATCTTGACAGTCGTTTGTGGACCTGCACATAAAAAGCAATTAACCGAGATGCCATGTATCAATATTAAACTTCTAAGCTATTTGTTAGTTAATATCAAACGGTCTTAAAATTAACCTAAATCACAAATATGTTTTCTGAGACTTTTTAATTAAAAAAAGAAAAAAAAAAAAAGAGGTGAGAGGCACCAATTGACTCAGTCAGTAGAGCACATAACACTTGATCTCAGGGTTCAAAGTTCAAATCCCACGATGGATACAGAGATTACTTAATCATAAAATCTTAAAAATCTTAAATAAATAAATAAGTGAATAAATGGAGGTGAAATGTCTTTGGGCAGCCACTTCACATGTTTAAAAACAGAAGTACAGCGGTGCCTGGGTAGCTCAGTTGGGTAAGCATCCAACTTGGTTTTGGCTCAGGTCATGATCTCACAGCTTCATGGGTTCGAGCCTCAAACTGGGCACAGCGCTGGCAGTGCAGAGCCTACTTGGGATTCTCTCTCTCCCTCTCTCTCTCTCTCTCTCCTGGCCCTCCCCCACTTGTACTGTCTCTGTCTCTCTCAAAATAAATAAAAGAAATAAACAGAAGTACACTTTAGTCAATAAATTATTAAGGAATTAGCAAAGACGACACTTCAAATAAAGTTTATAATATTACTAAAGGTCAGTATCTACCAAATCTAAAGAAATCCAGCATAGACAAGGCAATTTACAGAGAAAAGATCAAGATTCTCAAAGCATAGATAATCTTTATCTAAAAAGAAATAAACTACCTTAACAGGCATTAAAATAATGCATCACCCCACACCAAAAATAATTCCACGTGGATTACAGAGTTTAAAAATGTTGAAAACCAGAAAGAGCAAATGACAGGACAGAATATTTATTAAATATCTCAAGGGAACGGACTTTCTAATCTTTGAGGATGTTAAAAAAACATAAATAAATGAAAAAATATTAACTAATGAAAATGATAAACACCTGTCAAAATTATAGAAACAATAAAAATGAAGAGAAACTGGCAAAAATATATGCAGCAAATGTAGTAACAGTTTAATAATACTAAATATAAATTCCTGAAAACTGAAACAATGTACACCATAATTATTTCCATCTTATACAAGTTCCCGAGCCATGGAAGGAAGGAGTGTCTTAGAATATGAAAGCACAAATATTACCAATTTCCAAAGGGGAAAAAATCAGTATTTCTGTGTTACCTATACTGGTCACATTTGTCTCTTTGCTCAAATCAATACCCTACCCCCTTCTTTGCTTCTCTATGCCAAGGAACTACATTCCCCAGGCTCCCTTGCTCTGGCTTTGGGAGAAGTCCCACCAATAAGAGAGGCAATAGCTGAGCCCTGAGGGATCAGAGAGAAGGCTTGATATTTCTCCCCTTTCTACATCTTTTCTGCGGTTCTACCTATAGTTAGTCAGCCCCTGGCTTCATGGTCGGACTCTGGACCATGCACTCTCTGTGGTTTTAGCTCCTGCCACACAGCTCCCATACCCCAGCTCTGGTGACACTGCATCTTCCCATTGTCTCTCTTGGTCCTAAAGATGGCAATGGTTTTCCTACTGTTATTTATTTCTAGACTACTCTGCCATACCCTGTTGAGTTTCTTTTTTCAATTAAAATGTATTTACAAACTTCTTGTATTAAAATTTTCTATTTAAAACACCTAAAGTGTTTTCATTTTCCTAACTGGCCCTGATTCATTTAGTTCCTCAAAGCAAGGAGTTTCAATTTCAATAGAAGACATTGGGTAATTCAAAGCAATGTTTATTGAACCTCACTTGGTGGGGGTGGGAGTGGCAGGTGGAAGAGGGGAACAAAACACAAAAAATTAAGATATGTGAATTACCCACGATCCAGAATCACTTAACACTAATGTATATACTCTATGGCCCACATTTCTCTAAAAAGTCATCATGGTAAGTAAAAGAAGTAGTACCTTAAAAAGTATGTGTAAATAAATAAAAACATAAATACATTAGCAAGTAAAACATTTTTAAAGAACTTGATTTAAAAAATAACATGGCTACTGATCTAGTAACCTACTATTAAATGAGCTTTAAGTTCTAGCCTCCTCCGAAACTCCTTTTTCCCTTCTTCTCCCTCTTCCTATTAGCATTTTCTCCAGAAAAAAGAAAAATTCAAAAGCTGCTGAAAGGCAATGGAAAGTTTTATTCAGAAGCTTAAAAATTAGCTTCTTAGAAGTTTTGCCAGAGTATTTCTGCCAAGATCAAAAATTCTGAATCAAAGCAAAGACAAATATAAAATGATGACATAATGAGTGAGAACAGATAAAAAGGTTGTATGAGAAAAACATCACGATAGGATAGAATAACTTATCTGTAAATTACCCATATCTCAACATAGATGGAATAATTTAAGAAAGGTTTAGTTTCTCATAATGGTTTGCCTTGAAAACATCCAATACACAAAGATCTTCCCACCACTTCCCATCAAACTTCCTTAAAGGGCCACTCTAGACTAACCAATAATGGGAAAGAAATTGACTAAAAAAAAGTCCAAAAAAAGTGTACTTATAGTAGTGGTTTGGGTCTGTTTTTAAAAATGAAGGATACCACTGTCTCTAGAAATCACTGATATTATAAATTTCAACCACTTGCCTAAAGTTCCTGTTCATGGCCTAACACTTCCATGCCAGACTGAGCTCACTGTGACCTAGTATATCTGTAACACTACACTAAACCATATTCTACTGGATACAGTAACCTTCTTTAATTTATTTGCCTGGCTTGCTATCAGACATGTAATACTGTATACTTAACCACAAAAATGAGGCGATAACAAGATAGATTCCTTTGATCAATAACTTCATTGATTTTAAGGAGGTTCATAAAACTAAAGTAAAATTTCACAAATATATGTAACCATAAGCCAAATTTTCTTGAACTTTGTTTCACTACATTTCATCTATTCCAGGTCACCTTTTAACGTTTAATGTTTTGAGAGATAGAGACAGAATATGAGTGGGGAAGGGGCAGAAAGAGAAGGAGACACACAAATCAAAGCAGGCTCCAGGCTCTGATCTGTCAGCACAGAGCCCAACAGAGGGCTCGGGCCCTAAACTGTGAGATCATGACCTGAGCCAAAGACATGCTTAACCCACTGAACCCCCCAGGCACCTGTCCAGGTCACTTATAAAAATCACTTTAAAATAAAAAACTAAAAGTCATAGTTTCACTCTCTTCCCTCAAATTTCAACTTACAAAAAAAAAAACAACCTAAAAACATGAAAAGGTCAAAAAGGCCAATTACAAAAAAGGAAGTGTCTCTCAAATAATACAGGTCACTTTTAATGCTTTAGGAATGCTTAAACAAGAAATCAAGAAAATGTTCAGCAAGGTTAGAGAGTGCATCTCCAGGCTAAACTGCATGCCAAAATTCACTTTACTTGTACTAAGAAAAAGTGGGAAGAGAGGTTTGGGCTACCTAGAACAGTCATATTCTTACCCATTCAAATATTCAACATTCAAAATATTAGGATTGCAAATAACATCAGAAATAATGTATTAGAAAACTATAAAGGAGACAAAGTAGCTAATTCCAGATGGTCAGAAGTAAAACACAACACTGGCTTCCTCATATATGTATGCTATGTAGGCACAGTTGATATGTATGCTACGTAGGCATCTTGACCACCAATAAGTGAAAAATCAGGCTTTGGAGTGTTAACCATTTCATACGACATTGTTAAGTGCATCCATACTTCATACCAAGAAATATGTAGGCATATTTATGATATTTTTATTTTAGCTTACATGTTAAATACAACTTAAAGAATGACCTAACAGTTTAAAAGACCTAGAAGCAATATATATCAAATTTTTGTGGAATGTATGTGTGTTTAAAGAGAAGGCAAATTATAATGCCTTAGGATTACTGAACTAGGAGGTAGTTTGCCAATTCTGACAAACTTTCCACTGTCTTTAAATACAGAGGATATTCGATAGTAAATCTTTCAATTTAGTTAAGAAATCACATTACCATAACTATCTCAATCCTTAAAGTTAAATTCTAGTTTCCATAATGTCAAGTAAAGTCTGTAATAATCTGTCTACTTATTCCTGTCCAGATGCTACTAAAATTTCTACTAAAACCAAGAGCACACTGCATACACTGTATATTAGCTAACTTGACACTAAAAAAAAAATTTCTCTCACAAATTCAAGGAAAAAAATCTTTTAAAAAAATGTGTATCTGTAGTATCCATAAGAAATAACAAGGTTTTACATACAATCATTTTCTGTTGATCAAATAAAGGTCACATCAACTTCTATCGTCCTGCATGTGCTATTTATGAGATGAGTTTAAAAAAAAAAACCCAGCAGGTCAATGCACTGATATGTTTTCTCCTTTTTCCTTAAACTATCTTAACCATTTTTAAGTGGATAGTTCCCTAGTGGTAAATACATTCACGTTGTTGTGCAACAGCACCCCAGAATTTTTTCAGTTTGCAAAAGTGAAACATTATACCTATTAAACAACTCCCCATTTCCCTTCCCCCCCAACCCTGGTACTTTCACCACCATTCTACTTCATCCTACTGATTTTTCTTTTTAAAAAATCTTCCTTTTTAAAGATTATGACTTTATAAGATTAAACAAATCAAACCCAAAGCAAATAATAATCATCATTTCTGGTGGAAACCAAAATTGACCATGAAACTCAAGCATACTGCCATCTACAAAAAACTACATCATCAAAAATGAAATAAGTACAAGACATTATTTAAACAGCCTAATAAATCAACTTCCAAGTTTTGTTGAAGGAAATACTTGCTTCACAAAATCTTTGAAAAATAAGTTTAAAATCGTTACCAACTGTAGAGGAGTAGCTCATCTGTATTATATTTGGAGCTTTACCATTAATTAGATTGAATTTATAAAGTTCTCTATTAATGTAAATCTGTGCTTTACATAAACAGTCTCCTCTGAGGTGCCTGGGCGGCTCAGCTGGTTAAGCACCAATTTCAGCTCAGGCCATGATCTCACAGTTCGTGAATTCAAGTGTCCCCGCCCCCCCAACCCCAGTCGGTCAGGCTCTGAGGGGGCCTGCTTCAGATTCTGTGTCTTCAGTCTCTCTCTGTCCCTCCCCCAACTCAGCCTCTGTCTCTCTTGCTCTAAAAAATAAACATTAAAAGGGGCGCCTGGGTGGCTCAGTCGGTTAAGCATCAGACTTCAGCTCAGATCATGATCTCATGGCTCGTGGGTTCGAGCCCTGCATCGTGCTCTGTGCTAACAGCTAGCTCAGAGCCTGGAGCCTGTTTCAGATTCTGTGTCTCCTTCTCTCTCTGACCCTCCCCTGCTCATGCTGTCTCTATCTCTCTCTCAAAAATAAATAAAACATTAAAAAATAAATAAACATTAAAAATAATTTTAAGTCTCCTTTGATGAGAAAATTTGTTTCTAATGTTTTTTGTTCCTCCTTCAGACAAGTAAAATGGGTGGGGTTTCGCTGATGCAAAATGTCATACAGTTGATTATGAAGCTTCTAATTGGGATAACTGTCTAGCTATGCGAAAACTTAAATCTTAAAAGAATGAAGCTTTAATAATGATAATAAAACGAAAACTCTTTGGGAAAACTGCCCCTCCTGAAGAAAATATTTAGCTATTTTTATTTAAAATTCCAATCTAGTGACTAGAACAAAAGCCAAAAACAACTGGTCTCTGGTTACCAGTTCACCTGGTAAGTCAGGGGACTTTAACAGGTTACTCTTGCTAGGTATAAATGAAGCATTTTCATAATCATCCACTCTTTTTCTTGTTTCTTTGTTTTTAAGTAGGCTCCATACTCAATATGGACCCTGAACTCATGACCCTGAGATCGAGTCACATGCTCTAATGACTGAGCCTGCCAGGCGCCCCTCATGATCTGTAATGAGACCAGGAAATGTTTCTGAAAGTAAAACTTTAAAGGCAATTTCAAATATTTTTGAAAATTTCTGAAACACACCAAATCATTTTCCCTATTAATATCCTTCTAATAATCTGCATGTTACTTTAGTGATTACCCAAAAGATACTAAAATTTCTCCATCTCCATTATGAAGCTGAAAAACAGGGTAAAGACAAAATCTTGCAGTAAAGACAAAAATAATATTTTGTTTCACTTTACCTTTAAAAGTGAACATTATTATAAGGGTGATGGCAATTAGTCAACCCTCCATGTAAGTTATTATCACTGAACTGTATACATATATGTAATCTGACAATCTGACCCCATTTCTCACTTATAATCAGTTATTCTTGCTACATATAAACAAAAATACTAATATACATATACCAATATTTACAACCTCTTAACCATCAAATAATACTGAAACTTAACATCAGTCCTAAATAAAATAACACTGCTTTCAGCCGACTTTTCATACATCAGAGAAAACATTTACTATGTACCAGAGTAGTATGTGTTGTGCTCCAAAAAAACCCAGAAACTCTCACTATACTGACATGGTTTTATTTTAATCTAAAGGCAAAATGCTTCGTTCCTATCAACTAAACTGCTGTAAATTTTAATACAATCAATCTTAGGAAATAAGTACCCTCAACTCTCTAAAATCATCTTCTACCAGTATCCCACTTTCAGTCTACTCTAGCCACTAAAGGCTTGCCATTCCTCAAACATACTAAGCAAATACTCCTCTCAGGGTCTTTACTCTTTACCAAAATTTCTCTTCCCCAACTTCATCCAAGTCTCTGCTCAAAAGTCTTAATATGAGGCCTTATTTGTTCACTTTCTACATATTAGTAACTCCTAATCAACTCCACTTTCCCTACACTCCTTTGTTTTGCCCCGAATTATTTAACAGCAACTATTTTTTGTCTATTGTCTCTTCTTCACGCCCCTAAAATACAGGTCTGAGACAGCACAGACTTTATTTTATTCACATCACTCTATTCTCAGGGCCTAGGACAGTGCCTGGCATAGAAACAATGTTTGATGAATATTTACGGAATAAGTAAACAAACCAATGAATCAGCAGCAATGATTTATATTCATTTGTACTGCCGAAGTTCAAAGTGGTTAGATCTTACATTTCACAAAATGCACCCAGCTTGTAAATAGTATAATGACATAGAGATCTCTTAACTTTGTCTATAGATGGCTACATTTGGATCCGGCACCCATCCCAGGTCCAGTTCTCTGCCACCAGAAAAGTAAGATGACACAGTAAGAACAGAGCTCTACACACAAAGGCTGCTAAACTGCAAAACCTCCTGAAAAGAGATCGTACAAATGGCGGACACATTTCTTAGTTTGTGTAGTCTACATTTCACTTGCATACTCTCTTTATAATCATATTTGTCCCTCAGTGGAGAAAGTAAAAATTGTCCCCTACAGCAACTGCCTTCACCAGCAACATAGCTTATCATGTCACTTTAAAAGAAGTTAAAAAAAAAATCCATTGTGAATAGTAATCACTATAGAAAGAATGTCTAATTGGAGGTATGTATTACTAGTACCCATCCTCTTTTTAAAACTCTTTCAGAGTTTATGCAAGACCTGACAGATGGAAGAATGAAATGGCCCGCTTACTTATTATGCATGTTCTATATGATACTTCAAGAAATAATTCAAACCACATGGGATGTGTATGTGCATGTGTGTTGTGTAAGATGGTGCTTCTGAAAAAATTCTATGTAAAAACCTAAAAATATAAAACTTCTTCTCAAAAGAAAAAAAAATTGAATTTTGAAGATGATGAAATGATTGATCTAGAAATACTACTTCAAATCTATAAATATTATTTCAAAAAGAGTCAAAACTGCTTCAGCTAGGTATTAGCAGTAAGTATTTATTACTATAAGGTAATTTTTTTAAGATTTCATTTTTTGTGGTTTTGTTTTTTCCATTTCACTTATTTTTATTTTTTGTTTCCAGTTTTTATTTAAATTCTTGTTAGTTAACATATAGCATAAGATTCGTTTCAGAAGTAGAATTTAGTGATTCATCACTTACATATAATACATATAAGGGCTCAGCATATCAAGTGCCCTTCTTAATACCCGTCATCCATTTAGCCCATCCCCCTACCCACTCTCCTCCAGCAACCCTCAGTTTATTCTCAGGGAGCCTGGGTGGCTCAGTCCATTAAGCATCTGACTCTTGCTTTCAGCTCAGGTCACAGTTCTCACAGTTCTCACAGTTCTGAGTTTGAACCCTACATCAGGCTCTGTGCTAACAGCATGGAGACCGCTTGGAATTTTCTCTCTCTCCCTCCCTCCCTCTCCTTCTGCCCCTCCCCAACTCATGATGTCTCTCTCACTCTCTCAAAATAAATAAATAAACTTAACAACAACAAACAGTCTCTTTTATGGTTTGCCTCCCACTCTAAAGATTTTTACTATTTTTAAGTAATCACTACAGCCAACATAGGTGTCACATGCTCCCAAGAACAAGAGTCACATGCTCCACCAACTGAGCCAGCCAGGTGCCCCATTATAAGGTAACTTTTATTGTTATTAGATAACTTTCAGGAAGTACCATGAGCCAGACATGTTACACGTATTAATTTATTCAGTTCAACAGTGCTATGATGTAAATATTTTACATCCATTTGACAGTTGAAGAACTTGGGGTACAATTGAGTAATTTGTCCAAATATATATATCTGGTAAATTTCAGAGTGGGGATTCATAGGCATGCACTAAGAGCTTGCACTTAGTATCTACACTACACAGTATGTAGGATACTGTCCACTAAAGGTATAATCCTAAAATGTTATGTTCGAAGAAAATATAAACCCTAAAAAAAAAAAATCACTGTAAAAAAAGTACAATACTCGTATATTAGCTTTGGTAATAACATATTCACAGATGTTTGACCACTCATTACTATATGATCGTAATTGCCTGAAGTGTTTTTTAAGACTAAAAAGTAATTATTATTAGGTTACTTTATTTTTTAATTTTTTAAATGTTTATTTATTTGAGGGAGAGAGAGAGACAGAGCGCAAGTGGGGGAGGGGCAGAAAGTGTGAGACAGAATTTGAAGCAGGCTCCAGGCTCTGAGCTGTCAGCACAAAGCCTGATGTGGCCTGAACCAATGTCGGACACCCAGACGACCGAGCCACCCAGGAGCCCCTAGGTTATGTTAAAAGTTAAGATAAAATCATTAAGAAAATTGTATGTAAAATTTTATACTTGTGCATTCTTTTATCATATTTAATGTACTACAGATAATTCATAAGCTGTTTGTAAGCATGATTTTGCAAACATAACCCAAAACTCACAGGAAAACTCATTCTTGCCTTGAATTTATAAAAAGCTGATCTAAATATGAAGTATGAAATTACATCATTTACTAAGGCACAATAACTTAGTACTGCAGACTTACATTTATACGATAGTGATGACACTTTTATCCATTAATAATGTGTATAAGGCATGAAAATCTGATACTAAATTATCAACGGGCAACTTCTCTTATTAGTTGTTAACCCCACCCAAGTGACCTCTCTGAAATACTCAGAAATGAAAAACATTAAATCTTCTAAATTCCCTCCACTTAAGATAATTAGAGATAAGAAAATAACTTTTGACATTGGGTACACTAACCAACCAACAACTAAAGCATTCTTTTTAAAAATAGGCACATTTTAAAACCTTTTTCAGCTCAACATATGGGACCTAGAATAAACATCCTAACACTCACTTTATCTTTGAGGCATATTCTAACAAAAGTGTTACCAACATAATTTGTAAACAACTCTTCAATGTGTATCCAACATTTCTTTATTAAAATAGAAGAGGTCATAACATCACAAGGAAATGAAAACAGAAGCCATCTGGGCCAACAGCTGCTTCTTACAGTGATAAAAAAAAATGTTTTAAAGAACACAAAACAAGAAAAAAATGTAATCAGTATGCAAATAACAATGAAAAATAATAATGTACGTGCTGTAACAATAAATAACTTTTCAAAACAAACATATTGAGTATTTTACTTCAAAAGAGTCACTTTGGCAGGCTATACAGTTATTCCTTTGCTCAAAAATTTTTTTGAATTCTTCCCAAGAAACTTTTTTTTACCAAAACCAATTTATAAAACACACCAATTTGGGGTAACTGGGTGGTTCAGATGCTCAGTTAAGCATTCAACTTCAGGCCGGGTCATGGTCTATCACACAGTTCAGGAGCTCCAGCCCTGTGTCGGGCTCTGTGCTGACAGCTCAGAGCCTGGAGCCTGCTTTGGATTCTGTGTCTCCCTCTCTCTCTACCCCTCCCCTGCTGGCGCTCTCTCACGCGCACGTGCTCTCTCTTTCAAAAATAAATAAAAATATATTTTAAAAAATAAAAAATAAATAAAACACACCAATTTGTAGATACGATAAGATCACAACAATCGTAACCCAATCTCTCGAGCTCAGCTTTAATACAAAGGAATTAGAACCCCTCTCAAATCCCCAGGAATTGTCCTATGATTGCTTCCAATGTATCCTCCTCTGTATCTTAAACCTCCTCGTCTCTCATTCTGACACTAGATGGAGGTACCTCATCTCACTCCACTTTCCTCCTTGCTCACTATACTGTGGCCACACTGGCCTCCTTTCTATTCCTTGAACACACCAAGCTCTTTCCCGTCTCGAGGTTTTTGTATTTATCATTCTCTGTGTCTGCAACACTCTTCTGGCTCTTCCCATGACTGGCTTCTTATTCTTAAGTCAATGTCACCCTCTCAGTCAGAAGAAACTTTCTTGACCCCCAATTTAAAGTAAAACCCTCGGGTGGCTCAGTCGGTTATAAGTGTCTGACTTTCAGCTCACGATCTCATGGTTGGTGAGTTGTAGCCCTGCATTAGCTCGCTGCTGTCAGCAGAGAGCACACTTCAGATCCTCTGTCCCTGTCTCTCTGCCCCTCCACCCCCACTCAAAAATAAACAAACATTTAAAAATAATAAAGTAAAACCCTTACCCCCCAGACACTCATCCTTTTCCCCCTGATTATTCCCTAGCACATCACCTTATTAATTTACACTGCTTATTTATGTATTTTGAGTTACCAGTCCCATTTGCTAGAATATAAGGTCCACAACACAAAGGACTTTGCTTTGCTTATCACTGTATTTTCAGGACCTAGGCCAGTACTGAGCACACAGCAGATGCTCAATAATGATAATGAACAAATAACTGCCCAGATGTTGGTATAGAAAATTCTGCCTGCCACTGCCAACTCTTTGTCTCCGCCACAGATTCTACAGGTGCTCCTCGATCTACAGGTTCCCTGCTATCCTAACACAGGCTCCATGGTCAACGCACATTACGGTGTTCTCTTCCTAGATCTGATCCCATACACGTCCTCTCCTATGCCTAAGCTCCTTCGCATATTTCATATCATGTTTTGTGTGCCTTTATGTTAGAAAATAGAGAACCGCCCTCTGTTACCAAGGCCTAGTACACAGTAAGAGATCAATAAATAGGCATCAACTCACATCTTGCTATCTCTGGGCTCTAGCACAAGTCACTCAGGAGAAGGGCAGCATCAGAAGATGATACTAAGAGGATATACCCTGATATACCATGAATTTACCCATCTCTCATAAAAGATAACAAAAATAATAAAATCTCCAGGGACTATGCTTGAACACACTCAATTATCTGTTTCCTAAATCCCTTCCCATGAGGTTCCATGATCTTTTACACAAGCAGCACACACCCATACACAAACACCAGCTCTGCTACCCTCCATATATGTCCAGACAAGCCTGAATTTACACATATACAAAGCATAAGCCATTTTAGTTTTCTTTCTCTTTTTAAACAAAAGACCTACATACTGTAAAAATTTCAAACAGTACAAGAGTGTACAGAGAAAACAATGATGGTTCCATTAAGCCCACTGCTGAGAGCAGTTTCTAAACCCCACACTATCCAGTCACACAAAAAATAAGCTTCCTAACTTAAAAACTATACTTCTGCATTGGTCTTACTATATCGGCTCTGAGAGCCACACATAAAGAGACATTTAACAACTTTTAAAAGCCCGTGCCCAAGGGGGTGAAGAGAGAGGCAATGTTCATGAAAGAAACATTTGAAGAAATGGCTTCCTACAGAATATCCACCAGATTCAAAGGGAAATGCAACTCAGTCACTTCTGTGAAAGGCTGTTATCCTTTGTTGTGCATGGCACTAAAAGAGAGAAGCAGAATCATTGGGTCAAATTTACAGAAACAAATTCTGACTGGCACAGAGAAAGACTGTACCTCGGGAGGCAGGGGGTTATCACATGATGTAACCTCTGGGACATTTCCTAGAAAGTCAAACCCTAACTAGAACTAAAGCAAAGAAAACCAAAATGTCTCATCAGTTAATTCTATCAATTATGTACATTAACAGGCAAACATAGAGGAAGCTTGATTGAGATTGCAATCCACTTTCCCATCTGTCCTCTATTATCATTATGATCATCAGTCAACAGCAACTGCACACAAACTGGGAATGCCAGCATGATCTTGAGTAAGTAAGACCCACAGTGGAAGGTTTTTTTTTTCCTGGTAAGACAGTTCACAATATAACAAAACATATGACCTATTTACACGTACTTAAACTATACTGCTGTGAAACCTAACATGAAGACCAAAAGTCTGTATTGTTCTCTGGTTCATGGGATTAAAAAAATTGTAACTAGTTCTTTTTAACACGTTAACCACTTTGATTTAGCAATGAGGTATAAAATAAAACCAAGCATAGTCAAAGATTGCTAAAAAAGTCTTTGGTAAATTCAAAATTGATTACTAAATTTATAATATTAAAATATTATAATTAGTATGTCAACTTCAGTTCTCTCTTTGTCACAAAGATACTTAAAACACTGTAAACAGGGGAGCCTGGGTAGCTCAGCCAACTGAGTAGTCCACTCTCAGTTTCGGCTCAAGTCATGATCTCACAGTACATGAGGTCAAGCTCCAAATCTGGGGGTTTTAGGGGGGAGTCTACTTGGGAGTCTCTCTCTCCTGCTCTTTGCCCCTCCCCCACTCAAGGGCATTGTGCTCTCTCTCTCTCTCAAAATAAATAGAGAAGATTTAACAAAAATCAAATAAACCACTGTAAACAGAACTAAACCCTGACTGTCATTTATTTACAAAAGGAATTTGACCTATGGTGACTGAACTCTGAAAACTGAGAAAAAGACTGATGGTTGAAGAAAAGTAGATCTACCACGTTATTTAGTCAATGACAGTTCCAATGTAACTTAGCCTTAGCCTTTTTTGCTGAAATGATCTAACAAAAGATCCATAATAAAAATTTTTTTTAAAAAAATGTCATACATGATTCCCAAATATTAGTGTACAAAATGGAACACAAATTGTAGATAAGAAATATCCAGATAGCATGTGAGAATCTTTAAACATCCTGCATTCAAAGTCTAGGGCCTGGAACCTATATTTGTAAAATCTCTTAGGTTGGCTTTGATAATTACTTTGGAAAGCAGTCACATTTTTTTCTTAATAATCTCAGTTATTCCCATTTATACAAGTCTTTGATTCTTCAGCATCTATTCTCTCTTTACACACGAGGGGTTCCTGGGTGGCTCAGTTGGTTAAGCATCCAACTTCGGCTCAGGTCATGATCTCACGGTTTGTGGGTTGGAGCCCTGAGTCGGGCTCTGTGCTGACAGCTAGCTCAGAGCCTGGAGCCTGTTTCAGATTCTGTGTCTCCCTCTCTGTGTGACCCTCCCCTGATCATGCTCTGTCTCTCTCTCAGGAATAAATAAGTCATTTAAAAAAAAGAAAAAGAAAAAGAAAAAGAAATACACACATGGGAGATTACCCCCAAAAAAATAAATAATTAATTTTAAAAAAAGAAGAAGAAATACATTCACAAACTTGGCCATCAGTAGTTAAAACTGACATCTATTCCCAGAAACTAGAGTATACTGGTTAAAAGCATGATTACTACTCTGTTTGACTGGTTTCAAATTCTAAGCCTAATCAATTACCATCTGTGTAACTGGGCATGTGATTTAACTTCTTCCTCCCTCGGTTTCTTCACCTATAAATCAGAGATTTAAAATCATACGTCCTCAGAGGGTCATTACAGGGATTAAATACTGAAACATGAGCAAAATACTTACAGCAAGGCCTTGACAAGGACTCTATAAATGTCAGTATATTTACATTACCATTTTTATTATTATTACTATTTAATATAGGAAAGAAAGGAGACCCAAGCAAGTTGGTATAGTCAAAAATTTGGAAGAGCACCTGGTATACAAATGTGCCTTGAAAGATGGATAGAATTTTAGAGGTAAGAAGAAAACAAAGGTAGTAAGCACAAAAAATTAAGAGACCAAAAAGTTAAAGACTTAAGGGTTCATAATGGGCATTTTGGACCATAAGCTCATCTGTATTAAGAGGGCCCATTTATAAGCAGCCTGGATGCCAGGCAGAGGAATAAAGCAATAATTCAACAGATAACACGAAGCCCTTAACAGTTCTTCACTAGAGCAATAATGCATTAAATGCAGGGTTTTAAAATTCCTGGTTGGGCAACTTGCCAGCCTGAATATGAAGAACTGAACTGCAAGGGGATAAGCCACTGATGAAGTCTGGAAACACCTGTGTCTACTAAAATACTGAAGTATCACTCTGAAAATTGGGTATCAGTAACCAGAATCTTCCAGGATGGATAGAGTTACATATAAACATAAATGCCTACTATAAAAAGACCAGAAGAACTATTTGTAGAATATTTGGAAGTCAGTAGCATAGAGATACTTCAAGAGAATATTCAAAATCATGAAAATGACACGCAAAATAATGCTTTTACCTTTGTATAAACTTCTTTCTCCAGAACATCTCTCAGGGTCCCTTGTTAAGGGAGAAAGCATTTGTTTTCTAAAGGACATTTGTCTTCCACTACCTTTTCCCAAGAAGAAAAATACTTTCAGAACATATCCACAACCTCCTCTGGCCAGCATTATACAACCTTACTAAAATTATTAATTTTGCCACCTATAAAAGTTAAAATCTCAGAAATCATTTGTGAATCCTGAACTAATAAGTGGATCCTCAACAGAACCAAATCACAACACTAAGTCCCTGACAGAACTAAGGGTAAATGGCATTCAATTGTTAATGTCATTAAAATTAAATTTTAGTGAATCAAAACTGACCCAAGACAATTATCATGAAGAACAATGCCCATTGTGAAATCAATTTTTGGATCCTGGAAAAAAATGTTTAACAAGTCATAGAATTCAAATAACAAATGGTACAAATTCTTACCTTGTTCCAAACTCTTCTCATCATATATTTTTTAAAAATTCTATTTTTGAATAATCTCTATGCCCAACATGGGGCTTGAACCCACAACCCTGAAATCAAGAGTTGCATGCTCCACTGAGCCAGCCAGGTGCCCCTCTTCTCATCGTATTTAAAAATGTATAGCAACACACTAAAGGGAAATTCCACATCCCCCTTTTAACCACATAAAATACAAACATCCCTGGCATCCTTACTCTTTTTGTCACCAAGGTTACCAACACACACAGTCTGCTGTTCAAACCAAGGTAAAATGAAGAAATCTATTGTTAGTATGCCTTCACAATATCTGAGTCACTATGGTGTGGAACACTTAACACTTCAGTTAAGCTCTACTGGCTAATAAAGGTTGATAATGAAAACACAGTGAGTCTGCTAGGGGTGAGTTTTACAATGTCGGAGGCCATACTGAACAGCTCATAATGGCATGTCTCCTTGTTATATCATTTAAAGGGAGCTAGAAAAGAATGGGATTTGAAATTTCACAATGTATTGGGCTCCAGGAGAAACTCTAGAAGTAACAACCCTGAATCTATTAAATGTGATTTGCTTAAACTTTCCAGAAAGTCTATGACAGGGCAATATGCCAAAAAAACAAACAAAATCTTTCACCATGTAATTGGAAGTAATATGTTAACATTGAGAGGAAATCCGTTTGGAAATAGGAAATAAGAGTTTTAAAAAATAGGAAATAATTAATAAAAGTAACTGTTAATCAAAACTCTGCCAGACAAAATTCAAAGACGACCATCCCTAGAAATTAATGATATCATTTACAGAAGAGTAGCACATTTTTATTTCATATGTTCAAGCAAATGGGAAACAACGAACCTCTTAAAAACAGAAACTCCTCAGTAGAATACTTGTGATTAATCCTATAAAAAAGAGAAAAGTGGAAATAGGCCCATCTGATTAGAAAAGATGAAAGTCTGTTGAAACATGTGCTAGCAAAGGTATGAGGAAATCAGCATTCTCATATTGTGGGTAGGAGTGCCTCTATAGAGCTATTTGGCACTATCAATCAAAATCATTAATGTATATAGCCCTTTGACTCAGCAATTCCATTTCTAGGAATTTATCTGATAGAGATTTCATATATATGCAACGTACATAAATGCAAAAATTACACTGCAGTGTCAGTAAAACACCAGAAACAACCTATCAATAGGAGCCAGTTTAATAAATCATGACAAATCCAAACAATACAACTATATAAAGAGAATGAAGATATATTTATTAATTTGGGGTTAAGTGAAAAAAACAAAAGGCCAAAAAATATACAGTTTTTAAGGATACTATTTGTACTGAAAACGAGGGTGGAAAGGATATATATGTATATACGTGTACCTATACAGATCATTTCTGAAAGTATACACAAGAAACTGCTAACACTGGTTGCTTTCCAGAAGAGGAAATGAATGCCAGGAAAACAGGAGACTCTCCTTTATATGCTACTGTATCTTTGGAATTTCAAACCATATGAATGTATTACCTAAAAAGAAGCATAAACTAACCAAATTTCAAAGGAAGGAAAGGGTAAAGGGTTAAGACGACTGCCTGAGTACCAAATGTGACCCAGTAAATGCACGCTCCACTGTGGCCTTTTTTTAAATTGTCTCTTTTCTCCATCTAATGTGGCTCTTTTCCATTTCTTCCCGTTAACCTTCCCAGTCCATTTTCCTCTTCATCATGTAGAACTACCATGGACACGGACTGTAACTATCTAGTCCTGCTGGGAGTACTAAATGCCAAAGAAGTTGATGGACTTTGTTCCAGTAATCCTCACACAAAATGGGCAACATCAACAGCTGTAAAAGAAATGCTTACACAAGGGCAGAAAACGCCACTCATGTAAAACAAGAAAAGAAAATGAGATGGGGAAAGATAGCACAGTGAACATATGGTTTCACAATATTATAAAAAATTCTTCCAAATCTAACTTTTTTTTAATGTTTATTCATTTTTGAGAAAGGGAGAGAGAGCGCTGGGGAGGGGCGAAGAGAGACGGAGACAGAAACAGAAGATCCGAAGCTGGCTCCCACCTGACAGCAGAGAAATCAATGCCGGGCTCGAAGTCAAAGAACTGTGAGATCATGACCCGAGCTGAATTCAGACGTTTAACTGACTGAGCCACCCAGGAGCCCTCCAAACCTAACTTTAAACACTCATTCAATACTGTCCTCTCTGTATATTCATAGTTTATTACCAAAAAAAAATCTTAATTAAAACAGGATACCTGTGCTAGAAAAGTTATGTTCCCACTTTTGTAATTTAAAAACCAAACCTGCATTCCCAACAGGGCTACTGAGTGCCTCTGCACCTAGAATGCCTAAGTTAAGGGTCATCAAGGTCACTACTCATTGCTTAAACTAATTTTTTTTCCTCTTCTCATTTCCTTATGTCATTTATTTACAAATGCATACAAATATTAATATATCACATGCTAGGGTCTTGTTCTGTCATGTTTGTATTATATTGTATTATACAGTCAATACTTCTATATCTCAAAAATTTAAATAAAGCCTAGAGTCTCACCTACTAAAAACGAACATAATTATCCCTTGTCAGACACCAAAGAAACAACCCCTTTTTTGCCCAGAGCGATGTCTGCTTCTAGATTATGTAACTGATATTAGATTTTTTTCCTCCGTGGAGTTGTAACTGGGGGCCGCAAGTCTCATGGTATATGAGAATCTGGGTAGGAACTACTACAGAAAGGGAATTTTGGATGAAGACAATCAGTTAACTATGCATTCACATTTGCAACCTGACCAACAACTATCATAAAGAAAAGTTCTTTGCCTTCAAAGTTCTCAAAAATAACTGAAAATAAGTCCATAGTCTTCAATATTCTCAGTTTAAGTAGATATTATACCTAATCGATGAGTAGGTGAGCAAGTTATCTAAAAATCTCCTTTACTTAGGTTTAAAGTGTTATTCTTCGCCCAATCTCTACGATATTGTTTCCTCCCATCAGACACAGATAGCCTATGGACCAGTAAAAGCCCTCTTCCTTTAACAAAGAACCTTCCAAAATGCCCAACGTTCATTAAAACTAAAAAAATTAAGCCCCACTTTTCTAAAACTACGTATTTACAACAAAACATAGTGATAAGATTTTTCATTTCTTTTCAAAAAACAAACCAAAACATCTTCAGAATTATCTGGAGATTCTTTGCCCTTGTGACCACAATGACAGAAAAATCACAGCACGGAAAAAAAATCGGTCTCTGTGCCCCACACGAAAGGTAATTAATATTTTTAAAGCAGAAGGTGAACATACATGTGAAATATACATTATGTAGTTATACAAACTAAATCATTAACTTTCCAACTTGGCATAACGACAGCGTAGCTGGAAGGGAATGTAAAAGAAAATACTCAACAGCTTAAAATTAACAATGGGCCCATTTATTCAAGGTAGGATGGTTCTCCCATTTCAGCCTAAGATGACTGAAAGTCTCTCTCTGTCCTCCTCTAGGAGGGAAACTCTGCAGCTGGCCTGTCTGGAGAAGCACTAAACTATATTCACAGCTTTGCTCAGGGTCAAGCCACGGCAAGAAAAGTCTTCATCTTCACTTTGCACTGAAAACCAACACAGAGAAATGTTGACTTTGAGGTGTTCAAATTTCCTCCTTCAAGGATCATTTCAATTAATTTCTCCTGTAGGAAGCTGACCCCACAAATATAAAAGATTTAGGCCTACTGAAACTGAGAAACACTTAGCTGTATCTTTGTAACTGTATCAATTATTGTTTTGTGACAGGTGTAATGACCATGTCTAGTACTGTACTTATTTCTTTTCTCCCCAACCATTTCCCAGTATTTTTTATCTTCTTAAGAGGCTTCCAGGAACTATTCCGATAACTGCTGAATGGATGAATTCTTAGCAAAATATTTCACAGCTCTTTTTTCTGTTCTGTCTTATACTCCCAACCAGACCTCCATACTCCAGAAAATAGTAAATTTCCTCTGCTTTTCAAATCCAGCTAAAATCTTATCTGAGCTGGTAACAATTAATCTTCCCCTAACTCTTGAGAATCAAAATCATTATTATTACTTGTATTAAATTATCTGACCTCATTCTTACCTGCTAAAGAAACAATGTAGATGTGTTTATGGAGAATTGCAAGATCATCTTCAGGAAACCCAAATACTGACTATGTAAGGAACAAACTCTAACATCATAAATCAGAAAACAACATACAGCAGAGTATTGTAACTTTAGGATGCCATACTTAATAATAATATATCATCCCTCCTGGAATTCCATCATGAGGAACATCAACTTGCCAAAATACAGCCTTAAATTGTGCAAGAAGTCTCCTATTTCTTCTTATAAAATATACTGGCTAAGACCAATAACCCACACCGCTACAATGAAACCCACATTCCATGGCTTCAAGGCAATTCCATAAATATAGGGTCATAAAAAGGCAGCCTACAAACTCCTGTAGCCAGCACTCCATTTTAAAAATAGGAAACTGAAGACAATGACATGTGATTATACAGTTACAGCAATCTGAAGATCTTTTAATAAGTTTGCAGGAATTACCAATGTTGTCTTAGAAACCCACCTACTAAAAAAGAATGCAAAAATCATACAATACAGGTAACGGGCAAATTTGTATGAAATGTTAAAATTATATAATGTACATGCTTTAATACACAGAGTCAGATTCAGCACATTCATACGCTAGTAACAAAATCTCAAAACAGAATGTTCAAGTTCCAGCCAATGGCCTATTTATCACAAATACATCTGCTGTTACAGAGCCCCAATGTTATAAGGAAACAAACAGCCCTGTGGAGTTCAACATAGCCAATACCTAAACAGAGGAAAACTGTATACTTCTGAACTCTAAACATAAACATGCAGATTCCGAACTAAGCACAAACTCGTGGGGTTTTTTCTTGTTCATTTCCAATAAACTCTAAGTAAACAATATACACATAACTCCTACATTACCCACAATTTTGGGGAATTTGATATTTCAAGTCTCTAAATAATTTTTCTTTTTAATTTTATAATAACATTATTGTAAAAAATAACTAAAAGAACACTATGTGCCAGACCTTGCTAGGAATTTCATATATACTATTAAAATAAGGGAATCACTAAATTATATGTCTCAAGGCATGCTGTCAAGTTTCAATTACTTGATGTTATTAATTAAAAAACCCAGTGACCACAGAAATACATCCCAATAATTGTACATAATTATTAAAGCAGAATAAATACAACCAGGGAACTAAGGAAGATGAGGTATAACATTACTAATCTTACTACAATATAAATTAGTTACTAGGCACACATCTCTATTAGGCAACACTCCAAAGCATGTTTAAGCTGAACCTCACAAGGGGTTAAAAATAACTACAATGAAAGCCAACAGCCTAACAGCACAGTTGAGCCAAAATTCCCTTCCCTCCCCCCCTCCCCTTCCCATCCTCTCCAGTCCAGAATGAATTGCATGCCCCACTGCACAAGGCCCAAAAAGGTCACAGGAGATGGCAGAGACTTTTGTAAGAGAACAGAAATAACTCAGCAGCTTTGTTACCGTAGTCTCTTTTAATCAGTATGTTCAAAATCCTTTAATTAGCACTCTGTCTACACAAGGAAAGCATTTCTTCTGTGCCAGGGGAGGGCACACACGTATGTACACAGTGTTCTGTTGTATCACCATCACAACATGGAGCTAGGCCTCAATGTCTGCCAGGGAACTGAAGCACAGAAAATTCTTTTACCGGCATGGCACCACAAAACTTACACATTCCATTTGCATTTCTATTACCAAACACCGAAGTGATGATTTAGTTTGTTTCATTAGGTGTCAATTTGTTCTGGACATTTTCTCCAACAAAAACAGATGCATTTGAAACGAAACAATAACTCTCTTTAGTCCATTATCTATAAAGCAGGATGTTCAAACTTAATATAAATAATGTTAACGGAACATAAAAACAAGACAATATTCAAATATCATTCCTGTCCTCAAAAGAGATCTTCAGTTAAGAGGGAAAAAAAACCTGCCTTGCTCAAACAGGAATAAATAAGACACATTATCACATGGACGTTTTCCATTTAAAATTTCATCCAACCATAGAGTCTTAAAACTTAGAGACTGGGTTACATATATGTATTTCCTTATAAAATCTGGTTAACTGGAATCAAGACAGAAACTGGTGGTAAAGCTAACTATTTAAAAACAATAAAATAAACTGTTTAAAAAAATCCACAGCCAAGAAACAAGGAAAACTCTATTAGTAAACTATTTATTCTAGAGAGGTTTTTAAGTGTGACAAATTTATTTTTAATCTTTCAAAATCAAGTTGTACATATATACATTGTTGGAAGCAGTGTGTGTATATATATATATATATATATATACATATGCATCTATAATTAAAACAATAACCTCCTAAATATTACAGAAACAATCTGATTAAAGAAACCATCCACAGGGGCGCCAGGGTGGCTCAGTCAGTTAACTGCCTGACTCTAGATTTCAGCTCAGGTCATGATCTCGAAGTTTGTGAGTTCCAACCCTGTGTCGGGCTCCACACTGGCAGCGTGGAGACTGCTTAGTATTCTTTCTCTCCCTCTCTCTTTGCCTCTCCTCAGCTCTCTCTCTAAGCAAATAAAAAAAAATTTATAAAAGAAGGGGCATTTGGGTGGCTCAGTTGATTAAACATCCGACTTTGGCTCAGGTCATGATCTCACAGTTCATGAGTTCCAGCCCTGCATCAGGCTCTGTGCTGACAGCTCAGAGCCTGGAGCCAGTTTCAGATTCTGGGTCTCCCTCTCTCTCTCTGCCCCTTCCCCACTTGCACTCTGTCTCTCTCTCTCTCAAAAATAAACATTTTAAAAATTTTTTTTAAAAAGAAGAGACAATCTATAGATAAAGTTTATTATTAGGGAAGCAACATAGCATAACTACTTGAAAGCCAGCTCTTCCACACCAGCCACATAAGCTCATAGCACAGTTTTGTACAATGAGACTAATAGCACTATTCTGCAGGTTTACATGAGAATTAAATGAGATGATGCATGTAAAAGCACCTGGCAAAAATCCGAAAGTTTGCTGGCAAGGCTGCTGTGGGGGGAGGGGGAGATAAGTATTTTCATCCATTGCACAAAACTGTAAACTGGCACATCAAAATTATATATGTGTGTGTATATGTGTGCATACACACACATACAGCTGACCCTTGAATTTGGGACTGGGGCACTGATTCCCCCATGCAGTCGAAAATCCACATAACACTTCTGACTCCCCCAAAACTTAACTATCCAAATATCCTACTTTTCACTGAAAGCCTTGCTAATACCACAGTCAATTTACACATATTTTGTATGTTATATATACTGTATTCTTATATTACAGTAAGCTAGGAAAAAGAAAATATGGAGAAAATCATAAGAGAAAATATATTTACAGGATGGGATATATATTTATTTTTTTTAATTCCCATGTAAGTGGACCTGCACAGTTCAAATCTGTGTTGTTCAAGGGTCAACTGTGTGTGTATACGCATACATTTAAAAATTATGTATATATGGTACCCATTACCACACTGTATGTAATAGCAGTACTAGAAATCATATAAATGCCTTTCAAAAAGGGACTGGTCATATAAATGCTACTTCTCTACAAGAGATTTCTATATAGTTATTTTAAAAAAGAAAAAAACTCTAGGGAAAGTTCTCTATGGTAAATTACTGAGAACACAAGCATGTGCACTATAGTACCATCTTACTAAAAAGGGAGTGGATATTTATATTTATTTGACTATGGGGAAAAAAAGCCCTCTGGAATGTTATACAAGTAAAAGTAATTAATACCAATAATTACCCACTGGTGATAAAAGTGAAACAATGCTCAACACAGTCAAGCCTCAAAAAGCATCATCGTCATCATCATAAAAATATATCCTCAAACTGGATACACAGAATATATTCAAACTAAATCCATAGTGAAGTAAAGAACCAAATCTCAAGATCCAAGCCCTTCAATTCCTCTTCAAAGGTAAGTAGCTTTTGGCAATTTTACTGATGGCTATCATCTTCACCAGAAAGTGAGCTGAGGAAATAACACCAGAAACAGTCATTTTATTCGGCACTGATCAACAGTTTTTAATTAGCTTTTGGAGCTGAAAAAGACCATGAAAAGCCCATAGTGCAACCTTCTAATATTACAGATGAGGAAACGAAGGTCCAGAGAATTCCCCAAATTAGTGACAGTTCAAAAATTTGATGTTTGCCCCCTAGTTAAATGCTTTCCATTATCCTTATTAATAGGCGGAGGAAACTGAAAATAAGCTTAAGTGAAATCCATTATCCTTGCTAAATTCCCTCCCCGCTGCATCCTTGATTATACATAACTAAGTTTGCTAAGACCAAATCCCATAAGCAATTGTGATGAGTACAGGTTATCCAGAGAATTCAACAACTCAGCCCTGAGGTTTCCAGGACTAAGCATTCAATGAACATCTGTAAAAAAAAAAATCTGTGAAGTTTGCTTACATTAGAGATTGTCAGAGGCATGTTGAAATCCTTGCCACCTTGCAGCCGGAAACCCCAAGGAGCTGGGCCAACCAAGGATACACTGTAGTTGCTCATGGCTCTAATGGCTCAAAGTTCAATCCCAAAAATGAAAGAAACTGTGAAAGAAAAGTAAATGGTTAACAAAAATGATTATTTGGAACCCTATTCCATACTTAAGTGTATTTAATATAAACTCAACAAAATTATGTTCAGTATTGTGTCTTGGAGGGGATGAGAAGATGTAGAGGCTAAGTCTATATTAAGTTCTAAGAAAAGGAATCTATGAGCTAACATACAATTTCCAAACTGATGCCAATTTCCATAGTCTAAAAATTCCGTATCAGGATATACTTCAGCCTTGATCAGTTTTACAAATTGCTACAGTACAATTTGTGGCTTCTTGCATACAGACTTTAACTGAAAGTACTTTACAACACTTCATTATATACAGGAGAAAGAACAAGAATTTATTTCAGGTTTAATTCAAAATGATTTTCCCCTTCCCTCTACCTCATACATTCTTTTGCCTGCAGTTGGCAAGAGTCCGTAAATTCTAAGCTACTTTCATATATGAAAAGGAGTGGAAATCTGCAGACTCTCATTCATGCCTTCTACATACAAAATTCCTTAAAACAAGTTGTTTCTTAATGCACAAAACTATTCTCCAATCATAAACAGCAACTTGCATTTCTTCTTCTAGGGACATGGTGTTTTCCACACGGAGAGTAATATTTACTTTTCTTTTAGACCGGCGTTCATAGGTAACACTCTCGCCCAATACTTCAGTGAGAAACAGCTTTTTTGTGTTATACGCACCGTATCAGGCAAATTAGAGAGTGAGCATTACGCACACAGTGAATAAGACTGACTAAATGCAGGGAGTGGGGGAATATGAAGTTAATCTTAATGCATGAAAGGGAAGCAGAGCTGTAGAAAACAAGCAGCACTTCAGAGCTGTCTTCTTTGTTTTGCTGTAAGTGTGCTTATAAAGACTTTAATGGTTGTACTTTACTAGGATTAAAAAAAAAAGTGTGACCTCACTTTTTGGCCAAACTGTGACCAATAGTTTGGTATTGCTTGTTATGATGGTTATGTGTGGGTGGGAGAAACTGGGAGGAATGGATATTTTCTAAAATTCAATCTAGGAAACATTCCCTCTTTCAAAATATTAAAAATATAACAAATGTAGAATTTAAAATGTATAACCAATTTTTTAAAGCTGTTTAAGACACACTTCCTTGGCAAATCTGTGCTGTGTGACTAAATCACCACCTTATATTACTTGTCTTAAAATATTTTTCCATTTTTTAACCCATTCAAAATGTTGATTAATATTAATATTGGCAGATGTAGGTATCTGAACCACTGGGTATATTAAAAGCAAACAGATTACATCTTCTTAGAGTGGGAAAATGAGGCAAAACTTTCAAGTGAAGCCTGGTTCTTTAAAAAAATAAAATAAAATAAATAAAACCACTGAAAATCTGCACTGCATCTACCCAGAAATGAAATGAGCTTTTCCACTAGCATGGTAGTACACATTCAGTACTGATGTAACAAGCACAGGGCACTAAAAAGATCCAATAGTCACGCCAGAAGTCAAACTGTGAACAACGAATAGTAGAAAGATAATAAAAAGCCACACATAATTGAATTGCTTTCCCACTATAATAAAAGATTTTCATAGAACTCATAGAGAAAGACGGTTTTGACGCTAGTATATGATACAAACCAGCAGTATGAGAAGCCAACTGATACCTTATAGGCAGCCTGCCCCCCTCCTTTTTTAATCTTTAACTTGTATCAAGAGAAGAATGTGAAAGTTAGGCTCAACTTCCTCTGTCCCCATTGTTCCCTACAAGAAAATGTATGTAGTTTAATACATACCTAACTATGCGCATGCAACTTCCCTTTACTTGGGAGTTTCCATCCTGACTTCTTCGATTTGTTAAAATTTCTAGCACTGGCCACAGTATACATAGAACCAGTGTCATTTAATGCCTAGTATTCTCCCTCTGTTAGCTTCATTTGCGTTACAACATTCCGATCCCTTAGCAATGGGATATATTATTGGCCTTTTCCAGGTTTCCTGCGTCTGGTTACTAGCGCCCAAACTCCTCCTAAAATACTAAGCCGGCAGCAAATTATGAGCACTCTATTCTGCTTTCAAAGACGAAGAAAATGTTGGAACTTCTGAACAGTTTCGGGATTTTCTTTTTAGTAAAAGTCTAAACAATGTCCTCGCCCTAGTACTTGGGAAGGAAGCTTCGTATTTCTCACACTTGGATCCCGGCTTCTCCGGTGAGTGGGAAGGGGGAAAGGAGAATTCCGAGCGGCCAGAAAGGTCTGAAATTCAAGAGCAGGATCTTGAGATTTTCTTTTCCCCCAAACTGAGATATAATGGGGGGTAGGGCTTTCGAACTCAAGCCACAGGCACAGGACGAAAGCAGACGAGACAGCTTTCCAAGCAGAGGTTCACGCCTAGTCCTGTTTGCCAAATAAGGCTCCCGAGCCGGCTGTTTCCGCGGTAGGCAGGTCCCACGTCCTCACGGTCAGGAAGGCGGACTCGGGATAGGATCTGGCTATCACACCCTAGACCTGCCCTGCCCGACGCGGCCACGAACTGTCTCCTGGCTCTGCCCTGTCCAAACGCCCTTCCTTTTTCCACTCATCGTCAAATGCACTGAAGTCACAGTCTTACGAAAGCCCCAACAAATATTAATACATCTGACGATCGTGACAGGCTTTTTTTAAACCAGCTTTATTTCTGGTCCACGGATGTTTCCCCAAACAGGTTACACAACTGTAAATATCTGGGGGGAAATAAACACTTCTCAGCGAGAACGCAAACCAAAAATAACACGCCTTTCCCGCTCAGTCCAGCTCCCTCCACCCCAAAGAGGTGCGCGCAGGGCGTGGGGGNGAGCCGGGCGTGCGGGCTTGCGGAGGCGAGCTGAAGCCGGGCCAGGGAGACAGCTGAGCTCCCGAGTTTCGGTGGGAGTAGTCAGGGGATTTCGAGCACTACCTGGCAAAGGTATGCTCCGCGCGTCTGTTTTGTAATGGATGTATGTCTCTCTCCAGAAACTTTGAGTTGGCAAGCAGTTGTTCTGCCTAAAAATAGAAGGGAGCTTTGGATAAATCCCTAGCTATGCAAGTTCAGCGGCTACTGCCTGATTTTTTGAGAGAGCATTATGAGCCCCAAGAGTGCAGACCCTGAAGTTTCCATGTCAGGAAGGTAAAAATTGGTAACCCTGATATGTAGAAGTTAAATTCCGTGATCGTAGCAGAAGAGACAGTGATAGAAAGCAACGGCCAAACGCGGTCCAGCCACTGTATATCCTCAAAATTTTCTATGTCCAAATCAATACCCTACTTTTCAGTTTCTGTGAAGTTTCTGGATTTAGACCAAGGAGTTTATTCATAAGCAAAGGTAAATAATGTTCAGTGAACATATGAAAAGAAACATGTTGACTGTTTAAAACTGTGCATTGGGTTGTAAAAAATGAAAAGGACCATTTTTAACCAAGAAACGTGTAAAACAAGGATGAACTTCATAGGGTCCGTGAATCCCCCAGAAGTACAAACAGCCTTCTAGAGGAGAAGGTCGAATACTCTTGCAATCAAAACCGTAGACACTAACCAACCATGTGTGGCTATTGAACATTAGAAAAACGGCTAGTGGGACGAAAGCACTGAACGGTTTTGTGTGATTATATCATTTTAATTGACATTTAAAAACTGAAGCAGGATAACATTTGTGTTAAACACAACTTTATTGTTTGGGTCGGACTACATTGCACTTCAGCATTGAAAATTTAATACGCAGTGAGGCACCTGGGTGGCTCAGTGGGTTAAGCGTCCAGCTCTTGATTTTAGCTCAGGTCATGATCTCATGGTTGGCAAGACAGAACCCCCATTTGGCTCTGGCCTTTGCTTAGGATTCTCTCCCTCCCTCTCTGCCTCTCTCTCTTTCTCTCTCACTGAAAACAGATAAACTTAGAAAAGAAAAGAAAATTTATTACCCAAATTGAGAAACGCTAGAAGTAAAAAAAGCATACTGAATTTCAGTCTTAGTATGAAAATTTTAATGTAAAATACCTCATTAATAATTTTATATTGATTACATGTTGTAATAATAAGATGTTTCTATTTGATTGAATAAACTATATTATTAAAATTTCACCTGTTTTCTTTTTTGGGTGGAGACTAAAATATTTAAAATTACCTATGTGATTAGCACTGTAACTCACTGGGTATTTCACTGTACTTCATTGTTTCTTCAAAGCATTCATCACATTCTCCAAAAGATTATGTTGAGAGGAAAAGTTTCCTAGTGTGAAAGCTGGTTTATGGAGTACTTTAATACATGCTATCATGTGTGACACCTCACCTCAAAAATAAGTAAATAATTGGGGTGCCTGGGTGGCTCAGTCAGTTAAACATTTGACTTCGGCTCAGGTCATGATCTCACAGTTTGTGCGTTCAAGCCCCATGTCGGGCTCTGTGCTGACAGCTAGCTCAGAGCCTGGAGCCTGTTTCAGGTTCTGTGTCTCCCTCTCTCTCTGACCCTCCCCTGTTCATGCTGTCTCTTTCTCTCTCTCTCTCTCTCTCTCTCCCCCCCCTCTGAAATAAATAAAGCAAAAAAAAATTTAAACATAATAAGTAAATAATAATAGTGCCGTTTATAAATACATACCATGTGCCAGGCACTATGGCAATCCTTACCGTAACTTTACAAGAACGAATGCCAACCCCACTTACAGTTAAGAAAATTGAGATTGCAAGAAATTCCAGTTTGTGACAGTTGGGTAGAGCAATGACTAGAGTTACCCTGTAAGGGACCCAATCTGCTCCTCTTCATGTTGGCTGCCAAGAGATACAGTTAAATGGAACTTCAATCCACAAGGTCGATAAAGACTTCAAGAACTGTAAGTAGTATGTAGTGATTTAACCAGAGGGTAAGCACCTTGAAGTGATGAGGCAGAGTTGACAATAAGAGGAGTGTTGCTCTTATGCAAATTTAAATTCTAGCCTACAGATGCTAGCCTGCCTCCTCTCACAATTTAAAGCCTGAAGTAAGAAAGTAAAAAAAAAACAAATTAAGGTATGATGCATAGACATTTATCCAATTGTCCTCCAAAGAACCAGCTGCATTAAAATAACTTAGGCAACTTTTTAAAATTGCATATTCCTGGGCCCCACCCAGAACCAGGATCCTTGCAGGTGAACCCCAATAATCTGCCTTTTGAAAAAACACTCCCTCCCCCCACTCCAGATAATTATTAAGGTACAGTGCTTAAAAACCTCTTCCCTACAAATATTCCTATATCCCCAGTTTACTGTATGATATGCTAAAGTGAGAACCATTCATCCCAGACAGCAGCAGCATCTCAGTTCCCCATCCATAAGGAAATAATTATAAATAACCTTTTTTTTTAAATGTTTTATTTATTTCTGAGAGAGACAGACAGACAGCATGAGCAGGGGAGGGTCAGAGAGAGACGGAGGCACAGAAATCTGAAGTAGGCTCCAGGCTCTCAGCTAGCTGTCAGCACAGAGCCCGACATGGGGCTCGAACCCACGAACCGCGAGATCATGACCTGAGCTGATGTTGGTCGCCCAACCAACTGAGCCACTCAGGCACCCTATAAATAACCTTTTGAGGTTTTCGTGAGTAGATATATATATATGTATATATAATATATAGATATAGATATATTTAATGTACATCAAGCACCTGGCAGTATGCTTGACACCAAGTGGATGTTAAATAAATGGTAGCCCTATGAAACTTTCCAAACCAATTGATTAGATTTATTTACATATCACAAAAGACAAGTAGAGAACTTGAGCATTCAGTACTTACAAAGTTCTTGGTGACTTAAGTACATTATCTTTTTAAACTCTTACAACTATGTAAAGTGGGTATTTTTTCAGTGGAAGAAACAGAAACATGGAGATTAAGAAATTTAACCAAGGACACATAATTAATGGGTGACAGAAGTAGATCACAGGATCTGACTCCAAAAGCCATGTCCTGTTCATCTCAACACACTACTTCTTCGTAAATTCAATAAGCCATCTAGCTTAAAGACCAGAGAAAGAAGATGGAAAACTATAGCAGCTAACACTGTTGAGGGCCATAGAGATGCAATGTGCAACAAATTATGGAAATTAAACACTTGTATGTTACTGTGAGTATATATATTACTTGTATATGAAAAAGGACAAAACTCCTAAACCATTTCTGGGAGAGCATCTGCTTTAACTTGTTTTAGAATGAATTGCCACCAAGCCTCTGACTCCCCTTCTCTGTCTTGGTCATAACTAACATTTATGAAATGGTTGGCCATGATTTGAAGGACAGTCTGTGACTACAGACTAGTAGCAGGATGATAACGGATCTATTGGGAAATCAGACCACTGTCCTTAGCCTTGTTAACTCTATGGGCTGAGCAATGAGGAACCCACCACAAAGGAAACCATATTAAAAGCTTCACTTTATCATCGCCAGTGCTAGAGGGGGGGAAAAAAAGTGGATCAAAAAATTAACTAATTTAGCAGGAAGAGTTTTTAAGAATATTCCATCTAAACACAGTATTTACCCAAGTGAATAAATGTTTGCTTTCACATTTTATTATCCAATGCATGACTCAGAATCCTCTTGCGGTGTTTCAAAAATAACAGAAACTTTTAATTACAAGATGACATTGCTGTGACAAGTTTTTACAGTTGCACCCAATAAACTATCAAGTGCCAGTCTTTAAAAAGTTCCTGCATTACTCTAAGTCAATTTATCTTCTAAGCCCTAATCCTGAAAGGCAAACAAACTACTCACAGGTATGAGTGTTTAATGTTTAAAATCTAAAATGGAGAGGATGCTGGGGGAAGAGAGGCATGCACTGCAGAATCAGAGAGAGAGGAAAGAAGTAAATGGATGAGGAAGGCTCTCGGAGCAGATCCATGATGCCTACCTACGTAATGGAGTAAATGTGTGATTGAGGAAGAAGTTAAAAAGAAGTTTAAACTTTTTAAAACTAGCTTCAAGGGGCACCTCAATGCCCAGTCAGTTGAGTCTCTGACTTTGGCTCAGGCCGTGGTCTCGCAGTTTGTGAGTTCAAGCCCCACGTGGGGCTCTCTGCTGCCAGCATGGAGTCTGCTTGGCATCCTCTCTCTGCCCCTCCCCTGCTCATGCTTTCTCTCAAAAATAAATAAATTTTTTTCTAAAAACCTAGCTTCAAGATTTCAAGTCTGGGTTTTGGGAGTGGTGTTAATAACTGGTATTGAAGAAAGAATAGCAGTTTTTGAAGGGACAGTGCATTTCACTGGCAGCTTCCCGTAAGAAAAAAAAAAAAGGCCCATTTAGCAAGTGAGAGGTACGAGTAAAAAAAAAAAAAAAAACGTAGATAGTAAGAGCATTGACAAAAGTACTAGGGAGATCCACGTTTGAGATTTCAGAAGGGGAGGAATTTTCCTCATGATAAGATCAAGGTTTAGCCAGTCTGATGTTTTACTCAGATAAAGTCATTTCTTTGAGGCATCTGTTTGGTAATTGAAAGAATAGAGAATACGTAATTCTGGAGAGGAGATAGAAACAAAACATGTAGGTCAATAACGGAAAAAGCTTGGAGTATGAAGAAAAATGTGATTTAAAGCAAGTCAAGAAAGTAAGAAATGGGCCTGGGGCACAACTTGCCAATTACTTGGTTGTAATAAGAAATGAATCTTCTCAGTCTGGGAGGCTGTCCAGGCTGGGAAGAAGGCTTATCCATTTTCCTCAGTTTCTGAGTTTGCCTTGATGTAAGAGTTGAGAAGCAGTGGCTTAGGAAACCAAGCAGAGACAAATGACAAAAGCCGCCAGCTTTCAACCAGGACTATCAGAATGTCTCGCGCCTTTCAACTAAGTAAAACAAGGAAACTGTGAAGAGAGCAGATCTACATGTATACTATGAGAGCTCATTAGAAAGATCTGCCCACACTTCTGTGCAGTGTTCCTTTATTAAAACATTATCAGTACTGGTCACTCTGATGTATACCTGATACTCACAGGCTATTGTATGTTAATTATACCTCAATAAAAGACTATTTTCAGTTACACACCTTTGAATGCACTCTTTCCTCTCAGAAGCCTGACTGATACATTATTGTGATTCTTTTGACCAATAGGTTTGCATAAGTCATTAAAATGTTATACACATTTATTGAGCATCTATCATGCCCTAAAATCTGCTGATATGTGATTTTAAAAGTAAAGTCGCTTTTTGTAAAAATGTTACAATTTTTGCTTTTGAGATCTTTTAAAATGGATGATTTTTTAAATTAGTCATTTTAGGGGGTGTCTGGGTGACTCAGTTAAGCGTCTGACTTCAGCTCAGGTCATGATCTCACCGTTTGTCAGTGTGCTGTGCTGACAGCGGACAGCCTGGAGCCTGCTTCAGATTCTGTATCTCTCTCTTCCCCTCCCCTACTCACTCTCTGTCTCTCTCTCAAAAGTAAGTAAACATTTATAAATAAATAAATAAGTCATTTTAAGATGAAGCATTTCCATTAGATTATAGTGTGATATGACAAACCAACGCTTAGAATCTAGAAATACGTGCTTTCTTTCCACATTGTGGAATTTTTATAGGAGTTGGTAGCAAAGGTGATTTATTCTGAATCACAAATAAACTACTACTTTTTTTTCAAGTTTATTTATTTTGAGAGAGAGACAGGGTGACTGGGAGAGGGACAGAGAAAGCGGGAGAGAAAATCCCAAGCACTCCACAAATAAAATCCTCCTAGGGGGTGCCTGGGCAGCTCAGTCAATTAAGCCTCTGACTCTTGATTTGGGCTCAGGTCATGATCTCATGGTTGGTGCGTTGGAGCCCATACGGCTCTGTGCTGACAGTGGGGAGCCTGCTTGAGATTTTCTCTTTCTCCTTTTTTCTCTTCCCCCACCCCTGTGTGTACCCTTTCTCTCTCTTTCTCTCTCTCTCAAAATAAATAAATTTTAAACAAAAATTTTTTTAAAATACTTCTTTTTAAAAAAGAGTTTAATGTTTATTTATTTTTGAAAGAGAAAGAGTGTAGGGAAGGGGCAGAGAGAGAGAGAGAGAGAAAGACACAGAATCTGAATCAGGGTCCAGGCTCTGGGCTATCAGCACAGACCCCAGCATGGGGCTCGAACTCAGGGTCTGCGAGATCGTGACCTGAGTCATAGTCGGATACTTAACCAACCAAGCCACCCAGGAGCCCCCCAAAACAGTACTTCTTTAATCTAGATCTTGTCTTTGCATATAGAGTCAAAAAATTAACCAGAGTAATCTTTGGGAGGTGGGATTGTAAAACTGTTAATTTTTTTACTTTATAATTGTCTATATTTCACACTATAAAACATATTTATGATACATGTAATGAGAATGAAACAACACAGACTTGTTTTTAAAAACTACATGAATTGACTAACTTCATCAGGATAATATAAAGTTTTACTAGCCCCAAATTAATTTTAAATTAATTGGTTCTTAAATCTCAATTTCTTTGATTTATCATTTTGCCCCAAACTACTGCTGTAATCTCTTCTGATCCTTTAAGTCGTCTTTCACATTGTCTGGATTTAGGATTTCTCGTGCTTTTCCATGTATCTCTCCAGCAATGGTGGAGCTATGAAGACATCATTATTAACAAAGCCGGTGTACAAATAAGGGCATTTAAAGAAGTGGTATTTTCGATCGGAAAGATCCTTGGGGAAATCTAATCTTAACATGCTTTATTTACAGTAAAATCTCTCCACCCAAAAGACAGTACCTCTACAAAGTGTTTTCAAAATCCGTTTACATACTCTGGGAAAAGCAAGGAAATTTGTATTTTCATTGGAGGGTGTCCACATGTGTAGTTACAGTGGAATGCAGTAAAGCATGCCATTCCTAGCCAAAATGTAAAGGGATGTAGTACTAAGAATGATGAATCAACACATCAAAAATCTAATGAAATCATGGAATTGTTTTTAGATAAGGAATAATATGAAGGAATGAATATGGATCAATAACATATACCAGAACTACACTGAATTCCACTGATAATACCTAATTTACACATCATATCAAATTTTGCCAATCTGTGTAGTATGTGCATACCTCTTGGTTTAATTTCAGAATAAAATTAATTCTGGGAAATTCCGCAAAGCTACTTTCTGCCAGCTGTGTAAAGGTTAACTGATGAAGAAAGTACGTGAGACATTTTCTTAAATCTATGAGATATGAAACTGGAATCTTTCAATATTTTCATAATCTGATTATTTCACATGACAAAATATTTTTAAACTGTACTTTAGCCAAAAGTTTGATGCCTGCTCCTTCTCAGAATGTAAAAGCTTTAACAAAGTAATTGCAGTAGGCTACCTATAAGTAACAAATCCGCCCACTTCTACTTTAATATTACTACTTTAGACTCTAAAACTTACATTTAAAAATTCATGGAAAAAATCTAGATATAAACAGTATCAATTGTTGCCTCTGGATGGTGAAACTTGGTATAATTCTATTATGCTTCTATTTTATTTTTGTACTTTCCAAATTTTCTGTGAAAACATTTTAGTTTTATAATGTGAAAATTATGAGTATCATTTTTAGCACATGCTAATACATGTAACACTGTCATTCACACACATATTGTTATATAAACTGCCATAGACACATGACAAAGCTCTTTGGAGCACATTGAAATTTTGAATAATAACCATCACTAGCTAGATGTTCTTCTGGATCCTTTAGATGTGTTGACTTATTTCATCCTCACAGTAATCAGAGGAACTTGGTACTGTTATTTTCAGATAAGGAAATGTAAGAACAGAGTTACTATAACTGTATTTTTACAGCTGGCTAGCCTAGGCAGAACCAGGTTGAACCCTAACAATGTGACTCTAGTGTACATGTATAGAACTGGAATGTGGCTGCTTTTATAGAATATATAATGGAACTTTATACCTCTGAAATTTTGTTTTCATGCAAGTCTGAGTCAGCCCAATGTGGTTCTAATTCAAGATGCGAACTTCCTTGACAGATTTTATGTTTCTGCATAACTGACGTGATTATTAGGTGAGTGGGTACAATAAAGTAAAAAGATTGGTCATAATAAAAGTCATTTTAGGATTAAGAGATAAGTGTCTAAACCTGATAGTAAAGATTATTTTCTTCAAATATTTTAAGCTGAAACCATTATTCCTATTAAGATTTATAGCCTTCTGTACAGAATGAAACTTCTTGATAATAGTAACTTATTTTTAAGTATGGGAAAAAGAGTGAAAGACTCAAATTATAATCTCCATGGAATAACTGCCTTTTCTATGAATTTTTTTTAAGAAGGAAAATTTGAGAACATGTATATGGTTGCTCCATCAATATGAAGTCAAACATTTAAATTAAATCTGAAAAATACAGTATTCAAAACTGTCCTAGATTTTATTTTTTAATTTAACCCAGGTACTTGATATAGATACATCTTAATCAATCTTTAGAGAGTGGTCTTAATCAAACTATATTAAATGTTAAAAGATAATTTTGATAAATTTTTAAACAAACACATTCAACACAACAGTTAAAGTGATGTAACAAAAAGCACTGTGAAAATCATGGGCAAGAGGAATATACACATTTCCCAAATTGCACCCAAGATGAGACACATTTTCCACATCAACATCAGGTGAATCTTTCCTTTAATGAAACTTTTTAGGCCAATAAGTCTTTCTACATATGTAGGATTCAATCCTTAGAAGAAAAAATATGAAGACATTTCTAGTTTTCTTTATGTCTATATGGTCAGATTCCTGGATAAAATTACTATAAAATTTTATTCAACATAAATAAACTTTATGTTGAATATAAATTTTATGTTGAAAATGTTACATTGATTAAACTTTAAATAAATTTATAATAATAATAAATTTTATGTTGAATAAAATTTTGTATTACATGTAAATGGATATTATTTTTAAAATCTACAATATTTCAATATTTTGAATTTTGCATTATTAGTATATACTTATGTTTATATAACAGTTAAATCAATGTGTTGTCATTTCAGAACTTAGCCTCTGTAACACTAACGTGTTTCTGACCCAGGGGAGCTTGGGTGGCTCGATCAGATAAGCTTCCAACTTCCGCTCAGGTTATGATCTCACGGTTCCTGAGTTCGAGCCTTGCATCGGGCTCTGTGCTGACAGCTAAGGGCTTGCAGCCTGCTTCAGATTCTGTGTCTCCCTCTCTCTCTCTGCCCCTCCCTAGCTCACACTCTTTCTCTTTCATAAATAAACATTAAACACATTTTTAGTGGAAAAAATAAAATATAGTGTTTCTGACCCAAGACAAGAGCATATAAAACTTCTGAGCAAGAGATCCTATTGTGTACAGCGGACAGAGGCCTGGGAATAGGAGGGGAGCTGGTAGGGTTTTATCAAGAGGGCAGAAATACTCCTACGAAAATCAAAATCCTGTCTGTTTCAGCAGGGACAAACAAGTATCAACCCCTCCCAGAAAAGAAATGCGTTGGTTCTTACAACTTGAGCCAAAGTATCAACTGTTACACATAGATCCAAATATAGTGCCTCCTGGCAAAGAAACAGCCCACAGCAAGAGGCCAAGCTGGGAGACACCTGATAGCATTGCCTGGGTAACTTGAGCTAAAGTTGTGCTTGTTGTGGAGACAAATAACACTGAAAATCCAGGCAGAGAACAAATCACATTACCTTAATTTTAGAACATTCTTTGAAGACGGATTTGAAATCTCCTGATATTTTTTTTCCACTTTACTTTTTATCGAGAGATTTCAAACATATATTTTTTGTGACAGAAAGAATAATACAATGAGCTTCCAATGGATCCATCATGAAGCCTCAACGATTACCGTCATCAACATATGATCTTAAAGTTTTGTGCATAGTCTTAAAGATAAATTTATACATGACAAGATTTCACAAACTGTTGCTCAGTTTAAATAAAGGACTGTGGTTTTTGGTTGTGCTTGCAGGGTGCTCTTGAAGAGTTGGTTAAAAAGAGAAGACTCGGCAGGTCTTTTTCAGATTGGTATTCTCAGGGCAAATCTTTATGAAGTCTCCATCAAGTAAAACCAAAAATATTTGGAAATTCTTTTTTTTTTTTTTGGTACAACTACAGACTCTGAGGGATTCATTCATGCTAAAAATAAAGCCCATTAGGAGTTGATGAGAAACCTAGAAGTTCATTGTAAATTTAAAAAGGGATGCTTATGGGGTGCCTGGGTGGCTCAGTCCGTTAAGCATCCAACTTTGGCTCAGGTCATGATCTCATGGTTTGTGGGTTCAAGCCCTGCATCGGGCTCTGTGCTGACAACTAGCTCAGAGACTGGAGCCTGCTTCAGCTTCTGTATCTCCCTCTGTCTCTCTGACCCTCCCCTGCTCATGCTGCCTCCTTGTCTCTCAGAAATAAATAAAACCATTTTAAGAAAGGATGCTTATGAAACAATCTAGAATATTCAGATCACTTTACTCTCAGGAAAGTCTAATTGAAAAATAAAATGTAGGGGCCCCTGAGTGGCTCAGTTGGTTGAGTGTCCAATTCTTGATATCAGTTCAGGTCTTGAATTCAGGCTTCTGAGTTCAAGCCCTGCGTTGGGCTCCACACCCAACATGGAGCCTAAAATAAAATAAACAAATAAACAAATAATAAAATTCAGGTTAGAAGTTTGCTTATCCAGGGTAGAATCAGAGTAAAAAGAGGAGGAAGAAATTAAGGAGAACCTCATCAAATCCAGATAACCAGATAATTGTTGGGTAATCACTACAAGTAACATAGGATGCTCATAACACGCTATTCCCAGGCCACGGTTGGAGAACACTAAGGAGACCTGAGTTTCAAAGTCTTCCTTGTTAAAGCTCTTAATTTCCTTTTCCCCCCCCATTATTAAAACTCTTCACTATAAAGATATCCAGTTTCTAAAATTGTGGTTTACCTACCTAAGCAATTTTTTTAAAATTTTTAACGTTTATTCATCTTTGAGAGAGAGACAGAGACAGAGCGCAAGTGAGGGAGGAGCAGTGAGAGAGGGAGACAGAATCCACAGCAGGCTCCAGGCTCTGAGTTGTCAACACAAAGCCCAAACGTGAGGCTCAACCTCATGAACAGTGAGATCATGACCTGAGCTGAAGTCGGTAGCTCAACTGACTGAGCCACCCAGGTGCCCCCTCCATAGTAACTTTTAAATTAACATCTTCCTGGGATGACTGGGTGGCTCAGTGGGTTAAGCAACCAGCTTAGGTCATGATCCCATGGCTTGTGGGTTCGAGCCCCACGTTGGGCTCTGTGCTGACAGTTCAGAGCCTGGAGCCTGCTTCAGATTCTGTATCTCACTCTCTCTCTATCCGTCCCCCATTTGTGCTCTGTCTCTCTCAAAAATATATAAACTTTTTAAAAATAAATAAATGTCTTCCATTTTGAGGGAAACTCCCAGGCCCCTCTCTGACATTTAGGAACTAATCTGTTGGAAACTATGGGCTCCTGGGTAAGGTATCTACCATCCCTCAGGTCGTTTAGATTGGAATACTGGCAAAACACAGAATACAAATTTTTCCTGTTTTTCCAGATTTCAGAGAAAGGACTCTTGTTTTTTTCTGGGATTGTTAAAAGAAAGGCTAGCCTATTAGCCAAACTCTATGGGATGCTTTCCCAAAGAATCAAAGGTCTTGCTTAGATTTCTAACTTGAACACCAGAAAAAAATTTTTCATCCTTTTTTCCAAGCTTGTTGATTCTATAATTTGCTTATAAACTTAACAAAATTAATTCGCTCTCCTTTGTGTGTGCACATGCAACCAATGTATTGCTATATTCTCTTTTCTTTCTTAAGGAATTAAGAAGTGAAACCATTTCAAGAGTTCTCAGGTTATATGATTAGAATTTTCATTTCATTAGCTCTCTCTTATGTGAAATAACAAAAGAGTAATAAGCATTAGCCAACAGGGACAGAAGTTTCATGATTTCATTGTTCTAAGTGACTTCCTTTCTTTTTTTTTCAAAGTTTATTTATTTATTTTCAGAAAGAGAGTGCAAGTGGATAAGGGTCAGAGAGAGGGAGAGAGAGAAGCAAGGCTCCAGCCCATTATTCATAAGATCATGACCTGAGCCAAAATCAAGAGTCGGCCCCTTAACCGGTCCCTTAACCGACGGAGCCACCTAAGTGCCCCTAAGTGATTTCCTTTCTAACACAACCAAATCCAAGGTAACTTCACTTGATCAACTAGCCTGCCAATGATATGAATTCTTAAAAATCAATTCCAACCAAAAGAATAAAATTGGAGAGTATTTCATTGGACCTTCATGAATTGCTAACACATTCTGATTCTGGTGTTTGCTAAGAGCAGTTTCCTCCTCTGCTGGTCTGTTCCAAGATGATTGGCTAGTAGACCGTGTAATGACAAAATAGTGGTGATGCTGAGGAGTTTCCTTGCTGTAGCACTTAGGTATTAGTGACGTCTTGGAAATGACATTTGGTTATCTTCTGTACAAATATAAGATAATGTGGGGTATGAATAATTCAACCAAAAATAATTCACTTTTTAGTTTTCAAGTTAAAAAATTCCTTGGTTAATTACATAAAATCTAAGGCAATTTTCTGGGGGTTTTTCCCCCTCAGATTTATTTACCTGTGTCTATTTTCTTGTCTATGTATCTATAACTATTAGGGATTGACAAGTAATATCTTTGAAGAGCCCACCTGCAAAATGACAATAAAATTATATGACAATATCAGAGCCTCATATATTTAGCTCAGTGGCATACACACTGAGTATAAATACAATGCTTCATTCTACACATTTTCTTTCCTTAAAAAACTTGCAAGTTCTACCATGGGAGTGCCAGGCTGCTAATCTATACAAATGGGAATCTTGCAGATAGTACTGGGTGACATAAGCAGTGACCTTTGAATATTATTTGTTGACAAATTTTCTTTGCACTATGTAGCTATAACAACTGATTATAATTTTTAAGGCTTTTATTAAAATACATTTTTTGAAGATGGTTAAGTAATCTCTACACCCAATGTGGGCTTGAACTTACAACCCTGAGATCAGGAGTCACATGCTCCATCAACTGAGCCAGCCTGGGGCCCCCTTAAGATACATTTTTGCTTTGATTATTAAGGGGTTTTTTTTAATGTTTTTATTTATTTTGGGGAGAGAAAGTGTGGGAAGGGTGGGGGGAGAGAGACAGCGGATCTGAAGCAGGCTCCACGCTGATATTAAGGGTTTTAGTTAATGATTATATCCTCGTGGCATCGACCAATAGAAAAGGAAACTGAAAGGAGCAGAGAGAAAGAGTAGAAAGAGAAAAGGCAGGAACAGCAGATGAGAAAAGACAAGGAAGCCAAAAAAGAAAGGAGAATGGATTGAGAGAAGGCAATAAGTGACTTAGGAAGAAAAGCAAGATACAGAAGGAGAAATTCTGAGAGAATTGGTGCTCACAGTAGTGCCATTATTTCTAGCAACAGAACCCCAAGCACCACCCAGAAGATAAGTAAGCACCTTACTATATCTTTATCACATAAGTGGGGTGATAAATACTGGGTTCCCATAGTGCCTTCTTTATTCTTAGCTAACTTTCACTCCTATCAGTTATTCCATTACTGTTACTGAAAGCTGCTGATCTTTTCTTTTCTCTTTCAGTCTTAAGGTAATGAGACACCTGATCGTTTACTGTCATAAAGCCAGAACAGAGAAGCAAACAGACGTTTAGGTGAAAAAAGGAAAGTTTCAGGAACCTTCTGACCCCAATCCATACCAACAGGCCATCCCTGAGCTAACAGAGCTCCTCTGCTAAGCTTCTGTAATGCAGGGCTGCTGTAAGCAATACCCCTTTTACAAAAGAGGAAGCTGTAGTTTAAAGGCCTTGCCTATGGCTCCCCTGTGAGTGAATAGAAATAGAAATCAGACCTCCTGACGTCAGATTCAATGTTCTTTCCACTTAACGATGCCTAAAAATACAAACAAATAAAAAACATCCCAAAGCAAATAAAACCTTATCCATTTCTGCTTGCTTTGTATCTTGGAAGGCTGGAATTTATGAAGACTGATTTTGTAATTCTAGCTTTTTATACATACATACAACACCTGAATTTGTAACAACTGGATTTATTTAAGTGTATTTTGTTAAATACAATTTTCTTAATTTTCATATTGAGATTAATAATCCAATAATACCCTATAATAATAGTTTCAAATTATAAGGACCCTTAGAAAGTATTCTATTATTTTGAAGTAAATACATCTTTGGCTGAAATGAGATATTTTTTGTGGTTTTATTTATACATTTGAATTACTTTACCATGTTCTATCAATGCCACTTCTACAAATCTGTCTTGTTGACTCTAGATCTCAACTTAAATATCCTTTCTCTGGAGCTGCCTTCTCTGATTGTTCAGACTGTCATCCTTCCCCACCATGTATTTATACTTTTATAGCACCTGCACTTTTTCTTCACAGCTCTTGTTATGATAGTAATTACATAGTGAGCATGTGAGTGATCACTGTTAACTGTTGCCTTCCAGACCATAAGCCCCAGGAGGGCAGACTTTGTCTGTCTTTTTCACTAATATATCCCCAGTGCCTACACAGTGATTGGCTCATAGTAAGTGTTCATTAAATATTTAATAAGTGAGTGGATGTGTTTCTTAGTGGATAACACATAGTGGATAAGTTTTTGTATATCTGGCTTAAGGGGATCTTTTATTATCACAGTCTGCAATAAGACCAAAGGCTGTTCTGTCATTCATCCCTTTTTGTTTCTGGAATCTGTTTTAAGGCATTTAAGAAGAATAACTAATAATAATAGCCCTCTTTATTGTGTATGTGCTGTGTGCAGTGCACTAGGTTTGGTGTTTCAATTGCATATTTTCATAATAATTCTATGAGGTAACTACAGTTTTTGTTTGTTTGTTTTTTGAGAGAGAGTATGTGCGCCCACATGGGAGGGACAAAGGGAGAGGGGAAGAGAGAGAATCTGAAGCAGGCTCCATGTCCAGTAGGGAGCCGGACATGAGGCTCCATCTCATGACCTTGGGATCATGACCTGAGCCGAAATCAAGAGTGAGACACAATCAGCTGAGGCACCCAGATGCCCTGGTAGCTACAGTGTTTAATCACACTTACAGAAGAAGACACTGGAGTTTAGAAAGATTAAGAAAGCAAACTTGGCAAATGAGATTCTTATAGAGATTATTTAAAAATTTTCTTCATGTTTATTTACTTATTTTGAAAAAGAGAGAGAAAGAGGGAGACAGGGAGGGTGGGAGAGGGATAAAGAGACAGGGAGAGGGAGAGAATCCCAAGAAGGTTCTGCACTGTTAGCACAGAGCTGGATGTGGGGCTCCATCTCATGAACTCTGAGATTGCAACCTGAGCTGAGATCAAGAATGGGCCGCTTAACCGACTGAAGCACCTCAGCAACTCAGATTCTTATAGAAATTATTTAGATAATTGAGTAACGAAACCCTGTTGAGTGGGGCTCCAAATAAATCTTCCCACAAGAATGTAATCTCTACAAAGACAAGACTTTTTTTTAGTTCTTGCTTAGAAGGGTATCTGACACATAGTAAGTGCTCAATAAATGTGTATTGATTCAAAATAAATGTGTATAGATTAAAAATCTCTATATTGAATCACGACTTAAAGTGATGAATTTTTTTCAAAATTCAATGGTTACTGGTTTATAACATTAATATATAGCATAATTACATTTACTCACATAGAGAGATAAGTCATTTTCATATTTGCCCTTATGTCCTCTTTATAGAGCAAAAAGGAAAAAAAATACAATTATGGATCAACTAACCCAAACTTTTCTTCTTCCTTCAGGCTTATTCCTTCTTTCGTGGGCTACCCTAGAATTTCAAGTGTACTCAAGTACTTGAACCCTATTAACTGTGAGATGAGAAGAACAATAGAATCTTGCTGAAAGAAGTAATATGCTATATGGTGGAAAGTAGCTATTTATTTGGCCAAATCTGAGGGTTTTTTAGTATGAAATTATTTCCATTCTTCAAAGTAACATTGCCAAGAATCTTTTCATTGTAACTCGACCACTTCAATACTCACTGAGTAATTAAAATAATTTTTTTTAATGTTTATTGTTTTTCAGAGACAGGAAGCATGAGTGGGGAAGGGGCAGAGAGAGAGGGAGACAGGCTGCAGGCTCTGAAGCAGGCTGCAGGCTCTGAACTGTCAGCATAGAGCCCAACAAGGGGCTCAAACTCGTGAACCGTAAGATCATGACCTGAGTCGAAGTTGGACACTTAACCAACTAAGCTACCCAGGTGTCCCAGTATTTTTCTTTTTATTTCCTTTGAAAGTTATAACCAAGTTCTAATTTTTTTCATTTTTTAAAATTTTTTAAAATTTATTTCTGAGAGAGAGAGACAGTATGAGCAGGGGAGGGTCAGAGAGAGAGAGAGATACAGAATCTGAAGCAGGCTCCAGGCTCTGAGCTGGCTGTCAGCACAGAGCCCAGCCCGGGGCTCAAACCCATCAACCGTGAGATTATGACCTGAGCCGAAGCCTGACGCTTAACCGACTGAGCCACCCAGGCGCCGCAAACAAGTTCTATTTTTAAGTAAGATCTATACCCAACATGGGGCTCATACTCATGACCCTGAGATCAAGAGTCACATGCTCTATTGTTGAAACCAGCTAGGCACTCACAAATAAGCTTTTTTTAATAAAAGCTATACATGTAGTAACAGATGCTCAAGGATAAAAGTTTTGGGGCACGTTCTGTTTATTTCATGGCTCTTTCTAGCAACTATGATGCAATATGATATAGAATCCAAACTCGAATGCAGGCCCCATTTCAGAAATTAGACAACATGGCAAATAAGATGAAGAAAAATGGGATTGATTGACTGTCTATTGTGTGCCCAATAGGGGGCACACAGGGGGAGTTCCCTAGTTTTCTTACACAGTTTCATCAAAATCAGAACATATTCTAGTTTAAAGAACAGTCTACATGATAAAGAAGGGCCTGAGATGACATCCAAGTGGACCTCACACCAAACTATAGGAATGAATAAGTAGACTAGAATTTAGCTTTAGTAAGACAACATTACATGAATTTTTATGTGACTCAGTTGACAATTCCACAAATATAACAACTATATCCAGAAAATAATCTTTTTTTCAAAAAAGGACTTTTAAGCCTATGATGAGTAATCCCCATGGATTCTGCACTGCATCACCCTTGCTTTCCACCAGTACCATCACTACGACCACTGTGGATGGATTTCATTATATTGCACACGTAGGACAGAAGTTTATAGCCCAGCTTTTAATAAGTCCATTCTTCTGGTCCTAGTCCCTTCATATCCAAGGGTTTCAAACTATTATATGTCAATATCTGATTACCAGGTTAAATTACTAGCATATTTGAGAGTTATGTTATTTTTCTTAAAGTGAGGACCACTTGAGTGTGTGAAACCTGCACGCAGTATCCAATACAGACACCTTTCCATTAATTGCAACCTTGGAGATATTTTGGACTGAAGTCCTAAATTCACTACAAAATCATCTCTATCTCACTAGCAACCATGAAGAGAGTAAAACTTTTTCCTTAATTGGCTGTGTTACTGGTTTACTAGGTATCATCCTGCCAAGTGAATGACTGGACCAGAGTAATGGATTGAACTGTTACATAGCCTAGGAGAGGGGAAGGATATCTTTGGGGTGCTTTTGAATCTCGTGTCTCATTTGTTTACATTGGGAAGTATAAAAAATGATTAAAATTTTCTTTCTTAGTTCTATCATGTATTCTTGTTGATATAAATAGATTGAAACTGTCTATTAATTGTCCAAAGTTTAGGAAGATCATCATCTACAGCATGAAGAAGACAAACAAAGTCTCAAAACACAGCTCCACCCTGCAATTTTAAAAAGGCCTTTGAAGATGTCCGTGGCTTGGCTGCGTTTCAGAACCAGCTGGATCAGGGTGATCCAGCTGAACATAGAACACCGCAGCCCTAAAAGGTTGTGAGAGCCAGTGTAGTGTCTGGAGCAAATACATGTGTGACTAACACTGATGGACTGAACCTTCCACAGTGAGATATTTTTCAAGATTTCCTGAGAAATGAGATTGTGTATCTAAAAAGAGTAGAATGAATAGTCTCTGAAGTACATCAACACCATCACCATTTTCTTTATTTTTTTTCTTTATCTACTTTGAGGCAAAGATTCTAACATATAACATAGAGTGTTATGTTATTGATCGTGTATTAAGAACCAGTACTGGGACTTTGTTTACTTGTTTTGGGTTAGCTCTTCATGAGTCCCAAAGAGAACACAATAGATATCTCCGATTGATCTGTGCTTGGTGACCCCAGCAAGCACTGCATTAAACTACTTAAACAGCTAGAGAGGCTGAAAATTCATTCATTCATCCAAAAAAAACCTCCATTTATTTAGTGATTATTCTAGTGACAGGCACTCCTCCAGGGGTGGAACTATTGTAACTAATGAACTCAGTCTGTGCCCTCAGGGAGTTGACATTTGCATGTCTGATAGGCAATAAAATAAGGATGTACATGATTTTCAAATGGTGGTAAATCCTAGAAAGACCGATACATAGGATAAAGGAATTGATGTTATGATGGGATGGGGTGATATTTTAGGGCAGGAGGAAGTGACATTTAAGCAGACTGCTGGGTGCTATAAAAGAGTGAACCACACACATATCTGAGGGAAAGCATTTTAGACAGAATAAAAAAGCAAAAAACAAACAAAATCTTCAGAAAGAAATACATTGAATTTCTTTTCAGAACAGGAAGGAGGCAAGTTTTGCTGAAGTAAAATGAACTAGAGGGAGAGGTCAGAGAAGTAGCCAAAAGGCAAAATGTCACGCCTTGTAGGCCACAAAGAAGTCTGGGTTTCATTCCAGGGTCCAGAAAGCCATTAGGGGGATTTTAGCAGGGGTAGGACATAATTCCATGAACACAGACTTTAAAAGGTAGAAACGGAATCAAGGAGATCAGTTAGGAAAGCAATGGGGGCTTCACTCTAGGTCTGATAGTAGTAGATATGATAAGAAGCTACAAATATTTTGGAAGTGGATCTGAAGAGATTTGCTGATGTCTTGTGGGGTGTAATTTTGAAAAAAAAAAGGAATCAAGAACGATCCCAATATTTTGCCTTGAGCATACAAATTAATGGGGTGTGACTTACTGAGATGTGGAGAGTGGTCAAGGCAAATGGGAGAGCAAAGATATTAAAGAAAAAAATCAGAGTGATGCCAGATAATATAAATATGTATGAGAATTAGAAATAAATCTCAAAGTCTTAGGGGCTACAGCATAAAGATCACATTTATACAAAAATCAAGATACTTTACCATTAATTATGTTTCTAGAAGGCAGTAGGCATGGGCATTGGGAAGAGATTTTTTAAATTCTCTTTTTTATACATTTCTGTGTTCAAGTCATCTTATAAATCTTGTTCATATATTACTTTTGTTTTGTAAAATTTTAATATCACAATAATACATTAATAAAAAATCAAACAGTTAAATGAGAGATCATATAGTAAACAGACGAAATGAAAAATCAACTGCATTTACCTGCTTAGAGAGGATTTAAAACTATCCAGCTTCTACACCCTTTAAGGAGCCTTGGAAGTGGACAGGTGCATCTTCAGCTCCCTCTTCTAACTTTACATTTGGCATGAACATCAACTTGTTCCTTAGCTTAAAGTTTGCTTTCTTTCCCTAGCTATGTCTTATGCTGCTCCACTTGTAGTATGATATGCTCTGCCTCAGGCTCTAAAATGGTGTATACACATCTATCTCAAAAGCATTTGTCATCTGTTCTAATCCAGGACTGCTTAAGACCAAAACCAGTTGGCCTCAATTAGCTAAATGAGGCCTGTTTGTTTGCTCTTTGGAGCTAGGTAGCAAACCCAAGCGTATTCCAACTTGCCATATTACCTGATGCCTTCAACATGAAATCAGTTGGTCCACTAGCTGTCATGAAGTCACTTTTTCTGTTTAGGTAAGAGAGTAGCCAGAACTCTCAGGGAATTTTAACAGACTCCTATAGAGAAGGGATTAGGATCTCTATTAATATGCTCAGCCCCAGGATTCTTGGAACATGGGTTATTCTACTGATCTTCTCCCCTCACGTTCTCCCAGTCAGTTACGCTTCTCCCCACACTGGGGTCTTATTTATTTTTCCTTTTCTTTCTTTTCTTTTTTTTTTTTTTAACATTTATTTATCATTGAGAGACACAGAGAATCAGAGCATGATCATGGGAGGGGCAGAGAGAGGGGGAGACACAGAATCTGAAGCAGGCTCCAAGCTCTGAGCTGTCAGCACAGAGCTGGATGCAGGGCCCAAACCCACATACCATAAGATCATGACCTGAGCCAAAGTCAGATGCTCAACCGACTGAGCCACCCAGGTGCCCCTGGGGTCTTATTTCAAGGGTGTTCACTAGCTCACTTATAATGTCAACTTGTTGTTTTTAAAGATATGATTGTCAGGATATTAATTCCTTTTATTTTATTTTTTATTATTTTATAATGTTATTTATTTTTATTTTGAGAGAGAGAGAGAGAGAGAAAGAGAGACAGAGAGCACGAGCAGGTGAGGGCCAGAAAGAGAGGGAAAGAAAGAATCTCAAGCAGGCTCTACACTGTCAGCACAGAGCCTGATGTGGGGCTTAATCCCATAAACCACAAGATCACGACCTGAGTCCAGATCCTTAGTCAGATGCTTAACTGACTGAGCCACCCAGGTGCCCCCTCAAATTATTAATTCATTTAAATGTCAGCTTTATGATGGGCAATTTTAAATGTACAATTCAATGAGTCTTGACAAATGTATCCAGTTTGGTAACTCAATATAGAGAACATTTCCATCCCCCCCAAATGTTCCTTTATTACCTCTTTAGAGTCAATCCTCTTCCTGCCCCTCTGGCTTCTGACAACCACTGACCTGCTTTATGTCGTTGTTGTTTTGCTTTTTCTAGAACTTCATGTAAATGGAATCACACAGCATGTACTTTTTTGTGGATGGCTTCTTCCTCTCATCATAATATTTATGAGATTCATCCATGTCTATACACATATAAGTAGTTTGTTCCTTATTGCTGTAAAGTAGTTTATTTTATGAATATGCTATATTTTATTCATTCATTCACCAGTTGATGGAAATTTGAGTTGTTTTGACTTATATAAACTTATTAAAAAGTTTGCAGACTTGCTTACCAGTTTTTGTGTGGACATCTGTTTTATTTCATTTGAGTAAATATCAAATCAGATTGCTGAGCTGGGTTTAAATCTACCATCTCACTATGTGTTTTCTATTTGTTTCCTGTTCTTCCCTCCCTCCCCCACTCTTTTACTGCATGTGTTTGGATTAATTATTTTTAAGATTCCATTTTGTCTCCACTATTGGTTTATTAGCTTTAGCTTTTACTTGTTCATGGTTTCTCAACAGATCTATAACACACATGCTTTTAAACTTATCACAGTGTTGATTCACATAATAGTATACCAGTTTACCTGCAAGAAACTTACAAGAATATTCTTCCATTTCTCCTCTCCCTTTGTGCTATTTTTGTCATATACCTCTCTTTTACATACATTATACACTCTGTATGCACTATTATTATTTTTCCTTTAACTCGTCAAAATTTTTTAAAAGGATTTAAAATAGAAGAAAAAATGACTTATAATTTCCCTATCTTTTAACTATGTCTGAGGATCCTTGTCCTTTGTGTGGATCCAAATTTCCATCTGTTTATCAATTTCTTATTGTTTTGCCTATGATGTTTTTTGTAGTATAGGTCTGCGGATAATGAACTTTCAGGTTTATTTGCCTGAACATGTATTTACTTCACCTTCATTCATTTATTTATTTTCTTAATGTTTTANACTTCACCTTCATTTAAAAAAAATTTTTTTAATGTTTGTTTATTTTTGAGGGAGAGAGAGAGAGAGAGAGGTGGGGGGGGTGAAGGGAGAGAGAAAGGGAGACATGGAATTAGAAGTAGGCTCCGGCTCTAAGCTGTCCACATAAAGCCTCATGTGGGGCTCAAATTCACGAGCCTGAGCCAAAGTCAGACGCTCAACCAACTAAGCCACCCAGGCACCTCATTTCACCTTCTTTTTTTTTTTTTTAATTTCTTTTCTTTTTCTTTTCTTCTTCTTTTATTTTTTTAGTGTTTTTATTTATTTTTGAGACAGAGAGAGATTGAGCATGAACAGGAAAGGGCAGAGAGAGAGAAAGGGAGACACAGAATCTGAAGCAGGCTCCAGGCTCTGAGCTGTCAGCACAGAACCTGACATGGGGCTTGAACTCACGAGTTGTGAGATCATGACTTGAACCGAAGTCAGACGCTTAACCGACTGAACTGCCCAGGCGTCCCCGGTTTCTGTTATCTTTAAGTTGCTGTTTTGGGCTCCTTCTCAAACCTAAAAAACAGAAGTTAAAGCCTGGAATAGAGGAAAGCATTAACAAGAATAAGTAATGAAAAGGGAATTAAAGATAATGGTGGCATAACTGTATGAGTGTCAATACTTGTTGTTTACCACTACCAATTGCTGCTCATCTTTCTGTAGTGCTTAAGTACAGAACAATACGCCTTAGAACCAAATGTGGTTTCTTTTTTTCTCTGATCCCATACCTAGACTATTTCTTAGTCTGCCTTGGAGTTAGGTGTAACAATATGACTAAATTTTTGCTTGTGGAAAATGAGCAGAAGAGATAAATGCTGCTACCAAGCTTGGATTATACAAACCTCTGGTTCACAACCCACTATACTGAAAAGTCATCTCTGAAAAGTCACGTATTGAAAATGGAAAAGCTATGAGAAAGAAGAGAATGAACTATCAGTTGTAGGAAAAGGTCAGTTTATCAGGAATCCCTGTTTTGACTTCATGTGAACCAGAAGATAAGAACAGGGGCACCTGGATGGCTCAGTTGGCTGGGCGTCTGACTCTTGATTTTGGTTTGGGTGGTGATCTCACAGTTTGTGGGATTGAGCCCCACAGTGGGCTCTGTGCTGACAGAGATTGGGATTCTCTCTTATCTTCTTTCCCTGACCCTTCCCTGCTCTTTCTCTCAAAATAAATAAACAAATATAGTTACAAAAATAAAAACAAAAGCACTGAGGTTAAAGCCACTGTTTTAAGGGCATGTGTCTGTTACTTAGGCCAATGCTTCCTTAATAAATTGGTTTTCTCTCCCACAACACCTCATTCCTTTCCAGCCACTCATAACCAAATGCGATATATTTCAAAAACCACAAAAGTCTGTGTTCTCTGTTATTGATATTTTCTTTATAAGACTGATGTTGAGAACAATGACTATGTTAATGCTGTGCAGGGTCAAAATGCAGGCATGGACCTGGGAGTCAATCATACCTTGGTTTGCATCCCTAATCAACCATGTACTAACTAGATGACCAGCTTATAGTTTTCTTATCTGTACGAATGGAGTATTCTTCCCTTAGAGATTTTTGTAAAGCGTACAGAAGATACTGTGTATAGAATGCTTTGCTCAGTGCCTGACACCGTAAGAATGAATAGTAGCAAGAACTATTAACCCGTCTCCTGTATATTATTGATGTAATCTACATAATAGTTTAAAAAATGTTCTATTATGACTCACACACGCCATAGTTGAAGAGTAATTGTAATTTAAAATTTTTTATTAATTATTTCTTCCTGGAGATATACCAGAATATTTTCTACATAGACTATAACGGGGTTAATTTTAGATGAATCATTAATAAAGAAATCAAATCCTCCTTTCCATAAAAACGCCTGGGTATTATCAACTTTGAAATAAGGGAAAAGTTCAAATGTATTCATAATCCTGTGGTTTGCAATCTGACTTGTGGTTCAAGGCAGAGGATTACTTAGGCCCCAAAGGCCCACCTAATCTTGTCAGAGGGGAGATAACCAGAGTGAGGAAGTATTTTCTGTGCCTTCACCTTTAAATTATAATGCTACTAATGGCTTTTTTGTCTGCCAAAGTAACTAGTTCTTAAGATTAAAGTCCTAGGGAATGTTTAAAAACTAGATTATAGCTAGACTGTCCTCATATTCCCCGCAACTATCTCTCCAATTGAGCTCTACATGTCTCTGACCCGAGACCTCTATTTCTACATTAAAAAAAAAAAAAGCTTTTTAATAATCAAGCATATCATTCTGTTCATATTAGTCACACAGTAAAATACTAGTTTCATTTCCAATACTGGATCCATTCCTCTGTGACTTGAAGAGGCATCCAATTCCAAGGTAATGAACTAGGGTAATTATTTAAACTGCTCTCTTACTTATACTGAATACCACACAGAACAACTTAGAAGAAAAATTCTAGCTGTATCCTTAGCACACTAATGCATGTACAGAAGTGTTTTTAAAATGTTGCTATAAAGCTTATGTAGCTAGTGCTGGGGACTTGCAAATGAAAAACACCTTAGTTACATAGGTTATAAACTAAACAAATCACACCAGAAAAAAAAAAATCCAATTTGAAAAGATATGCTTTGAAGAAAAAGGAGAGTTCAGGATGTGACTTTTTTTGCTGGCTGCAGGGGCACGGAGAGGGGTGGTGTCGGGCGAGCATTGGGGTGGAGCAGTGGTTGAGGGCACTGGGGGAGGTTGGAGGGAGAAAGGGAGAAAGTAAAAGAATCACATCTTGAAAATCTATGACTGAAAGAACATTAGGGGCACCGGGGTGGCTCAGTTGGTTAAACATCGGACTTTGGCTCGGGTCATGATCTCACGGTTCGTGAGCCTGGAGCCTGCTTCAGATTCTCTGTCTCCCTCTCTCTCTGCCCCTCCCCTGCTCGCGCTCTGTCTCTCTCTACCTCTCAAAAATAAATAAATGTAAAAATCAAATTAAAAAAAAAAAAGAACGTTACAACACAATGAAGATTGTATCTTCAATATCGAACAGTAATTTCCTGTAATTCCCATAATGGAGAAACTGAAACACTAAAGTAAACTGTAGCAATAGAAAATTATGTAATCTGGATTCGTTTGTAGTATATGATAGCAAGGCTAAATAAGGGTCTGATCTAATTTATATAGATATCCCTCTCTCCAAATAAGTGGGGAATCATTCAGATAAAAAAATCAGTTAACTAGGAGACATTTTAATTTTAATAATTACATTTGTAAAAACTAGGTCTCATCTACATTCAACTATCAGTTAATAATTTACATGTGTTTATAATTTGATAAGACAGTTCAGAAAGGTGAGTGTAAGAGGGGTGCCTGGGTGGCTCAGTCGGTTACACTTCTGACTTCAGCTCAGGTCATGATCTCACAGTTTGTGGGTTCGAGCCCCACGTCGGGCTCTGTGCCGACAGCCAGCTGAGAGCCTGGGGCCTGTTTCAGATTCTGGGTCTCCCTCTCTCTCTGACCCTCCCCTGCTCACACTGTCTCTCTCTCTCTCTCAGAAATAAATAAAACATTAAAAAAAAAAGAAAGGTGAGTGTAAGATTTAGAAAGTCACAAATCCAGGGTGGTCCAACTAACTGTTCAAAATGTTGCTATTTAGTATAGAAACAGGAGTTTTTTTCTTTCTACCCTTTCAGACATTAAGATGATGAAAACAATTCTACTGACTGGTTGTTTTAACATCCACTTTATACTGTCAAGCAATCCCTTTGCTTCGAACCCTTTGTGTTATGAGGGAAAGTTTCAAAATCTAAGAAGACTTTACTTTGATTTAATTTAAGAAACACAAGAATAATCAGAGCTAATAGGGCTTCCAGTTTAGAAATATTATTGTATTAGAGAAATAAAAATTTTAGAAAGCCATAAACAGTTTTTATTTCTAGTGAGTTCTATTTTAATTTTTTTTGATGGGGATTGATCTAGTCTTCATGTCCAAATAGCAATTTTTAAGAGGTCATAAAATAAAGGAAATTTAATCCAATTTAAATGTCAGAACGCTAACCTTGAAAGAACCAGTTTCATGTTTAAACATGCTTATCAATTGGAGGAACTGATCATCTTGAAATAACTGTTTAAGGAACTAAATCACAGATTGTTGAAATTGGAGATGCTATTTCAACGTGAGATTATATATTTGAACAATTACCTGCGTGAATGCACATCTCCCAAGTGTAAGGTTTCCAATTTGAAAAAATAAGCTACAAAAGCTTGTGGGGCAACTAAACCTACAAATAAAAACTGCAAAGTATGTGGGAGTGGTTGAGACTTGCTTAGGAAGAAAAAATGGAGTGCAATATTTCCGTTTGAGACTAACAGTAAATTCAAGGTAATGGTAAATAGATTAAATATTTTGGAGGAAGAACACAGAGTGAAAAAAGAACTTTTTTTCTAAAAATGGAGTACTACAAATTGACAGCTAAAATCCTACATTATTTCCACATTTTCCTAGATTTAACTTGCAACAGATAAGTATTAAAATTGGATATCTAGAGTGTTTATATGACTAAATTGAGATACGAATATGTGTTGCTGAGTGCCTAAATATTTAAGTTATCTCTTGAAAATTAAAGTTCAAAGTTATTATTCATGTGAACATATAAGATGTAAAAATTTTTTTAAACATTCATTCAATTTTGAGAGACAGAGACAGATGAAAGGGGAAAGGGGAGAGAGAGAGGGGACACAGAATTCAAAACAGGCTCTAGGCTCTGAGCTGTCAGCATAGAGCCCTATATGGGGCTTGAACTCACGAACTTGAGCTGAGCCAAAGTCGAACGCTAAACCAACTGAGCCACTCAGGCACCCTGAACATATAAGACTTTTAATCTCAAGCACTAAATTATAACATAAGGTAATGTAAATAATGCCTTTACATGTTAAAGAAATGCTAATGAAACAGTTGCCTCATTTTCCTCGTGAGAAAATTCAAGGATCTCAAAAAATAACCTCAGTTTCCAATAGAAGCATATAGATGAAGTACTGGATTAGTCAAAATTCTCCAGAGAAACAGAACCAATGGGGTGTGTGTGTGTGTGTGTGTGTGTGTGTGTGTGTATTATAAGGAACTGGCTCACACTATTACAGAGACTAAATCCCAAGATCTATAGTTTGAGTGGGTAAGCTAGGGACTCAGAAGAGCAGATGGTGTAGTTACAGTCAGGAGGCTTGGCAGGTGGGAGACCCAGAAAGAGCTGACATCCTAGTCAGGATGGAGGGATTTTCTTACTGGGAGAGGGCCAGCTTTTTTGTTCTATTCAAGTCTTTAATCGATAGGATGAGGCCCATCCACATTATTGAGGGTAATCTACTTTACTCAGTCTATTTAAATGCCAACCCTATCCAAGAATATCTGCCCCAAAATACCTAGGCAACATTTGAGCAAATATCTGGGCAGCCCTTAGCCCAGTAAAGATGACACATAAAATGAACCATCACGAGAATGATGACTGGAGTTGTTGGTTACACTTCTCAATTCAAATGTCCTCTGCATTGAAATGGTAGCAGATTGGGGAAGTTACAACATGGGGTAAGTGTTAAAATGCCTGTACTAGAACCCTATCTCCATAACTTACTCCCTGCATGAGCTTAGATAAGCAACAGCTATGTGTTTCTGATTCCTTATTAGTAAATTAGGGATGATAACAGTCCCTATTTCATACTGCTATTATTGTTGAGAAGAGCAAATGAGATGTTGCATGCGAAGCACCTACAAGAAAAAGTCGCACATAGTAGGTATCCCTCAACAATGTACTATATTATATAAAAGTCATTGAAATAAAATTCTGTTTAAAAATCATTGCTTTATATATTTTCCTTTATTTTACACTTGATTTTTTTTAAAAAAGTTTTAACGCTTATTCATTTTTGAGAGACAGAGACATTCATTTTGAGAGACATTTTGAAGAGACAGAGTGTAAGTAGGGGAGGGGCAGAGAGAGAGCAAGTCATAGATTCTGAAGCAGGCTCCAGACTCTGAGCTGTCAGCACAGAACCGGACAAGAGGCTTGAACTCACGAACCATGAGATCATTACCTGAGCTGAAGTCAGACACCCAACCAACTGAGCCACCCAGGCGCCCCTACACTTGATTTTTTTAAGTTTCACACATTAGCCCATACTTTTTCACTTACTCCAACAGTTCTTCCCCCTAAGTATTCAGTAGCACATATAATAAAACTCTTCTAAAACGTGTTGACACATTCATAACACAAACATATTTTATACCTACATTGATCAACAAACATTGGGTGGCTATTTGCCAGCAACGGCCTCCAAAGAAAAGTAAGAGTAAGACATGTTTCTTTTTCTCAAAAAATCTTTAGTCCAAAATGAGGAAATAAATTAATATACAAGATTTGAAAAAAATTAGAAAACATTTCAAGACATTAATAAAGTACAGTGAGGATAAGAATTCCTACTGTGCTCTAGGAGAATAAGGATTCCCTCCTCCCCCGTCCCCCAACACCCCCTCCATCCTAGAAGAGCTACAGATTTGCAAAACTGGATTTTGGGTTTTGTCAGGAGGATGGGTAAAGCAAACAGAAAGCTTAAAAAAAACAAACAGACAAGCTGGGTTTTGGATGAGCATAATGAAGAAGAGGGAAATGGAGGAAAAAAAGAGGCAGGGTAACAAAATTCTTTGATTTGAGTGTCCAGAATGCGTGGGAGGCGAGACAAAGACCCAGAGGAGCTACAAAGTGGAAGGTGTCTATATGGGTGGGCTGGTCACATTCTCGTACACTTCATCCCACCTTTTCTTGTGCTGCGATTCACCTTTGCCTTCATCCTACTCTTTGGTTTTGCTGAAGCCTGACTCAAATTTTGATGCCATTCTCTACTTGCATTTGTCCCATTTTTTTGAGCAGACTCATGACTGGACTCTCTCCTGGTTCAGCACTATCACTGATCTGTGTTATTGAGTGAATCATCTCAGACGTGACCCTGGAAATGCTTATGTGGTTGAGTGTCCAAGCTTTACCTTACAAGCCTTGACCCCAGGTGTGTTGGGTATTAGAGCGTAAAAACAAAGATGGGTTGATGTTAATTACTAAATAAGATTGTACCGTGATGATACCTTACATTTATTGTTAACTGTGGCTACAGTTATCATTGCTTTTTAAAAATATATTACTGTAAGACAAATAGCATTTAGGATGATTAAAGGGGAGAGAAGCCAAAAAGCAAAAGATTATAATAGTCAAGTGGTAAATTACAAAGTCTTGTAAAAGGAACTGCTCTGAATGGAAATTGGTGCGTGTCAGGGAGATGCCTGTGAAAAGAACCAGCAGGCTCTGGTAACCACAAAAGGAAGTGAGGCAAAATATAACTAGGGGCAGTCAACATTCACTCTGAGGTTCTAAAATGGCTGACGGCAGGAGGCTGACAGACAGAGCTGTGAAATATGATGGCAGAGAGTGGAAGAATTGGTAGGACCCAAACTGGTATCATAGCTTGTGCGTGCCGTGGTCAGCTCGATACAGTGATGGCAATATCTTGCAGAACTGGGGTGACTGAAGACAGAAAACAAGACAAGATTTACTTGAATATCTTTCTAAATGTTTGCTGAAACATTTAGATCTGAAACTGCTGCCTCAGTGAAGGGAAAATAAAAAATAATAATAATAATTGCATCATTGCCATGCCTCTAAAGAGATACTCAAACAATTCTTTAAAATTTTTTTCATGGGGCGCCTGGGTGGCTTAGTCTGTTAAGCGTCCGACTTTTGCTTAGGTCATGATCTCGCGGTTCGTGGGTTCGAGCCCCGCGTCGGGCTCTGTGCTGACTGCCAGCTCGGAGCCTGGAACCTGTTTCAGAGTCTGCGTCTCCCTCTTTCTCTGACCCTCCCCTTCTCACACGGTCTCTCTCTCTCTCCTAGAAATAAATAAAAATATTTAAAAAAAATTTTTTTCATGTTTGTTTGTTTATTTTTGAGAGATAGAGAGAGAGAGAGAGACAAAGCACGAGCAGGAGAGAGGAAGACCCCAGAGGGAGAGAGAAAATTCCAAGTCTGTTAGTGCAGAGCCCAACGTGGGGTTCGAACCCACGAATCACGAGAGCATAACCTGAGCCGAAATCAAGAGTTGGAAATTCAACCGACTGAGCCACCCAGGTGCCCCAAACAATTCTTAATTTATGAAGAACTACATGAAGACTTTTTCAAACAGATATGATGGTTTCTAAAATTCCCACAATAAGAAAAAAGTAAAATAAACTCTCCGTTGACTTTTTGCCCTGACTACCATCACTTAAAGATGTTTCTGGACTTCTTAGTTGAGGGCAGTTTGCTTATATAAGGGATATGATCACAGATCATCACCTACTGTGTTTGTTTTCTATTCCGATTTCAGAAATAAACTTTTGTTAATGTCCAGTAATGTCTCTTAAAAGTTCAAAACTCGAGGGGAAGATCATTTCACAAAATAAGAAAACAAAGAGTCTGCCAAATCAGGATCAACTTTTCTGAAATGCTGATATTGATCCAGTGTATTAGAGGACTGAATAACTTGCATGTTAATATAAGGTAAATTTTTGAGAGCTTAAATCTTGCACTCTGGGTCCAGCGCTCTCTGACATTGGCACTTCTGAGATGAAGAGTCAGTTGCTGGGTTTAGCTTCGGGTTATTTCTTTTCACGAGCTATGAAATTCACAAAGCAGTATCTATTTTAAAAGGTTTTCAAAACGACGTTTTTGACACATCCCTGTGCACAAGGCTTTCTGTTGGCTTCTTTTGCTAAGGGGTCAGGTTTTCAAAATACCATTCTTCTACAGTGTAAACAGGAAAGATTTGGAGTGGGTGGATTAGTCAAAGGATGGAGCAGGGAAACGCATTTGGGGATGGAGACTTATTATGGAAGTATGAAGTGAGAGAAATGACATTTCTTGGCTCAGTTCCCAGCATTGTTTGCTGGAAATATTTTGCGTGTGGAATAAGCAGTATTCACACCCCACAATACCATTTCTAATCAACTGGTAGAGCATTGAAGTTTATATGTGACAGTGTTTGGGAAATTACAGTTCCAAAGGGCTTTATTAACGTTTGGCATACTTGCCAAAGGCAGATATAAAGAACATACGCCACGCTGAGGAACCTCACTATTTTCCCTCTTGACATCTGTGTAAAATGAATACACTTTGCCAAAAGCAAACCAGTAACTTCTCCTTCCTTGTTTCGTAGACTAATACAGCTCACTCCTAGTTATCACATGTATTCCTAAATAATCGGCGGTGAGTCATGAAATAATCTTCTTCAACTGAGTATACGTTAGTTGAGCGGTGTTTTCAAATCTTTAGGCAAACTTTCCATCTCCCCGAACCCCAGTCTTGTTAAGTTAGGCAGGAAAAAAAGGGGGAAATAAATTAAACCCAGCTGTGATCATTCTACATCCCTCTGCATAACCCTAGAGATGTTTATGAGGCTCCGAGTTTTCAGGGAACACATGATGAAGAGTCGCTGCACACCCTTTCTTGTTTACATTGAAATTCCCAGTAAGAATTTGAAACTGCAATAGCCGTGAGGAAAACAGGAAGAGGGGCCTTTTGTGACACTTAACCTCTTTTGCAGCTTTCAGTAGCAGAGTATCAGAAGAAATGGCATGGGGTCGTTCATTGGAGGAATTTTAAGAGGGATGGTTTTACATTAAAATTCAGTGTATTCCCTAACATGGCTACCTAAGATGACCTCTTTTATAGTAACGGTGAAGAACTGTGAGCACGGAGGCATAAAGACAATTGGAAAGTAAGGGAGAGCTGGCGTGTTTCGTAGATTTAACCTTCTGGTAGTGAGGACGAGAATGTATGCTTTAAGACATGGGAGGATATTGTTGTGTCTAGGGAAAATACAAATGACATAGCTTCCAAATCAAAAACACTAGAAAGATGAGTCAAGCTAGGACCTGGCCCTGCTTTTGAACCATGGCTGTGTTCCTCCCTTCCTTTCCAAATCAGGCATGCATGAAGAGCTAAGGTGATTCTTCTAAATTCATCAGAGGAGGAAGTTGAAACATACTAGACTTTGATTAAGAAGCTTTCCAACTAAAAAACTGATAGCCAGTTAAGTTACTGTCTAATTACTTGGTTTTTCCTGGACACAGATATTTTTGTCTAGATACAAATATTTATATTTTTTAATAAGTTACGAGTCACCATGAATCATTCTGAAATGTCAACTAAAGTATTAAATTCTTTTTAGCTCTTTCTCAAACTGATGTGGGAGAAGGTGATCAGAGAGAGATTGCAGAGCGTCCCCTCATGACTATGGCTGCTATTTTACTAGGAAGAGCTACCATGGCCAAGTACCGTTTTCCTTGTATAGACTTGAGTTGAGTGCTCTTCAAAGATCCATGCTTGGTGGTATTGTACCAGCTCAGCACTCACTGGCTGTTCTCAAGGGAAAAAATTGTGAAACTTCACAAACCTGAGTTAGGATTAGAGAGCCTAGCTGCCAAGTCATAGTTCATGGTTGAGTGCCGACAGTTGGCACTCAAGGAAGCCTATATCAGAATGAAAAACATCTTATTGAGCTGGATTGCCGGTGTCAGAAAGGTGAAGGGCTCCCTCCCAACCCACCAAATTCCATTTAAATATTTTTTCCTTAAAAAGAAATTGACTGGCAGTGAAGATTTGAAATGCAGAAGGGAAAGTTTCTGGAATAAGGTTAAAAAAATCCACACTTTAGAACAGAAAAGAAAAAAAACAATTTAGATCAATGATGAATAAAAATAAAATTTGGGACAAAGAAAATCATAGGATGTCAAAATGGTGAAAGAAAAATGGAAAATGTACAAAAATACATAATAAAACAGACAAAATAATTCTACAAACTTAAGTATTGCGAATATTGAGTTTCTTCCTATTTTTGCCTTTTATGTGTTAACTAAATTTGAAATATTTCTAATGATGGTCAATTTAATATTTTTACTGGCAGGTTACGTTTTTGGCCAAACTTCCTAACGCTATGTACGAACATTTTCCTTTGCCTGCCTATAAAAATATATCACTGGAGTATTTTTAACAGCAAAGTCTGTATGAGACAGTCTACTTTCTTGACCTGTCAGATACTTGTGGCGGCTTCTAAGTAGTCTCATTTGTAGGTTCTTGCTTGTGGTTTTTCTTCCCCCAGTTGGCGTTATTTTATTTGAAAAAAAATGTAGTAGTGTGTCCATTGAGGATACACCACATATGGCTAAACTGCCACTTTACATAATTTCATGCCACTGCAGGCATTTTGGTAACTTCCAGTAATAATTTTTAGATCTAAGTGTTCTTGAAGGAGGATTTGCTTTCTCTTTGGTACAAACCAAAGCTGCTGTTGCGTTGTTTTATTTTTCTTCAAGCTTCAGCATGATGTATAAGTAACAGCAAAAAAGGAAATATAACCTTTTCTTTTTTATAAGATAAACTATGGGGGAAAAGTGTTTTTGCGAGGTTATACAATACCATCCTCTTCCTCCAAACAAAAATACGCTCACATCATAGAGATCAGAGATGGTGAGTAAGTTTCACTGCGCTCGTTGGTCAAGTCTCATTGATCAATTCTTTGTGGGTGCTGGAGAATCATATTGAGAAGGGCTCAAAGGTCTGGCTCAGCAAGAAAGAGTGTTGTGATTTTGAATACTTGAAGAAGTTTTTCGGTTATATTTGGCAAGAAGAAATGTTCTAGTAAGTAAACAGCACAGCGATGCATAGCTCTACCTACTAAATAGTATTCTTTCAGATAACTACATTTGTTTTAAAAGGTTTTTTTTTTAACATTTATTTATTACTGAGAGACAGAGAATGAGCAGGGGAGGGGCAGAGAGAGGGAAGACACAGAATCCGAAGCAGGCTCCAGGCTATGAGCTGTCAGCACAGAGCCCTGACGTGGGGCCCGAACTCAGAAACTGCCAGATCATGATCTGAGCTGAAGTCGAATGCTTAACTGACTGAGCCACTCAGGGGTCCCATATACTTTGTTTTTGTAAAGATCTCCAAGGGGAGCTGTTGTATTAGTCACTCATTCACTTCATAGCTTAGTAGTAATTACTCAAGTAATCTAACTTCTAGGTAGGATCAATTGAACTGTGGGAACTTGATTATGGGGGAAGAGAAGGAGCGGTAATTTGTGGGCAAGAGACACTAGTAGGCTTCCTAAAATGTAAAATTCTTTTGAGACATTTTGGCTCTCGAGTTTGCCAATGTCTTGTCTAGGTCACTGATGAAAATATCAAATAGAACCAGGCCTTGGTTTGACACCTGCTAAACATTATTTATGTCTTAAGACTGACATCAAACCATTTGTAACCATTCTATTTATAAGTTTCCTGAGCACCCTTTGGAGTTTCCAAATATAAACTATAGTAGTGCTCTGGGCACTTAGCTGATAGCTTTGCCTGAAAATATAGTCCTCTGCCTGAAGTAGAAGAGGACTCTTCTTTCAATGACACTATGTACTTTCATCTATAATTCTGGGGTTGGTGGAAATTATTTGAGACAAAGATTGACAAAGACTTGTATTTTAGCTCTAGGTGACCCTAATAATTTCGTACAGATTGCTTAATCTCTTTGGACCTCAGAAAATGAAGGTTAGCCCAGATTAGTGTTTCCTAACCTGTGGGCCTCAAATTCCAGAGCATTCTACCTACTGCCAAGGTCCCACAAATGCATATACAACCAGAACTGTGTGGCTGAGTGCTACCAAGACATGTGAAAGGTTGTGGAGTGATAATGTTCCAAAGAGGACTTTTGAAAAGGGTGAGAATCACTGATATAGGTTATGGACAAGCTTCCTTCTCTCTCTGTTAGTTCTCAACTCACAGACTCCTCTTCTACATTTGACAAGAATAAGAATATGTAACAAGAGTAAGAATAATCATTTCTGCTCTACAATAAGAGAGCCTTGAGGTATACAAATTATAATCAGTTTCTTCCATGTTATATGATGGTCTTTTGAGTAAGTTTGTTTGCTTCACTTTAGTATTGTATATGATCTTTATCATGTTTGGCATCTTTCCTGATAATAGTTAAACAAGAATGGCTAGGTGCCTATGCGTTTGATCCAATTTAAATGTTGTACTTCAGTGGATACATTCCAATGAGAAGCAGGGGCAGAGTGTACAATAAGTTACTTTCATAAAAGATGAACTTCGACTTTCCTCAGACATGAGTGGTGGAGGTTCGCGGTGAGCTAACATGAACTATGGAATCTTGGCTTTCTGTAGAGCCACATGGCACCAGATACCTTTTAATATTGCCAGGAAATATTTTATCTGTGATGTCAAAACTCTCAGGACATTTGAGCTAAGAATGCACGTTACGTACTCGGTAGGACACCCAAGAAAGTCGCTCAGGTCATACAGACTGTATTCGGAACTGTTGTCTTTGAGAGATCAAACTTCCACTGATATTCCAAAAATCTTCACAGGAAGAACAGGTGTGGGGAGCTACGTACAAAGTTATGTCAGATTTGTTAATTGATCAATGCCAGGAACTGTGGCATTTCTTAACTGTATGCAGAAAGATACACATTTTCCATTTCTAAGAGTCGATGAGGTTTTTTTAAATAACCTCAAAATATGATATTTCCATTTAAAACTGGAAATTTGGTGAAATAATGCATAAATTCAATGATTCCTTTCTTTCAGACTCCAGACCTTAGGCCATAGGTAAGGGGTAGCATATGGCTTTACTTCAAGGGATTCATTAACTTGGTCAGGCAAACAGCCTATACTGTTGACTGACTAAAAAATATATTTTGTGTATCTGTACTGCTATTTTTTAAATGTATGTTGTGGTGGTTAATACAAAATTAATTCATTAAAATGCATTACTGATAGCATCCTTTTAATGTGAGATACACGTATCTGTATACTTAATATGCTGATCTTAAAAGAGTTCAAGAATTATCACATGGGGGGCGCCTGGGTGGCTTAGTGGGTTAAGCTTCCGACTTTCGCTTAGGTCATGATCTCACGGTTCGTGGGTTCGAGCCCCGCGTCGGGCTCTGTGCTGACTGCCAGCTCAGAGCCTGGAGCCTGTTTCAGAGTCTGTGACTCCCTCTCTCTCTGACCCTCCCCTGCTCACACTGTCTCTCTCTCCCTGTCCTAGAAATAAATAAAACATTAAAAAAATAAAAAAAATAAAAAAAGAATTATCACATGGGATTCCGTGCAATTTTTTTCTTTGAGTCCTCACTTTGAAAAAGTTGGCAACCAGTGTCCTAATGGATTTCAGGTAGAGTGACAAGCTGGTAGAGGGCTATTTTTGGCAAACAGGCTTTCTTATTGCAGCTGCCTAAGTGCTCGGGTAAAGGGCAAAGTGTGCTTTGAAGAGAAGCAGTTTTAACTAGCCTTCCACAGGTCACAGACTACATTTTACCTGCAAGAACTGGGCTTGGTGTGAGAAATCATTTCTCTCCCAAATCCAAGGAGCTACCTTATCTCTGAGTTATTGGATCAGAAAACAAAGAAAGAAAGAATAAAAATGGCAGATTCTATTTGTTCAATCTCACACTCTCAGGTATTATACCTATAAATGACTGGTATTATGGAGTTAAATGAAACTACGTAACAGATATTTGCTATGAAAGGGAGAAAATTATCAGGCATTAGCTGGAAGGAGTACTGAACAGCTGTAGGTATAGGAAGTTACACTTCAGTGAAGCTTTAGTTATGGCAAGTTTGGGGACTACTGCCCTCTGGTGGTACCCTCTCTCTTATACCTCAAGAGCATTAAACATTTTCCTGGGAAGTTTCCTTATTTATTTAGACCGCCATTAAAAAAGTTTGTTATCACTTGCCAATCTCATCTTCATCCCCAAAGTCTTCGTCTCCTTTTTCGAAAGGCACACATTTATATATACTTTTATTTTGTTTTATTTTTTTAATGTTCATTTTTGAGAGAGAAGCAGAGATAAGGAGAAGGAGAGAGAGAGAGAGAGAGGAAAGGGCAGAGAGAGAGAGGAAGACACAGAATGGGAAGCAGGCCCCAGGTCCTCAACTGTCAGCACAGAGCCCGATGCAGGGCTCAAACTCCTGAACCGTGAGATCATGACCTGAGTTGAAGTCAGATGCTTCACCGACTGAGCCACCCAGGTGCCCCTATGTACTTTTATATGCTGAGTTTTATTTGTTGCTATCACAGGTTTTTGCATTTAATAAAAAACATTTGTTAAATATCTATTATGAAACACCTATATGCAACTATTCATAAAAGGGGTATAAGATTGCTCTTACCATCCCTTAAGAAACTTTTAATATAGATGAGTGTATGCACAAACATAAAATTTATGGTAATAATGTTTTATTTGCCAGAAAAACAATTCTATGATCTTACATGCTTGACCCACCTGTCATTAAGATGAGACAATCGTCAGTGTTTAGCTAATTGGTTGAGGAGAAAATCATGATGCTAGAAGAATTACACTGTTAGGGTGGCTGGGGGGTTCAGTAGGTTAATCATCCAACGTTGGCTCAGATCATGATCTCACGATTCCTGTCGGGCTCTGTGCTGACAGCTGGGAGCCTAGAGGCTGCTTCAGACTCTGTGTCTCCCTCTCTCTCTGCCCCTCCCCTGCTCGCGCTCTGTCTCTCTGGCTCTCAAAAAGAAACAAAGGTTTAAAAAATTAAACAAAGAATTACAGTGTTACATAAAATTGACAGAGGAGGGAAGAGAAGGAGGAGGGTGTCCTTTCTTGGCTGCATCCCTTATTCCCAGCTGTTCTTAACCTGTCGTATTTACCTGTTGCCCTGCTTGTAAGAAGATGAAAGGCCGCTAAGCCATCACTGTTGATTTTAATTCCTTTTCTGGGTAATGAAACACACATTCAGGACTAATCGTTATTATCATACCACATGTCGTTGTAAGCACCTTGTCTTGTACAGGAGCATCCAGAAAATGTCTGGCTTCCTGGTAGATTTTAGCTCATGATTCCAGGTGCTTTGGTCTTTAGAGATAAAGTCGTATGCTCAAAACAAGAATAGAGGTTTTTGAATAGTTTATCTAACCATGCTCAGTAAATTCAGATCATGTAAGTAAAATATTCGAATTTGTACTAACTACTGCACTCGATTGTAAAGCTACACATTGCAGGACTATGCACTGGCCAGGATAAGGCACTGTTACATATTTTAAAATATCCCCAAAGATTAAAAAAAAAGCTATCCATGAGCTAGAGAATGACTGTCTCTTAAATTTTAATAGGTAGAAATATTTGATTTTGAATGCTCTCGTGTAAAATTTTTAAGGAATTTCGTGTATTTTACAGATAAATATGAACTGATCATATCATATCACAAGAAAAGTAGCTAATGTAGACATTGACTACCCTGATGTAAATATGATATTCAGATCAATACTGTACTCTGTCCCAGTCAGGCACGTGTGAGATATTGTGCTCTATTCTGGCATCAGAGCTTAATCATAACAAATCACGGAGTAGTCAGAAGCAGGAAATGTTGGAAGCTGTATGGAGAACAGCCAAGTAACCTGGGCAATTGCTCCTAAAATGCTAGAGATGGAATGACATTTTAGCTCTTTACAAATACATGGAAGACTCTATTGTAAAAGGAAAGATAATGGGAGAGGAAACATATTAGTTTTAAGTCTAAGTTTTTAGTTTTCAAATTCTACTGTATGAGTCAAATATGACTCAAATTTGTACCTTCTATTTAATATGTCTCTTATATCTATCACAATTGCTCTCGTCTCAACATTAATACTTTAATGTTGATTATTATAATACATGTTTACCTGATTTTTATTGCTCATCTCTGACTTCATTCATCCTAATGCTGTCATTAAATGATTCTTTAAAAAATATCATTGATGTCTATAACAATTCTAAACTATGTCTGACCTTTAAATGCCTCCATTCATAATTTATGCTGATTTTACCCATTTAATCTTCTTTTCTAATATTCCTGATGGGCCAACACAACTTAAGTTTGTTCCTTCATTATCCCACATATATGGCACGTTCTATGTCAGTTCATGCCTTTCTTAAGTTGTATCCCTCACTTACCCATTCATAATCCTCTGTCCATAAATTCGTCCCTACACATCCAAGTCCTATCTATTCTTTGAGAGACATTACATGCTATTCTTTCTTTCAGACTCTTCTCATTCTAGCCAACATTTGGGCATAATTCCTAGAGCATATTTTGACTATCCTTTACTATTTGATTTTTTATAAGGTATAGTTACAAAATAATGCTTATTCCATGATATTGCTCATCAATCTCATTCCAGTCAAATTTTATATTGTTGGGGTAGATTGTGGCAGTAGTGGCCCTGACTTATTCATGTGTCCTTGTATCTATGCCCTTGGGTAGGTTCCTCTATAATGACTCTGGACATAGTTACTTGAGATAATTTGGCCGGAGAGGCAATAAGCAAATGCAATGCAAAAAGAAGCTTGAACAATGTTGGGCGCTGGAACTTGCTTTCTCTTGCTGCTTTGGGAGCCCTGAGGCCAATCCTGTGAAAGGGCTTAGGCTTTCCTGATGGAGTCATGTGACCCAGTCGTCCCTATTTCCTAATTCAGGGTCCGTATTAACCAACAACTAGTATTAACTGCCAGATGTGTGAGGGTAGCTAATGTAGAACCACCACCCCAGACAACCCAGCCAACATACAACAACTGCATGATGGAGCCCAAGCAAGACCAGCAGAACCAGCTACCTGACATTGCCAGCCGACATTACCAACCCACAGAATTGCCAGCTCCAAGTATCAGTGTTGCCGTAAGTAATGGTATAAGAATTGAGAATGGCTTGTTTTGCAGCAAAAGCTAACTGATTAAACAGTTATTTGTTGTTAGTTGTTAGTTGGGTATTAGATTTGCCTCAGCATCTATACTGTGAGTTTTTTGAGAGCAAGAACCATGAAATATTTTCTAAAAATCTTCAGTATTTTAGATAACGTTAGATACATAATTGACACTGTGTAGAGAGTTTGATTGAAAATTTCCGCTAATAATTTTCATATTGTTTTGTTGGTACCACAAGGATGAGATGCTGATCGTTACATACAATGACATCACCTGCATCTTCTAATTTTAGATAGGATCAAGTTTTTTTCTTTTAAACATAGAATTCATAATACATATAATCCCAGATTGGATATAGTTTTTTTTTTTAATGCTAAAAAGAATGATACTGAGATAATTGGCAAGATCTGAATGTGAACTGTATGTTAGGTATAATAATTTATCAATGCAAAATTGTCTAGGTTTTATAATTATATTATGGTTATTCAGAAAATGAGTCAGCAGGGGCATCTGGGTGGCTCATTCAGTTAAGTGTCTGACTTCGGCTCAGGTCATGATCTCACCATCTCAAGTTCAAGCCCTGTGTGGGGCTCTGTGCTGACATCTCAGAGCCTGGAGCCTGTTTCAGATTCTGTGCCTACCTCTTTCTCTCTGTTCCTCCCCTCCTTATGCTCTCTCTCTCTCTCTCCCTCAAAAATAAATAAACATTAAAAAATTTAAAAAAAAAAAGAAAATGAGTCAACAAAAATTCTGGTACTAAATTCACTACTACTAAGTATATCTGTATCTATATCTATANCCTTATGCTCTCTCTCTCTCTCTCTCTCTCCCTCAAAAATAAATAAACATTAAAAAATTTTAAAAAAAAAAGAAAATGAGTCAACAAAAATTCTGGTACTAAATTCACTACTACTAAGTATATCTGTATCTATATCTATATCTATACATTACTGGTAATAAATTTAATACTAGTAAGTATATACCTCCAGAGAGACAAAGAGATGGAAACAGCAGAGACTGGCAAAATGCTGAGAATCTGGTGAATGTTAGGTGAAGGATAAAAAGAGAGTCATTACATCAGCCTTTGCAACATTTTTCTAGTTCTGTCTTCTCAGGCAAAGGAAACAAAACAAAGATAAACTATTGGGACTACATCAAAACAAAAAAGCTTTTTTATTTTTTATTTTTCATTTATTTTTATTTTAGAGAGAGAGGGTGTGTGTACACAAGTGGAGGGAGGGGCAGATGGAGAGAGAGAGAGAGAGAGACAGAGAGAGAGAGAATCTTAAGCAGGTTCCAGGTTCAGCATGGAGCCTGATGTGTGAGCTTGATCCCACCACCCTGGGGTCATGACCTGAGCCAAAATCAATAGTCAGGTACTCAACCGACTGAACCACCCAGATGCCCCAAAAGCTTTTGCACAGCAAAGGAAACCATCAACAAAACAAAAAGGCAACCTACTGAATGAGAGAAGATATTTGCAAATGATATACCTGATAAGGGGTTAATAGTCAAAATATACAACTTACTACCAAAAAACAAATAATACAATTAAAAAATGGGCAGAAGATCTAAATAGATGTTTTTCCAAAGGAGACATACAGACAGCCAATGGACATATGAAAAGATGCTCGTCATCACTACATCAGGGAAATACAAATCAAAACCACAATGACATAGCACCTTACATCTGTCAGAAGGGCTAAAATAAAATAAAACACAAGAATTAAAAAATGTTGGTGAGAATGTAGAGAAAAAGGAACCCTGAACACTACTGTGGGAGCCCAAACTGGTGCAGTCACTGTAGAAAACAGTAGGGAGTTTCCTCAAAAAATTAAAACTAGAAATACCATATGAACCAGTGATTCCACTAATGGGTATTTACCCAAGAAAATGAAGACACTAATTCAAAAGATATATGCACCCCTATGTATTTACTGAAGCATTATTTACAATAGTCAAGATATGGAAGCAACCAGGGCGCCTGGGTGGCTCAGTCAGTTAAGCATCTGACTGCAACTCAGGTCATGATCTCACTGTTCCTGGGTTTGCATCCTGACAGTGCAGAGTCTGCTTGGGATTCTCTTTCTCTCTCTCTCTGTCCCTCCTCCACTCATGCTCTCTCTCTCTCTCAAAATAAATAAATAAACTTTAAAAATGATATGGAAACAACCCCCCAATATATATACATATAATATATTATATATAAAAGTAATGAAATATTACTCAGCCATAAAAAGGATGAGATCTTACCATTTGTGACAACATGGATGAATCTAGAGTGTATTATACTAAGTGAAATAAATCAGACAGAAAAAGACAAATACTCTATGAGTTTACTTATATGTGAAATCTAAAAAACAAAACAAGTTAATAAGCAGAAAGCAGCAGCAGATCCCTAAATACAGAGAACAAACTACTAGTTGTCAGAGGGGAGGAAGGTGGGGGAGTGGGCAAAATAAATGAAAGGAAGTGGGAGATACAGTCTTCCAGTTATGGGGATAGAGGTGCCGCATAGGAAATACAGTCAATGGGATTATAATAGTGTTTTATGGTGACAGATGGTAGCTATACTTGTGACGAGCACAGAATAACATACAGACTTGTCAAATCACTATGTCATACACCTGAAAATAATGTAACTTTGTGTGTCAACTGAACTTCAAAAAAAAAAAGAAAGAACCATTAAACAATTCTTGTACTTTTTTGGTATATTTGGAATTTTTGTTCAAAATAAAACGTGAGGAGAAAAGAGGTAAAAACCACTACTCACCAAGTAATTTAAATATTTCAAATTATAAAACAGGTAGATCACAGTTGTTTAAAATGGAAGGTTTGTTAGAAATGAAGAATGAGCTACTAGTTACTCAGTCAACTCCACTGCCATGATTTGTTATCCCAAGGAATTTGTTCTTTAACCCACGATGAAGGACTGGGGAAGGAAAAGCAGAAAACGTTCAATGAATGCTGTAAATTCAGTGGCCAGAAATAAACTTGGAAATCTTCAGGCTAACCAGATCTTCTAATATTTGCAAACTGTACAAGTAGGTTCTAAGAATAAATGATTTCTAACACTATTCCCAAAAATAGTAGGCGCTAACCTACTATTACACTCTAAAAGCATGTCTTCCTGTAATGGAGAGCAACTTACTCTGCAATGAATAAATGATAAAGGAGAAGAGAGATTGTATTGTAATATTTTTCTTTGAGTAGGAGACCCAGAACTGAAAGTTAACAACATTCAGTGAATTCCTGAGTTCAAAATATTTTTCTCTGCAGACCAAGCTGCAGGATCCTTAGAAGTTTAGCACAGTGACCTCAATTAACATGTATTTTAAATTCCTTGACTTATTCTTTTACTATTGTATACCTGTACAAATAAGAAAAACCATCATTTTCTGGAAAAATTCTGGAATGCCACAGATTAATTTGAGATATTTCTATTTCAGGGACATTTTTTATAGTAGGAACTTTAATCTTTAGTTACAAGAGGTTAAGGATACTGTTTTATTAAAATACATAACTAAAACAAGCAAAACAACCTGAAATTAAACTCCTAGTGCTTAATTCCAAATGCTGTAAGAGAGTGAATATTTACTTTACGTATGTTAGGCATCGATTTCAATATTTTTTTTCAAATTATTGACTTTGTTAAGAAGTATTGCTAAAAAAGGTAAACTAATTTTATGTTTATGATATACTAAACTCAAAAATAGGAGCGTTACTCCTAGCTATTCTTAAATAAAAGAACAGAATTCAAAAGGTAGGAATGTTTAGTTTTGCTGCAATTAACACCATTAAAGGATAAGTGAGAAATGCATGGCCCTTTAACAAAATTATTGCTTAAAGAAAGATCAAAGATAGAAAATACTGGTTGAAATAGAATTTTCTTTAAAAGTATGCTATGCTTTTTATTGCTGATGGGAAATATGGCCACAGATAAGATAAAATCTTCCTGTTTCTTCTCTATGCAGCATGCTAATTGCAAAGGCCAAATGGCCCTAAAAGTGCTGGAATTGTTACTTAGCATCAGTTAGCAAAATCATAATGGGAACACACTTGCGTGAGAACTCTTTTAATGTAGATAAGTTCAAAGAATAATGGAGTTAGTAAACCAAGTATACAAAAAGCAAAGCTCTCTTGAGAAAAATAAATAAATAAAAACTTCTCATTTAGACTTTTAAAATATTTACCTTATAACTTGAAATGGGACAGAAGGAAAAATATTTCTCTTGAAATGCTCAAAAATCTAATTTCTTGTATGTTTTGTGATTTTTTCCTCCTTGTATAGATAACTGAATCATAATGTTTGCTATTTTAAAATATATTTTATAGTTTCTGACTGAGTCCAGGTGCCACACACTTGACTGTTCCTGGTTCAGCTGCTTATATTAGTTAGAGTTTAAGTAAAAGTCTTAAGCTCCAGGATTTTGTGTGAATTTGAATAATGAGGAGCAGGCTCTTTATTAACTTTCTCTTTTCCTTTGCTAATCAATTTGTATTAATCAACAATATGTATACTTAGAAATTGGCAAAGTCTAGTTATTTTCTCTTACCTACTAAATAAGAACTTTTAATAATTGTAAACCTGTGAATAAATGAAGTTTAGTATGATCTTGTAACTGTTATGCAAGGAGATATCTTTTCCCCATGCAGCCTTAATCATTAACTGTTAAGTTTTAATATTTTATATTTGCTTAAGAAAGAGGCAATCCATTATCCTGTTCATACATTATTGGGCTTAGAATGCTGTTCTCTAAATGGAAGAATAGGAGTCCTATTCATCTCAATTGATTATAGGTTGTAAAAATTTGGTTTCTAAATTATGTCATTCATTCATTCATTCATTCATTTATTCATATAACAAATATTGAGTAAGTAGATGCCATGTGCCAGCCATTTACTGAAGAGGTAACAATAAAGAAGACACACACCTCACTCCTACGGGTTTCACATCTTAGGAAAGAACTAAGTGTGTAGACAGTTATCCGGCCATACAACTCAATCTTTTGAACTGCAAAATTTTCCAGAGAAAGTTGTATCTCAGCTAAGAACTGAAGGACATACGGGAATGGGGAGCTAAGAACCAGAAGTAGAAGATGGAAGAGAGGTGTAAGGTATCAGCATGTTTAAGACCCAAAAGTTAGAGACAGCATGATACGAATCTGGACACGGGGAGGAGTGAAAAAAGATGAGATTGGCAATATCAAGTATTAAAGGCAATTCCCACCCTTTTTAGGATTTTGAGCTTTACTCTAAAGGTAATGAGCAGTCATTGTAGATTTTTTAAGTAGGGGCTTGACAACATAAAAATCACTTTGTCTGCATTGGAAATGGATCAGAGCAGAAAATGCTATTAGGAATACTGTTAAGAAGGTGTTGCAATGATTCCAACAAAAATGATAGAGACTTAAATCAAGGGATAGGGGCACCTTGGTGGCTCAGTCGGTTATGCAACCGACCCTTAAATTTGGCTCAGGTCGTGATCTCACAGTTCATGAAGTCAAGCCCCACGTTGGGCTCCAGTTTGACAGCAAAGAGCCTGCTTGGGTTTCCCTCTCTATCTCTCTCTATGTCCCTCCCCACTCATGCTCTCTCTCTCAAAATAAATAAATAAACTTTAAAAAAGTCGCACACAATTTAAAACAAAACATTAAGAAGAAACTAACTGAAAGAAGGGTTGACTCTTATTTCAGACTGTAATTTTCTGGGGCCATGATTTCCATTTCTACAGGATATTCCATTTATCAGGTCAGGATAAATCGTACCTACTTGAACCAGTTCTGTCATTCTCATCTGAAAAAATAAGTTGGGTTGGTCCCACAGGATAATTTTCAAAAAGCCATGCTATTTATTATTATGTTGCTCCTTAAGTGTTTGCCAATTGATTTTCTAATGATTAAATACGGTTATTTGGAGGGATGAGTTGTCGAGCTTTTTAAAAAAAAGTTTATTTATTTATTTTGAGAGAGAGAGCAAACAGGGAGGGGCAGAGAGAAATGGAGAGAGAGAGAGAAAGAGAGGGAGAGAGAGAGAGAGAGAGAGAGAGAGAGAATCCCAAGCAGGCTCCGTGCTGTCAGACTGGAGCCTGACATGAACTCTCTCAAAATAAACAAATAAACATTATATGTATTTGATTATATATAATTATATATAATCAAAGGATAAAGAGAAGTTGAAATTTTCTGGAGAAATTCAGAGAGTAAATTCTAAAAGACTAGGTAATTATTTAATGAAACAGAGAGAGAGAATAAAAATTGATGCTTACAATTTTTGCCAAGGCAACAGATGCATGGTGGAAATATTAATAGTTATATGTATTATATAAAGCAAAAAAGAAAAATTCAGTTTCCAGATTGGAAAGTCATCAGTATAGAGACTGTAATTAAAACCTAGGACATGCCTGAGATCACCTGGGGCACGTGTAGGTGAAAAGAAGAGAAGGCCTGAACGTCCCCATGGAGACCAACATAAAAAGGATGAGTTAAACAAGATAAACCTGCTAAACAAACTGAGATGGAATGCTCAAAGAAACATAAGGAAAACCTAGGACCCATGGTGCCAAGAGAGTTAAGAAGTCATTGTCATAAATGTCAATATCATATGGGACTAAGTAATATGAATACCAAAGAGTATTTTCATGATTATTAATGGTTTATGCCTCGAAAATACTGCTTTCCCAGTCTTGCAGTACCTTCCCTTTTCCTTTGAGCACCCACTTGACCACACTTTAGAAGCAATTTTGGAAGCTAAAACAAATTTATTCCATTAGTAAGTATTTCAATGATGTCACTGCAATATGTGTATTGAGACTTTTTTCTAAGTAGCATTTTTTTTTAATTTAAATTTTAGTTAGTTAACATATAGTGCAATATTGGTTTCAGGAATAGAATTCAGTAATTCATTAGTTATATACAACACCCGGTGTTCATCACAAGTGCCCTCCTTAATAACCATCTAGCCCACACTCCACCCAACTTCCTCCATCGACACTGTTTGTTCTCTGTCATTAAGAGTTTCTTCTCGGTGTGCCTGGGTAGCTCAGTTGGTTAAACATCTGACTTCAGCTCATTTATTTGTGGTCTTTCCAAAGTTTTTCTTGTGGCTGACTTCAAGTTTCATAACTTGTGATCTGAAAATATTCCTGGTATGATCTTGATCTTTTGCACTTGCTGAGGGATGATTTGTGATCCAGTATGTGACCTATTCTGGAGAATGTTTCATGTGCACTCAAAAAGAGTGTGTTTTCTGCTGCTTTAGGATAAAATGTTCTGAATACATGTTAAGTCAATCTTGTCCAGTGTATATTCAAAGTAATTGTTTCATTGTTGCTTTTCTGAGTAGATGATCTGTCTATTGCTGTAAGTAGGGTGTTAAAGTCCTCTACTATTATTGTATTATTATCAATGAGTATGTTTGTTATTAATTGATTTATATATTTGGATACTCCAAATTGGGACACAAATATTTATAATTGTTAGATCTTCTTGATGGATAGACCTCTTATTTATGATATAATGCCCTCTTCATATCATGTTACAGTCTTTGTCTTAAAATCTAGTTTTTCAGTATAGCTACTCCATCTTTCTTTTGATGTCCATTAGCATGATAGATGGTTCTCCATCCTCTCACTTTCAATCTGCAAGTGTCTTTAGGTCTAAAGTGACTCTCTTGTAGGTAACATATAGATGGATCTTATTTTTTTAATCCATTCTGATATCCTATGGGCATTTAGCCAATTTACATTCAGAGTGATTATTGAAAGATATTAATTTAGTGCCATTGTGTTACCTGTACAGCTGGTGTTTCTGATGATGTTCTCTGGTCCTTTCTAGTCTTTGTTCCTTTGGTCTTTTTTTTCCCCCCTCTACTCATGAAGTCCTCCTTAAAATTTCTTGCAGGGCTAATTTAGTGGTCATGAATTCCTTTAGTTTTTGTCTGGGAAACTCTTTATCTCTCCTTCTATCCTGAATGACAGTCTTGCTGTATAAAGAATTCTTTGCGGGGCGCCTGGGTGGCTTAGTCTGTTAAGCATCCGACTTTCGCTTAGATCATGATCTCGCGGTTCGTGGGCTCGAGCCCCGCGTCTGGCTCTGTGCTGACTGCCAGCTCAGAGCCTGGAGCCTGTTTCAGTCTGTGACTCCCTCTCTCTCTGACCCTTCCCTGCTCACGCTGTCTCTCTCTCTCTCCTAGAAATAAATTAAAAACATTAAAAAA